>NW_022900938.1:29406335-29499373 GCF_012274545.1 Fukomys damarensis | reverse complement strand
TATGAGAAGGCTCACTTTTTTCCCCATAAAGCACCATTTTTCAGGAACCTCTAACATTTCCAGTCATGTATTTTTTCAGTCAGGATGCAATATACTTCACACATCCAGGCAACAAACTGGGCAGAATAAGGTACACAGTCAGAGTGCCAAGGTTCCATTTCAATTTCCTAATGCAACAATACAACCACTGATGACAGGATACGGCTCAAATGTCCAAGCGACATAGTGTAGGTAATAAAATATTTCACAGGTATTCAAAGTGGGCATGCTGAAAATAAAAAATGCTGTAGACATTTTAGAAAATAATAGGTTTAAGAGATTCAGGACATTTATTTTATAACAAAATAAAACTTTTTTGGTACAGGGGATTGACAAAATAAAACTCTTAATTTTATAGTTATTATGGTTAAGACAATACTAAGAAATTCTTTTGTAATTTATATCACAGGAAATTCAGTTCCAAATTTAGAATTAAATTTGAACATACAAATATATAGATATTATATGACTAAAAGTTAATTTCTTTCCTCTTTCATTTAATTCAATGCCTTTTTAATGGAATACATTGTGGCTATCTTGGGTACTAAAATATGCACACGGAGCCATGTGGTGTTTGCTGTTTTAAAAAAATCTCTCATTTTTCTATCATAGTGATTTCTCTTTATTCTTTAAATATCTTGGAGATGCTTTAAAATACAAAGGAGAAAATAAGAAATTGCTCTATGATTTCCCCTCTGATTCCCTCTTACATCAATCAAACTTCTCTCCACTAAGTTCTTCAATAATCTCTAAGTTGATAAGCCCATTTACTTTTTCTTAAACCTTGAGCTATTTGCTCTTTCAGACTTTTTTCGCCCCCAGGACTGACTTTTACCAGTTTATACTGGATCTTTGGGCTATTTGTTCATTCTTCAAGATGTCTTACCATGATCTCATCATGCCCATGGTTTCAATATTCATACATTTTAGCAACACTTAAATTCATGCCTTCATTAAGACATTCAAAGCTTCAGACTTTTATATCTAGCTACCTAGTACATATTTTTACTTTGGAGATCTCATAAGCATCTACATTTTAAAATGTCCAAATTTTAATTTGTGTATTTGTTATGGAACTTGATTCTCCACCCACATTTCTCCAATTTATGAATAATATTAACAGAAACTTGAAAATTGCTCCAGACGTTTTAATGTTTATTGATTTCCGTATTTCTCTGCTCCTTACATCCAGTGAGTATTGCATCATAAATATGGACAAGTATCTCTTTAACTTGCTTTAATGTAGAGATTTGGCCTTTGTAATTTCTAGCCTGGATTGCTGTAGTAATATCCTCACAGTTCTTTCATCCACCAGTCTTTTCCTCCTCCAAGATAGTTTTGAAATCCTCTCCCTACCAAGACATTCTGATATTGGATCTGCCACAACATAAATCCAACTATGACTTCTACTTAAAATCCTCTGAGGAAACCTACCAATACTTTTTCATGGATAGAAAAAATTCTCCATCATGTGTGTGACCCTTCCTGAGTCTTATCTATGAAGTAAAGCAATACATCAACCTTGAAGAGTGATGTTTAAATGCCTACCAAAATGTCTGATGTGTTTCAGAGAATAAATGAGTGAGAAATTGTTCTGTTTTCATAATTGTTTACAGGATACATACAGTAGTTGAAAAAAATAACATTGTTTTTGTAGTCAGACTGTAATGATAACAACCACAACACAAGCAAAAGCTTTCCCAAGAGCTACTCCATTTTCCAGGTCTTTTCTCTGATGCTTCACCTATATTAACTAATTCAATTTTAACAATATACTAGGCAGGCTCCATTATTATCCTTGTTTAATAAATGAGAAGAGTGAGGCACAGAAGGTTAAGCAGTTGCTGATCTCCACATTGCTAATAATGGCAGTGTTGGGATTCAGGCCCCGCTAGGCTGGCCTCATAATCTACACATTTAATCACATATCCCAATAGAAGATTTTGCATAAGTCATTTTCAACCATTTAAGTCAGAATTTTTTCTTCCATAAAAGTAAAGTATGAAACCTTCTTCATGGAGTCAGACAGACTTAGTGTTAGGGCTGCATTACTCTCAATGCCTTCCCAGCCCTCAGGAAATGATAATGACAGTCTTTACCCGAGAGCCTTCATATCTGCTTCTGTAAATCTCTCCAATTTTCCTTCTCTCCATTATGAACATCAACCCTACACTTCAGCAAGGCTGAATCCTTATATATTTCCTGTGTGTGCTTCCTTTACTGGAGTGTCCTTCCTTTCCTTTCTTTACTAAGACACTTTTATTCCAAAGAGTGGAGCTCTCTCCTTCCCAGAATATCCCTATTTCTTTGGGGTGGTTCAGTGCCAACTTCCTTATCATTGGGTACAGATTTTTATTATAGTGTATTCATGATGTATTATCATTGTGCGATGTTTGTCTATCAGACACACTGCATTGCGAGCTTCACAATGGCATGGGAAATTATTCTTTATTTCTATACCGGCAGCAGTGTCAAGGCCTAGCCCATTGTGTTCTGTATATTTTTGAAGAATAAATTAATATCAATATATCAGAATTGCTAGATGTCTACTTGATTCTAACTAACTAAATGTAACAAATGACCTAATAAAGAGATTTTAAATATTCTGCAAGCATAATGACTGTAGTTATTAATTTTCCTTGGTGGGGGTGGCTAGAAAATGCTTCCATGAATTTGAATGCTGTCTGGAGGCTGAGCTAGAATTTGCCTAGTAGAGAAGAAGAGGAACATCAGGCAACAGGACACTCAATGGAAAGGGGAAGGCAGTGTATAAACATGTTCTATATGTGGGGAATCGAACAGTTCAGAAACACTGACAGAGATTGCATGTGAGTGATGGTGAGAGGTTAGAGTATCTGGAGAAGAGATTAAGAAAATGCAGACTGTGGCCAAATCATGAAGACATTTGATTGCAGTAAATTTTTTCTGTGTTCGTCATTACAGTCTTGAGTACTTTGTACAGGGAATGACAGAGATGAAATGGAGATAGTTCTTGCAGCAATACGCAGGAATGGCAAGAAAATAGACAGATGGCAAAGACTGGAGAATGGGAAGAGCCACTTATTAGCCAAGGAAGTGAACCAGCGAGGACTTGCGTCGTGAGGGGAGGCAACCAATTTCATAAATGTTGTGAGGTTGAGCAAAGAGCTGTATATTTGAAAAGAGAACGCTGAAGGTTTCTGAAAGTTCAAAATGCACTGCTTGAAGTTAACAACATTTAAGAGTTAAGTCCACACATACTTTGATCTGCACGTAAAATACAGGCCGTGAGCATGTTTGCTTACAAGTTTTAGGTATGTCAGCTGGACCTGGTGGCCAATGCCTGTAACATCAGCTTCCCGAGGAAGCTGAGGCAAGAGAATTGCAAGTGCAGGCCGGCCTTAGCAAGATAGAAAGGCCCTATCTCACAAGATAAAATAAAAAGGGCTGGGGCTATAATTCATTGGTAAGCATTTGCTTGGATTGTGTGAGGGCTTGAGATGAATCCACAGTACTACCAAAATTTAAAAAAAGAAGTTCAGTTGTTTAAAATATCAACTACTATAATATTTTGATCTCTCTTTAAATGTATGATAGGCACACTTTAAAAATAAACCATGAATGAATTAATGTTATTTAACAGTGAAATTTTCTTTTGAAGCATGCTTGGGTGATAAAAGTTGTTTAATTCTGATCAACAAATATGAAGAGCTTCAAACAAATTAAAATTATTTTTTGTAAGTATTTATAATTCTTCAACATTTCACAAACATGAAAATGGAATTTTAAAAATGACTTGGTGCTAAAAATGTCATTTATACTATGTTTTATTTATTTAATCATATGATTTGGCTGCAGCAAGCTGTTCATTCTCAAGTCCTGAATTCTCTGGTGATATATAATGTTTAATTTTTTTCTATCTACTGGCTTACAATGTGTGTAAACATTTACAGTGCACTTAAGCTGTAGTATTATGCCTGGGCGGAAATTAATTATTTGTCAGCTCAGATTATTTGGGAGACAGGAAATTTAAAAATGACAGGGAGAATCTTTAGGTAAGGGTTTTAATTTGATAATGTTTTAACAAACGCAGTGCAATTTTTAAGCACCAACAACTCTTAATAAACATAGAGTTATGGATCCTGTGCTACCAAGTAATCAGTGTAAATTACTAATTCATTTACTTGTATGATCCAAATCCTCCAAAAATTTTGAAGCGAGTGGAAGGTTCAGGCAACAGCTCACCAAAGATGTGGTCTTTGGTGGGGACTCACTATGCCCTAATGTTGTGGTGATGGAGCTCCAGCTGCACTGCCTTTGGTCCATGGTGGAGGCGAGGAGGCTGGCCTTTGGATTCCTATCAGTCATTGGCTGAAGGCTACGGGGATTCGTGGGTAGAAGGGTGTAGAGGGATAAAAGGCTCACAGAAAAGTGACTCTCTTGAGGCCCAGGCCAGCACTCCAGAGATGCGGCAGCAGGCGTATTTTGTGCTAGCTTGTACAGGCCATCTAGGCTGCCACTCACAGACATTGCACAGAAGCAGCACCCTGAGGTGGTGTGTGTTCACAGTTGTTGCCTCCTTCATAGCTATCCCAAGGCAGAGGGAAGATGCTGTGTTTGTTATAAGATGAGCTGGCTTGGAGTAGGACAATAGGAGAAGAGATGATTATGAGTGGTGAAGCCCGTGTTTAAATGGGGAGGGACAAAACCTGGGAGTGAGTGAATCCATTACCTGAAGAGGGGAGCAGAAAAGTGACCTAGTAGTACCTTACTGCTGCATCTAAAACCAGGGTCAAGCTCAGAGCAGGGGCAGACTCGGGCAGAATGGGGAGAGGTGGTGAACCTTGACAGTTGGCACCAGGTTCCCAGTTCCACCTGCACAAACACAGCCGACAAAGGTAGCTCATTTGCATACACCTGTTCACAAAGCCTGCCGTCTGCACTTTCAGAGCAGTCCTCTCAGTCTTAGCCAACTTCCAAATTGACCTTCCCACCCAGTCCTGTCTGCATGATGTAAAAAGGCACATGAAAAGGATTTCAGATTGGTAGTGTATAATGCTGTTCTACTTAAAAAAATCTGTTTAAAGGAAAGGATTAGAATGAAAAATAAATCTCCTCAGACATAATGCTCAAATTCTTTAGGATCCTTTGATGCACTTCTTAACTTGGAAATTTAACTGCAGCATATACTCGTGTGCGAAGAAGTCATTGTACAATTTAAGGTGCACCAATATGCACATGAATCATACCTGTAATATATGAAACCCAGAATAAAAGCAGTATTCCCAAAGGAAACCCAGCTTGCTTCATTGAGTAAGGCAATCCTGGAAAAAAACATAAAATACCCCAACCCTCACATTAATAAGGCACAGAGAAATACAGAAGTATTATCCCGATTCCTGCATACAATACTGTGTACTACATAAATGTATATATTTATATGACATAATATATGACATAATAAGCAGTACAAAGGATTGTTCTAAATTTAAATGCATAGTAATAGACTAAAAAATTATTAGTTTGGGATATTTCATTACAGTAAGTTTAGAGGGTTTTTGAATAAGAATTAGAAAGCAGTAAATAAAAAATAGATGGCGGTTCATAGAAAGAAGGTTTATGCCGGGTGTGGTGGCGCATGCCTATAATCCCGGCACTTGGGAGGCTGAAGCAGGAGGATCACTGTGAGTTCGAGATCAGCCTGGGCTACATAGTGAGTTCCAGGTCAGTCTCAAATACATAGTGAGACCCTGTCTCAAAAAACCAAAAAAGAAAAAAGGTTTACTTCAGGGTGAGGGTGACAGATGTCCTAGAATACATAGAGAAATGACCCCAGTTCTTCCTTATGTGCTAGCACAGAAAACAGATGATAGCCAGAGTGCAGAAGGATTATGGGACATTATTACCAGCTGACTCTGTTGGGAGACTGAGGCAGGAAGATCAAGAGGGCGAGCCCAGCGTGGGCAATTTAGCAACTTAGTGAGACCATGTCTCAATAATGTAAAATAAAGTAGAGTAAAAAAGGGATGTGACT
The DNA here is from genome assembly GCF_012274545.1 of Fukomys damarensis. Lineage (NCBI taxonomy): Eukaryota > Metazoa > Chordata > Mammalia > Rodentia > Bathyergidae > Fukomys > Fukomys damarensis. The sequence goes on along the minus strand of NW_022900938.1, from coordinate 29,493,321 downwards.
CAGTGTGAAGGTCCTGAGCCTGGGCTATAGTGAGTTCCAGGTCAGTCTCAAATACATAGTGAGACCCTGTCTCAAAAAACCAAAAAAGAAAAAAGGTTTACTTCAGGGTGAGGGTGACAGATGTCCTAGAATACATAGAGAAATGACCCCAGTTCTTCCTTATGTGCTAGCACAGAAAACAGATGATAGCCAGAGTGCAGAAGGATTATGGGACATTATTACCAGCTGACTCTGTTGGGAGACTGAGGCAGGAAGATCAAGAGGGCGAGCCCAGCGTGGGCAATTTAGCAACTTAGTGAGACCATGTCTCAATAATGTAAAATAAAGTAGAGTAAAAAAGGGATGTGACTCAGTGTGAAGGTCCTGGCTTTGATTCCCAGTCCTACAAAACAAAACAAAACAAAACAAAAAACAACATAACTGACCCTGGAGTTAAAATGAGGTAGTCATGTAGGAAAAGGGGAAAAAATGTGAGTGCAAAACCATGTTTTGTAATGATTGTTCCTTTCACATTAAACTTTTATACCTGTAATATTTATAAGTATTTTGAGAAGGTTATAGTTTTTAAGAAGTTATAGTAAAATAATTCAAGTAATTATGGGAAGAGGAGAGGTGAATTTGGTGATGTTATCAATTGACCAGACAGAACATGGGATAAAAATTACTTTTTCGCTTCTCCTCTGTGCAACTCCACTATGTATGTGGAAAATGCTCTCAATTGTGAGAGAATGAACAGCAGTCCCATCTTCAGCATAAGAGACTAAAGACTTTTTTTAAAAGACAGTTTTTAAGGAAGAAAAATACCAGTTTTCTCACTGGAATTTTTACCTTTAAAAATAGTCAGTGAACACTAGCAGCATATCAAGTCTTAATCTTGGCATTTTTCACTTGGAAAAAACCAACAATAACAAAAAATCACAATCACACAGAACACAGAACGCTTACCTATTATACCAGATCCTATAATCGAGTTGACAACATTAAAAACAGCAGTAGGCTGACAAGATTTCCCTTTATTCTCATGTGCAGAAACAAGGGTTTCTCGGTCATCTAGGTCCCCCTATTTTAATAGATAAAACGGTGATTAAGCAAGTGTTTATAAGCTCAAAAAATTGGAAAGTGTTAGACAAATATGCAATGCAAATTCTAACATATCAAGAATAATACGTAATGCCAATAACGATAATAAAATAATGATGAGGATAATAATGAATAACAGTAACAGCTTACTGGTGCAGCAGCGTTTGGTAAGCAAAGCACCCCTAACTGCTATATGGAATACGTAGTACCCGGTCTGTTAGAGTCAACAACGCTCTTTTCGTGCAATTAAAGAGGTTATATTTTTCAAAGTGCTTGTCGTTGGGGAGGGAATATCAGATTAAGGCATGTTTTTTTTCCCCCTCCTGGACAACTTTCTGGGGTGCTAACATAAGATCCCAGATAAAGGCTGAGAGGTGGATGAAAACTTGCAAGGTCCTGGTCCGAGCTGCCCCAGTGGCCGGTTACCTGCAGGGGCACCGTGCGTTGCCGTCCCTGGTAGCCCATAGCTGCACCGTGATCCGGAGCCAGGGAAGGTTCAGTCCCGGCTCTCTCCGTCTCCTTCAGGCCCGGAGGTCGGCTCGGGAGCTGCAGGCTCCAGTTCGGGTCTCCGTTGTTTCAGCCGGGCGCTTTCAACCTAGCCCAGTTGAATGTCCCTTCCCCCTGGTGCCCGGGCGCCGGGCTCCGTTCAGACCTGGGCAGCTCTCTCTCCCCGCACCTCAGCCACCCACTCGCTTCTCCCAGGGTCACCGCGTGCTACTCTTTCCGGAGCGTTCCTGTCTGGATCCTGCAGTCAGGACGCCTGTTGACCTCGAGTTCATCCCCACACCAGCTGCTCTCACGCAGGCTTCCGGTGCCCCGCACTGACGCGGTGGCCTCCTGCTCCGCCAAGCCTCTTTCCCGCTGTACTGCCTTCCCCTGCGCTTCTTCCGAGGCAGAGAGCACAGGGCAACCTTAGAATCTCCTGCGAAACACACCTTGGCGGGGAGGGAGGGGCGGGAGACTTTTCTTAGAATTTTAGAAAACTCCATTACTGTGCACGCTTTGGTCAGATGCTTTTAGGTAACTTTTCAGGAAAGGAGATTTAAAGGGAGGAAAAGACGTTCTTGGTTTCAGGTAAGGACCCTCGAAAGGGGAAAGAGAAGTGCAAGGGGATGGAAAAGGGACTGCACTTAGAGTGTCTGAAAAAGCTTTTCAAAGAAGCATCACTGGTGTGTGTACTTAGCACATCTTAGTTCTTTTTGATTCCCTTCTCCTCCCCGAGGGGCAGAACTGGGTGGCTTACTGTGAACAAATAGCACAAAAAGGAATGGACGGGACGTGGTACGTGTGGTCTTCACGTGTCCTCCCCAAATTCACGTGCAGACAGTGACAATCTACTCTCCCGCTTTGATTCCACACAGAGGATGAAACAGAGGCGCGGAGCACATTCAAGTCACAAAGATCGAGGAGACACAGTATAGAGGAGTTTCAAGGACAATCAGAATGATAACAGTGTATAAATGCTTATCAAATCATTAAACGGGTTATTTAAAATAGACTTGTATTTAAAATAGTGAACAAGTTTTAAAACCATGAAAAGGTTAAAAGGAGTTAACATTTTGTTGTATTTCTTCAAATCGAGAAAATAAACACTGAATGGTACAACGGGAACCTCGTTATCCTTTTCCATTCTCTAAGCCTCGCGTCATCTCTACAGACAGCGGATTTGTGAAGTTACTGGGTATCTTTTCTACACACGTTTAATAATTTAATTCATACATGTACTAATAAAAATTAAAAATTAAAATAATTGCTAGGGATTTTGGTAAGTGAACAATTCGTTTAAAAAATCGTTACATTCCATTGGATATTCACATAATGTATGTATCTGTTCAATTTTATAAAATTTATTGCTTAATTTTAAAATATTTTGCACTACAAATATTTTTGTTTACATTCCTGTGGTATATTCTCAAATTACTGAGATCAACAATAATGGTTAAAAAATAATTTAATTCCTTCATACAGCCATACATAATACATAACATCGATGATTTATAACATTTTATATGATATGTAAGGTTGTAATCTGTTTTCTGGATTTACAAGGAAGGTATAATATTGTATGTGTTATTTTCCCATTGTCAGATTTGCCTGTTTACTTAATACACAGTTTGCAAGATGTATGTGTGCAGATACATGTGGATATAGTTTATTCATTTTATCTACCTCACAGATCAGTTAGCTTGAACTCCTGGCTGAAATACATGAAAATTTTTAATGTTACAATCCCCTGAATAGTGACTATTTCTATAAGAGCAAAATTGTTAGGTAGTAGGGCATGAACATTTTCAACTTTACTAAATATTTCTGAATTACTGTACAAATTAGTAGTAGAGCAATACTTCTACCAGCAGAGGTAATATTCCTGCTTTTCTGCATTGTAAACACCAGGACTGAGTTTAGTATTTTTAGTGTTGCTGCTGTTCCTGTGTTTTAAAATGTTTAAGATAATTGTATAAATTAGTATTATTCAAGTTTATTTTGAAGTAGAGAATCTTTGCATATATCAATTAACTATTTGAATTATTCCCTTTGTGAATTTAATTTTGCATACTTTGCAACTTGATTTTACTTATCAGTCTTTTCCTTACTGGTTTGTAGTAGCCACTTAGGTACCCGGAGCACCAACTAAACCATATGCCTGTCAACAAATTAAAGGAGACATTTAATTTGGTTCATTCTTTCAAGTGTTTTCCCTGCATCTAGTGAGATAAGAATATGCTTGTCCTTTATAATATGTTGACGTTAAAAAGTATATTTATAGTCTATTTAAAAGTTAAACCATCACTTTGCATCTGGAGTACATTAAACTTGGTTAGGAAATTGTTAGCTTTTTCATAGTTGGGTTCAATTTACTAATAAGTTCTTTGAGACTCTCTTGCATTTATGTATTTAGTGAATATTGTTATAATTTTATTCTTCTTGTAATGCATTTATATCAGGATTAAGATAATAGCTATCATATGATAAACATCAGAATTTTTAAGAAGCCCAGAGAAAGTTTGTACAAAACATATGACTTTTGTACTAAAAAAGAGAAAGTTTTAAAAAGTAGAAAAAAATATTAAAGATTTTCTGGTTATTATTATATTTCTGCTTTCAGTGATAGCTAGGATTTTAAAAAGTATTATGTGCATCTGTTTGTGATACATCTACAAATTCACTAATAATCTCTTTCAGAAGTGGAGATTAATTCTTCTCTTGAATGTGGGCTGGACTTCATGACTTTCTTCTAATGAGTAGCATGTGATTGAAGTGGTGTGTGTCACTTCTCATGTTGCCATTTAACTCAATGTGGCTTTGCCTTTTCAGATCACTCACTTTGGGAGGGACCAGCTTCTGTGTTGTAAGGAAATTCCAGCTGTCTATGGAGAGAGAGGCTCATGTGGTGAGAACCTGAAGATGCTTTCTGCAGATGTTCCCTGAATGAGATATACGAAGAAGGATGTCAGATGCTGCAGCCCCTAATAGCTTCCCAACTGCATCCTCATAAAAGACTGAGCCAGGCTACCCAACCTAATTGCATCCAAATGCTTGATCCACAGAGGATGTGGAGTAAGTGTGTATTGATTTTCTAGGCTACTAACTTTAAGGTTATTTGTTACACTGATAAGTAAGGTAGAATTTTATCTATATATGTTTAAAAATCTGTCTTTATATATTTTAAGGATCTGTCTATACATATATTTAGTGATCTTTCTCTTAAGGACTTTTGTATAATTTCTAAAATACTGTTATTTTGCATGACTGCAAAGTAGTATATTCTCAATGAGAAAACTTAAACGGACACATAGAATCACTAACAATCCTCCCACGCAGAGATAAACACAGTGTGTTAGAACCCTACAGTTTAGTCAGATTATACAGTGTTTTGTTTGCTGGATAAATGCATATTCACATTAAAAAAAAGTTTTAGGGAGTTCATCTTAGCCTCAGACAGAGGTCATGGAAACCAGCCTTAATTTGAGCTTTTTATAGGATGTACAATTATATAGATAATACACTATGGCCCTGAAAGAATATTATTTTTCTTCATTATAGGGTTATGGTCCAGTCCAGCTGACTTCTCAGAGCACCTAGCTTTCATTGAAATAATCAAAGAAGGCTCTGTCTGGGCAGAATACTGAATTTAGAAAGCCCTTCCAAACAGCTAGTCTAACTTCTTTTTGACATTATTAGTTTTCAAATTGGGTTGAAACTAATGGTAAGAAATTTCAATACATATTTGTCTGGGAAGTTTGTTTTCTATAAATTTTAGAAAATAGTTAATAAGAGAAGCACTTTTTTATAATAAAAAAGATAACTTGATATTCTCCACAGTATTAGGATATTGGCTTAGTTGCTATAACAAATAAACCACTACTATTCAGGGTCTCAAACAAGACAGGCATTTCTTTCACTTTTTTTTAGATTTTGGTTTTACAATTTTTTTTTTAAATTTTGGTACTGGGGATTGAACTCAGGACCTTGTGCTTGCGAGGCAGGCTGCAGCACCACTGATTAAATTTCTGGCCCCTCTTTCATTCTTTTTTAACTTTCCAAAGGTATGGAAAGACTGCCTGGATACTTTGGGCTAAGTAACCAAAATGCATTCTTTCTTTTCACGTATTAATCATTTTATAAAATTATTCTTGCATGTATCTTGTATAAATAAGCAGTATACTACTCATTAAAAACAAATTTATTCTTGTGACACTACATTATTATCACTGCATAACTAACATATTTTGTAGAGTCTCTATAATTACATTACTGGTTAATCGTATGGGATGGAGCACTGAAGAATGTGTTAAAAATTAGACTGACATATACCTTAATTCGCTCAAAACAATCTTTGTTTAGGTTTCTAGTCTAGTCTGAATTATGAGTAGCATAATTTTCATTTATAAAAAATGTCCCCACTTGGTTGATAAGTCACAATAGCAGGCTATCAAGAGACTTCAGGGCTAATGCTACCACCTAACATCTGCATAGCGTTTCTCAGCTTTATCTTATGGCATCTAAACTAAGAAAGGCTGGAAAATCAAAGCAACATGGACTTTTTGGTGAATTCTTCAGTTGGCAGACTAGGAGCACAGGCTCTACCATCAGAAAGGACCTGGGTTTGAATCAAGCTCAGGGGATCTTGGCAAGTTGCTTACATTTTTTGCATCTTAAGTGTATTGCTATCTAAAAATGAGAACAACGTACTTATCTCTTACACATAATTATGGGAGTTAGGTGAAATAGCCTATTTGGGTTCATTTCCTAGAATGGTGGTAATAAAGTACCAAAATCAAGTGATTTAAAACAACTAAAATGAATTGTCTGTTCTGCAGGCTAAAAGTCTCAATCAACTTATCTGCAAGGCCATGCTTCCTCAGAATTATATTGTAATGTTGTAGGACATGATAAGAAGGGTAAGAAGGGTGCTAGGTGCTTGCAAATAACAGAAACTTACTTGAGATTCCCTTTATAATGGGGCGGGTCTAAGTGGATTAAAGATCTAAATGTTAAAATAGAAACACTAAACTTGCTAGCAGATAAGTTAGGAAGAACTCTTGAAGACTTTTTAGATAAAGACTTTATGAACAAAACCTCAGTAGCATGGGAATTATGATAAAGAGTCAATAACTGGAATGTCATCTTATTGAAAAGCTTCTGCACCACAAGAGAAACCACTAATAGGGTTAAGAGACAATTTACAAGGTGGGAAAAAATTTTACCAGCTGTTCCTCAGACAAAGGTATACTATCTAGAATATATAAAGAACTTTAAAAAGTCAGACCCCCCAAATTAAAAAAAACCAATTCAAAAATAAGAGTCTGAAATGAACAGACATTTTTCAGACAAAGTAAAAGCAGCAAATAAGCATATGAAAAAATATTCAACAGCCCTCGTCATTTGAGAGATGCAATGAAAACAACACTGAGATGCCACCTCACCTCAGAAAGAACGGCTGCTTTCAAGAAATCAACCAATAACAAATATTGGCAGGGTTGGGGGAAGAAAGGAACCCTTTTCCATTTTTGGTGGGAGAGCAGAATGGTGCAACCACTGTGGAATTCAATATGGAGATACCTCAAAGAGCTGGGACTAGAGGTCCCATGTGATCCAGCTATTCCTCTATGGGTATCTTCCTAAAAGAATTAAAGGCATATACCACAGGGATATATGCACACCCATGTTTATAGCAGCATAGTTTATAATAGCTAAAATTTAGAAACAGCCCAAGGGCCCATCAACTAGGGACTGGATAAAGAAAATGTGTTTTTTAAAAATAAAATGGAAATGGATACATATTGAAGATATATTCCTAAGTGAAATAAATAAGTCACACATGTGTAAATATCGAATAGTTTCCCTGGTGTAAATAATCTGCAACAATGCAAAAGATTCTAATAAGATTACTGACATTTAGAAATTGGAAGAAAGGAGCTAAAGGTGTAGGGAATATGGGATGGGTAGGGGAAGAGTAAAAAGGGAGAAGAAAAAAATGTGAGAGAATGAAAAGATGAAAATAAAGTGTTTGTAGATGGGGAGGGGAGGAGGGGGTGAAGGGAGGGCAGAGGTAAGGGGAAAAAATGAGAATCAAGACTTGTCATGTAGAGGTACAAGATCCCAACAATGAATGTAACTGTACTGTATCCCTAAAATGTACCAATAAACTAAATTAAAGCTGAAAAAAAAAATGGAGTAGGCTATCACTCAAGCGCCTATGTTGGGCCCAGGAGGTAGCCTGGGCCCTGATCCACGGCAGAAAGGAGAGCCACGCCTCTGCCCGACCCAGCTGCCATCACTTAAGCACAGGGAGGTAGCTGCATGGGTGCCCCTGAACCCCCATAAGCCCCCCCACCCAGTGCACTCTCAGACCTCCTGACTGTGCCAGTCTTTGGATACACTCTGCAGAGGCAGAGGTGGTCATCGAGGGTATTTTTCTGAGTTCCCAACTTTGAACATCTTTAAAGAAAGGGCGTGGGAAACCTGTAATAGAACATTGTGGAGTTCAACCATTCAGAAGGTTGGGGAACTCAATCTGGGCCTTGCAGCCCAAGGTCAGTCAGTGTCATGGGGTTCAGCCATCAACTAACTGAGACCAGGGGACCTGCATCCTCGCTCTGTCTAAGCCATTAAATGGTAAATATACTATATTGAAATTTTGTTCACACAAGACATGTTCTGAACTGCTTCTTGATTTCAGTTTAATTCAAATGATTTAAGGGTGATAGACTAGTGACTACAACAGGTGGTCAGTGTCCAAGTTGTGCTTGATCTTAATGTGTTGCTGATTGTATCAGTTGGGATAAAGCATTGCGGTTAATTTGATGAGCTGTTTTCTCTGATGTTATGAAGATGAGAATGTCTGTGGGTTGTTAGAGACACAGAAGCTGGGGCGCAACTATATCTGGAAGATTTGGATGATAACCCAGAAATTAAACCAAGGACAGTCTGACAACAAAAATTAAAATGAGAAAACATTTAAGCAAGACACAAGGACAGACTTCCAGTTCACCAATGGCAAACAGCAGGGCAAATGAGGATGAAAAGGCCGATAGTGAACCACCAGGACACCCTGAACTCAAAGCACAGGAAGTAACAAAACAGATCAATCAGGCTCTAGAAAAATTCAAAACAGAAATAATTTCCCAGAAAACCATAGAGATAGTGAGCAAAATGGAAGTTTTGATTCGAGACTCTAGAGCAAAAACCGACAAAAAAATAGATGAGCTCAGGACCATGATAGAAGCCATGAAGGCCCAGCATAGCAATGGAAAAAGCAATGGAAAAAATAAACTCCCAACATAGGAAAGAAATGGAATCCATAAAACAGATTCAAGCAGATATCCAGGAGATTAAATACTCCTTAGAAAGTGTATGCAACAGAATAAAAGAATGTGAAGATGGACTCTCAGATATAGAAAAGATTGCAGTCAGTGGCCATGAAAAGAGAGATCTCTTAAAAACAGTAAGGGATCATGAGAAATCGACCCTAGATGATGCAAAGAAGAATAACATAAGACTGATAGGAATACATGAAGTAACAGGAGAAAACACAAATGACTTTAAAAAGCTGTTCTCAGAATTAATGACAGAAAACTTCCCAGAGGGGAAGAATTTGACATTCAGATAACTGAGGCATATAGGACCACAACTAGCTACAATCAAAAAAAATCTACACCTAGACATATAATAATCAAGATCCCAGAAACCCAACAGAAGAACAAAATACTACAAGCAGTAAGAGAAAAGAAACAAGTCACATTCAAAGGAAAGCCCATCAGAATCACAGCAGACTTTTCAGCACAAACCCTTGGGGCAAGGAGAGCCTGGAATGAGATATTTCAAGCCCTAAAAGAGAACAACCTCCAACCTAGACTGATGTATCTTGCAAAACTCTCTTTCAAAATGGATGGGGAAATAAGACACTTCCATGACAAAGAACACCTGAGAAACTACATGAATACCAAACCAGCACTACAAGCAATTCTAAACAAGATCCTAGAAAAAGACAATGAAGGCAACATCACCATGAGGCCCAACAGAGCAAATCAAAAAGGCAAGGCAAGAAATTAAAAGGAGAAGGTGAAAAAGTTAAAAGAGTCAACAAAAGGCCAATAACATGTCAATAATAAGTCAGTACATATCAGTTATAATCATCAATGTCAATGGCCTTAACTCACCAATCAAGAGAAATAGACTGGCAAAATGGAATAAGAAGCAAAATCCCACCAATATGTTGTATACAAGAAACACACCTGGTGCAAAAAGAAGCCCATAGACTGAAAGTGAAAAGATAGAAAATGATTCTCCTACTGACAGGAGCCCAGAAAAAAACCAGGGTAGCAATCTTATTTGCAGACAAAGCAAATTTCAAACCAAAACTAATTCTAGTATTATTGATGTAGGATGGTACTGTATCATACCTCTATGAATGTAAAATATCTTGTACCTGCTTTATAACACATAGTAGGGACCATGCTTTATTAGAGCTACATTTAATGATATTACTCTAGAATGTTCTCTTTCCAGATGATGATTAAGATGCTAATAAAAAAACTGGTGCCAAGTACCACAACAGCAACAGAACTTTGCTGTTTTATGGATATTATTCTTTTCTTTGATTTTTTTTGTTTTGTTTTGTTTTGTTTTTAATGGAATGTGCTGAATGTCTATAATTTTGTTCAGATGACTGCAGAATCTGGAAAAGCTGTTGTTGCTATCGATGCATAACATACTATTAGTAGTCTTTTAATATAAATATAAATATATACAGACATATATAATATATAAATTGAATTTTGGGAAACTTTAACGGTGCTGCCAATTTTGGAAAAAGTCATCCCCATTTACTGTATTGAGTTGGTATTGTACAGAAATGGACAGCCATATTGGTCTAGAAATGTTAATTATTTTTTATTTTTATTTTTTCCATGTGTACAGGGGTAACACATCATACTAAATATGTAAGGTCATATCTATGTGGGTTTGATTACAGAAACTGATAAAGTATTCTCTAAATAATGAAAAAAAAACAATAAGACTATAAGAGCAAGAAGCAATTTAAATATGTTCAGGGACCATTTTCATCTCCAGAATTAAGGATTTTTTTAATGTTACATCATTGCCTTTTCTCTTTTACTTTCCTTTTTAGTTTTATTTTAGGATTCCTATTTTTAATGCTCATACAGAGATTTCTTTAACTGAAATACCAAATAGTTTCTTTGGTGTGAAAAACTATAATAGTACACAGGATCCTAATGAGACAATTAATAATGTGAAATAGGAAGTAAAGGGCTAAAGGTGTAGGGAAAGTGGGAAGGGTGGGGGAAAGGTAATAAGGGAGAGGAAAAAAATATGAGAAACTGAAAAAATGGAAATAAAGTGTTTTTAAATGGGGAGGGGAGGAGGGGGTGAAGGGAGGGCAGAGTCAAGGGAAAAAAATGAGAATCAAGACCTATTATGTAAAGGTACAGGATCCCAATGATGAATGTAACTATATTGTATACCTAGATTGTACCAATAAATTCAATAAAAAGAAAACAAACCAACAAATATAATAAAATGGAGTACTACTCAGCCATAAAGAATGAGAATTTAGAGACATTTATAGCTGAATGGATGCACATTGATAATGTGCTCTTAAATGAAATAAACAGGACACAAATGTGCAAATACCAAATAGTTTCTCTGGTATGAGAAACTGAAAGTGCAAATAACGATTAAAATGAGTAAATTATAATGTGAAATAGGAAGAAAAGCTACTAAGAGGTAGGGGAAGTGAGGGGGTTGGGTAAAGGAAAGAAGGGAAAGGAAAAAATATGAGATAAAAAATAAATGGAAATAAAGCTTTTGCACATAGGGAGGGGTGGAATCGTTAAAGGGAGGGCAGGGAAATGGGGAAAAAATAAGAACCAAGGTACATCATGTAACGGTGCAAGTTCCCAATGATGAATGCAGATGTATTGTATAACTCAAATGTACCAATGAAAGAATTTAAGAGAAAAAGAAAAAGAATGGGGTGGGTGATAGTTAGAGGAATTCACGCATTGGTTCTAGAATTAGAAACACTGTCTAGGTAGCTCTGGATGTTTCCTTTCTTTATCATGGCAATATGATCTTTTTCTCATGGAATAGAGTGAAAGAGATGTTTGGAACTAGATAAAGATTGATTCTGATTATTTTTATATTTTTCAGTTTGCACTATTGTCTTTATTACACATCTCATTTCCATCACCTATGAAGGTAGCACAGACACATTACTACACAAAAAAACAGGAAAGGTACTTAATTTACAAAGATATAAAATATTTTTAAGACATGAAGCACTGTGAGAATTAAAAGTAACATGTTGTAGTGTGACTTCATTTTTACCGTGACTCATTTCTCTGTATAGAAAGCTACATTTAAAAATGAAGTAAAGAAATAATAAAGGAAATATATGTTTTTAATTTTAAAACTTTCTGCCTTTTAAAATTCTTTCAGATCACTTTGTTTTACCTTTCTTCTTCATCGGTTTTTCTTTTCTTATAGCTGCTACAATCTATTTCCTAACATGAGACTCCAAGATATTTCCTAGAAAAAATACCAGTGCAAATGTTTGCTTGCCCCACAATCTCCTGGGAACTCAATCTGATTTTTAAGAATATATTTTAAAACACTATAGGCAAGAATAGTAAGCATCTGTTTAAATTTGTTATAAATATATTGCCATCTTCTTCAACTCTATCCAAAGAACTTGCATTTCCCTAAGGGCTGGGACAGGAACAGGCCAGGCGGCAGCCACATTCCCACAACCTAGTTTTTCAGGGTCTTCCCAGATGTAGTGAGAAGCACAGAGCAGCAAATCTCTTCCTGTTTTATGAATCTTCATGCACAGTACTGGCCTGTCCTTAAAAAGCTTTGTTGCTGTTGTTGTTGTACTGAGGTAAGGTACTTAGGGCCCTCACACTGAGCTATATCCTCAACCCTTTTAAAAAATTTTAAATTTTAAATTTTAGGGGCTCACTAAATCACTTAATTGCCAGGCTGGCCTTGAATTTGCAGTCTTCCGGCCTCAATCTCCCAGAGTGCAGGGATTACAGGCATGCACCACCATGCCTGGCTGAAAAAGTCAAATAATGAAGACCATATTAAAGTGGAATGTTACTTACCAAAGGAAAGAAGCCATGAACTTAAAGATCATGTAGAAGAGGCAAAAATAAATTAAGCCATAGGAGGAAAGTGTGTATGTGTATTCATGTATATTTTAAAATTGTAAAAATTAAATAACTTTTTGGTGTGAAGTGAAAGCTTATAAATTTTAGTCTTCGATGCATTTTAAGAGGAAAATATGTGCTATGTAATAAGTTTAATGCTTTTCCCTCCCCTGTCCTGACATACATGCTAACTTTAAACCCTAGTGGGCAATAAAAATAAATCAGGTACATTTTTTCCTCCTTAGTTTAAATAGTCAATGGCTATAGGGCACCATAGCCCTAACTCAGTTATAGGGACATCCAATTACATGTCTTTTCATTGGCACTTTTTTTCTGTAGACTAGTTAGAACAACTATTTCCCTTTTAAAATTTATCTTGAGATGGTTTTCTACTTCATAAAAAACTCTGAAATTGATATTACCCCATTATCAGTTTACGATAAATTTTGTGTTGGTTCATTTTATCTATAGTCACTTTTCTTGTAAACTACAAACTTACATCTCTTTTTGTGCAATGTGTCAACTAAGACTGAAAGAGGCAGTTTAACTCCTTCAGTGATAACAAAATAATGTAATAGTCAGAAAATCATGATTTTTTTAGCAGTTAAACAGTTCCTAGTATATCTGCAATGTCTCATGATGTAGATTTTCAAAAACGAGGAAGTCCAGGTCCTGGGGTCAATTTTACAGAGCATATGGAAAGTTTTTTTTTTTTTTTTTTTTTTTTTTTTTTATTTTTTCACCTTTAATTTAGTTTATTGGTACATTTTAGGGATACAGTACAATTACATTCATTGTTGGGATCTTGTACCTCCACATGACAAGTCTTGATTCTCATTTTTTCCCCTTACCTCTGCCCTCCCTTCACCTCCTCCTCCCCTCCCCATCTACAAATACTTTATTTCTATCTTTTCATTATCTCACATTTTTTTCTTTTCCCTTATTACCCTTCCCCTACTCATCCCACCTTCCCTGCACCTTCATCTCCTTTCTTCCCTTTTCGAAATGTCATTAATCTTATTAGGATCTTGTGTATTATTGCAGATTATTCACACCAGAGAAACTATTCGGTATTTACACTTGTGTGACTTATTTATTTCACTTAGGAGTATATCTTCAATATGTATCCATTTTCCTATGAATGAATCTATTTTCTCATTCTTTATGGCTGAGTAATATTCCATTTTATACAAAAACCACATCTTCCTTATCCAGTTTCCAACGGATGGGCAAATAGGCTGTTTCCAAGTTTTAGCTATTACAAACTGTGCTGCTGTAAACATGGGTGCACATACTTCTCTGTGATATGATTCTTTTAGTTCTCTTGGAAAGATACCCAACAGAGGGATGGCTGGGTCAAATGGAACCTCCAGTCCAAGCTCTTTGAGATATCTCCATATTTATTTCCATAGTGGTTGCACCAGTCTGCACTCCCACATATGGAAAGTTTTTATGAGCTAGCTCAAATAAAATTTGCATCAGACACAAATCTAGGAATTCAATTTTCCCCCCTTTTAGGAATTCTCCTTTTTTACCCCTTCCTTGCCTTTTTTTTAAACCTATATTCATTTCCTTTTCTTCTCAGAGGATAGATTCTCTTTGAGGTGCTGTTGAGTCTTTGTTAGTAATTTCTATTAGGAGGATTCTCCATGTGCACAGTGGAATAAGAAAAGGCAAATTCTTCTTAATACACTGTTAACTGCTTTGTCAGCCTAACATATAGTTTCTATTTGTTTTTCTGAAGACTTTCTCCACTATTTAAATCTTTAACCTCTACCCCTACTCACACACAGCTTTCAGAGGACGGTGCATGAACATCTGTATCTTTACAAAAGCACTGTTTTCATCCCATCCATAATTTACTAGCTTAGGTGCTAGAAGCTTCCAGTGTTTCAAGACTTCATGGAACCAGAGGGAGGTGAGGTGGGTGATGGTACTGTCTTGTAGCTATGGAAATTGTACAGGCATAGCAAACATATTGTAATTAAAACTTGAGTTTATTTTTATCTCTCACTTCCCTCTATAGAATTTACTCAGGAGGAATAATATGTTCCCCTGCTACTGAATGACATTTCCAACAGCTCCCAAGACAATTGAGAAAGAGGCTTCAGAATCTCAATCTAGTATTCCGGGAAAGCAGATGGACCTGTGGCCTGGGAAAGCATTGGGAGGACTGATGGGCTTCTCTTTTCCTTGATCTCTCCACTTTCCTCACTTTTGTTAAACTCAAATTTTGAAAGTTTTCACATTAAGAGTCTGGCCCTTTCAAATTTAATCCACAACTGGTGTCATTGTAGCCAGGTTTCTTCTTAAAAAAAAAAAATGAAAGCCTTTTCTTTCCCTTATGAGTCTTGTTTGTGGAATCTGAAAAAACAAACAAAGGAACAACCACTCTCATATCACTGGTGATGTCTCAACTCAAATTCCTGTCCTTTTAGCAATGCTCCTTAATTCCTTGGAATGGGTAGCGGGCATTTTAGGTGTGCATTGTGTTAATTTTGAACGAGGCATACATGCTTGTAGCAGTCTCACCAACCTGGTTGTAGATTTTTCCCATTCCCTTGAGGATAAGATTTTCCTGTTATGTATTGGTAGGTAAATTAAATATATCGTGTAGTAGATATTCATTTTTGTCTCACTTCATTTATTTTTGATAATGATCATTGATTCTCCTATATCAATAAGTTTATCATTAGTTCATTTATTCACGTTATTGAATAATATTCCATCCAGCTGATGCATCACAATTTATCAATTTACTTATATATTTGTTACTTCCAGTTTTTAGCTATGATAAGTAGAGCTGCCATGAACATTCATGTCTTTGTATAGGTAATTGTTTTCTCCTTATAGATACTTAGAGGGAGCCTATCGCATGGGATTATTGGGTAATACAGTAACTGTGTGTGAATAGCTATATTAAATGTTGTATCATTTTTCTCCAATGCCAACAATGTATGAATGTTTCAGAACCCCCATATTTGATATCAAAATACTGAAGTAGTGGATATATAGTGATATTGAATTTTAATTTTAATTTTCAATTTACTGATGACATAATATTGAGTATCATGTATTTACTTTTGTAAGGTATATTTAAAAAAATGCTTTTCCAAAATAGTACCTCACGCAACGTCCTCAATAAATATGTGTTGAACTCATACAAATTGGACACAGAAAATGCAATTCAAAAACAGTTCAAATGTAGATTATTTCCTAGCACTTATAAAGTACTGAGCAAATTATCAAACAGCAGAATTGGAGCATTATAAAAGTCATGCATTAAAAAAAAAGTGTATATTCTCATCTGCCATCAAGAATGACTGCAAACAATTTACTCAGGGTTACATAGTCAGTAGAACAAAGATTAGAAACCTAATTTCATTATTCTCAATTTAATTTTCTTTATATTTAATTCAGAATAAATTTAAAACACCAATTTCTACGTCATTTTATTGAATTTATGTTTTATTTAATTACTGTTGTACCACAATTATCTCTTCCTGTTCATCATTACAAATTTTAACTCTGTGATAAAAAGCAAGGATCCTCCAAAGTTTGCTTTCATGACAATGTGTTCCGATTTCTAAATAGCAAATTTATAAAAAAAAAAAAAAAATCTTGTGTTTGTTTTAGAGACCTGTGTAATAGGTAGCATCTTTGTTTCTTATGTTATTATTTTATAAGTAACTGAGTTAACCAACTCAAACATGAGTTGTTTTAAATAAGAAGTGCATTCATATTAGCCCTATAATTCCACTTAGCTTTGACTCAAATGAGCCGTCAATGTGTTACCAGCAACTGACTGATAGGCTGCAAGCTCTGGTGCTAAGACCAGGGCATCAGTAACATTTAAAAGCTTTGTTAAGATCAAATAGCTAATGAGAAACAATTCAATCAAAGTCCCTGGTTTCTACACATGGATGTTCAGATAAAATTAGCCTGAAGCAAAATTCTATTTAGGCAAGAAAATACAGGAAATAGAGTGTTATAATATGGTTCATATGTCAAAAACAGGAAACCTCTGTAAGCATCATCGATTTGGCTATTTTGATTGAATTTTTAAACCCAAGTCTCATTTTCATCGAGTATTTTTTAAGAAGAAAAAGAAATCTTTAGTTAGCTTTTGAGGCACATTTTAATTATTATTTCTTTCTGACATGGTACAGAACATTGACAACTCACTTTTATTTTTTTATTAATTGAATTTATTGGTACATTTAAGGTATACAGTAGAATCACGTTCAGCATTGGGATCTTGTACCTTTACATGACAGGTCTTGGTTCTCATTTTTTACCCTTGTCCGTGCTGACAACTCACTTTTAAATCTGACTTTTTTATTCTTGAGTATTTGTTTTGTGTATGTTATTTCACCACTGAATTATAGTGTATAATAGGAAATGGTCTCTTAAATCACTGGATAGAATATATGATAATCATGTTATTTACAGGCAATGTTTATTATTCTTCTAAAGTTCTTAATTTTGGTGGTTTAACAGCAGTCCTTAGCAACTGTTTTGAAATTTAGGGATAATTGTAACATCTAATCTTGGTATACTTGGTCACACAAACAGCTGTGGAAGAAACTGTAGAGAAGGATGATAAATGGATGAGTCCTCAGATACACTTTTATATTAGTTGCATAAAAATAAACTTAAATGTTCTTATTTCTTCTGCCATTTATTAGTGCCTTGGGTGAGGGAAAAGAGAAATTAGGATTATAACAGTGGCTATTTGATTTCTGGTAAGCCTTTTATTGGTATTTCCATATTGTTATATAATGGACACTTTTCACAGTGTAGGTTGTTACTGAATGTAACTGAAAGCCTCATTTATTATTTACCACATCCCTACAAGAAAGTTAATATTATCTGCAATTTGAAAATATTGAAGATGAAGCTCTTCACTTTAAATAGATAAACCGCTCAAAGTAATATAGTATATGCTTAGTTAAGCTGGTGAATTCACATTTGGGCAATTGTGAAGTCTGTTTTGTTTGATGCTGTTGCAAAAATTTTCTACTTTTCTCATGAAAGTAGACATTTAACATTTGGAAAACTCACAAGAATTTATGATTTTATATTTATTAAGTACCCTAAAAATATTTAAGTATAGTAGATTTTTTAACCTTTTATGTTATTCAAAAGAATGATTTTCAAATATTTGTCTTTTTAACAGTTAAAATTAGACTTAAAGTTGATTTGTTTTTTTTTTAAAGTTGATTTGTTTTAACTGAATAGTTTCTCTGATGTGAAAACTAAAAGTGAAAATAAGATCCAAATGGTATAATTGACAATGTGAAATAGGAAGAAAAGGGCTAAAGGTGTAGGGGAAGTGAGAAGGGTAGGGGAAACGAAATAAGGGAAAAGACAAAAATATGAGAAAATGAAAAAATGGAAACAAAGATTTGTAAATAGGGAAGGGTGGAGGGGGTGAAGGGAGGGCAGGGGTATGGGGGAGAAATGAGAACCAAGATCTGTCATGTAAAGGTACAATGATGCATGTAACTATACTGTACACCTAAAATGTACCAATAAACTCAATGAGAAAAAAAAAGTTGATTTGTTTTAAGTCAGTCACCTTTTATATTTAATTATACTGTAAGGCCAATAGTTTTGATGTTTTAGATTTTATATATATATATACATATATTGAAGATTAAAACTACAACATTATATAGAATTCCCTTTGCTAGTTGGTGAAAAAGATCACTACTTTTATATATAACCTCTACTCTAAAATACACATCAAACCAGATTCTTAAAATACAGAGATTGGAGTATTTTACTTTTTGGTACATGTAATAATTTTAATATCTAGAGTGGGACATCAAACAACTTTCTGTGACAAGAACTGCAACATAGACTTCCTCTTCCCATCACCTTCCTCTTTAAAAGTGTTGTTCTTCTAAGTATATAAGGTTCTAGAAGGAGATATTCACTCTAGTTTGTATAAAAGTTGTGAGCGAATGAATTCTGCATTATGCTTAAAAATACTCTGAGAAGTAGGGTGGGAAAAAAATGTGTCGTCCTCTTATGGGCTTGCTACAGGGTTTTTTATATGTTAACAAAAATCATAATAACAAATCTGCTTTAAATCCTTTTGAAATAAGGTGAGTGGGGGTATAAATAAGTAATCTAAATAACATATTTTGAACGTTAGGAAAAAGAATCATCAAAGACAAGGCACTTTTTTTTTTAAGCCTGTGAGCCTGAAGTAATCTTATCCACACATGAAAAAAATTCAAAGCATTTAAAAGATCTAACTATAATTACATAGTTTATGGTGGGAGCTATTAGAATAAAGCTTACCTAGTTCTTTCTTCAGTCACATGTCATGCATTAGCATAGTGTTCTTGGATTCTTTAAGATTAAGGTCTAATGAGCAGTTTATTTTCATTTAAATGACAAAGAGGAGTAATGAAACTGAATTTTCCTTTTCCTTTCATGATACTATATTTATGTGTTCTCATAGTAAATCTTTCTTCTTCTAGTTGCTTAGAATGGATAAGGTAAGAATAGTCAATCAAATGTTAACATAACTATATTAAGAACTATGGAAATGTTTTGTGTAAAGAGCAAGTTCTACAAATATGTATCTTATGATGCCCTTTTTATAAATAATAAAATCAAGTTCATATAAACTGGGATTCTTGTGTTATACCTATAAGCAATGTAATTTTTGTGTTATACATTTAAGCAGCTACTCACCTGGTATTGGAAGGTACAAAATATGGCACGTGCCTGTCACAGATATATTCTTAAATCTGATTAAATTAGGATAGGCTAGATAATTGTTTGATAACAAACTATCCCAAAATCTTGGTGCTCATAGAACAAATGTCTATTTCTCGATCTCACCAAATGGCCCAAACTTGCTCACATACCCATTATGGGTAATTGGGAGACCCCAGCCTATCGTGGTTATTCATATGGATACAAAAAGGGAGAACAGGAGAGATCTGTGAACTGTTTCTGCTTAACAAGTATATGAAATTTTACAGAAATTCTGTTGAGAAAGAACTACTAGATTGAGAAGTAGGTCATACACATTGTGCAGATTGGGTACACCTCGGTGTAGAAAGGTGGTGTACAGTGCTAAATAAAGATGGTATATTTACTTTAACATGATAATTTTGTCTTTTTATTTATAAAGGAATAAGATCTCAACAAAGACCATGTGTGCTCATGCAGGTGGCTAAAGGAACTAACTGTAGTTTTTGGATAGTAATCAGACACACGGGTCAGTATTATTATTCTCAGTATCTTACTGGGTTTTTTACACGATGTAATTCAACAATGTAATGGTATTAGTTAAAACTTTTTCTAGAAAAAAGCTACTTTAAATTTAAAAGTTACATAAAGGTAGAAATAATAGTACAACAAACATCCATTCACCTTTTTAGCAAAAGTGAAATTTGTTTAAATTTTTCTATATTTCTCTTTAAACCTCTCACTCTCTCTATATGCACATACATAATATTTACATGCTTATATGCATGCATATTTATACATCAATACCACTTTTTGGGTAATTATTTGTGAGAAAATTTAAACACCAGGGGCCTTTTGACCTAAATGCAGTGGACCAGCCTGACATACAAACAACTTGAGTTACGACCGGACTTTTAGTTTTAACTCATGATCAAAGTTGTGAGTTATGACCCAAATGCCAGTTGCTTGTGCTTCCAGATGGTTTCAGACATAGATTTAATCCTTAAGTGGTTGTGCAAGGAACATTACAACATCCTTTCTTGTATGGGGATAACTGAGAAATCCTCGGCCAATGTCTCTCTAAGGACCCTTTGATCTGCCTGGAAGAAGTGTGGCCTAAAATCATACAGGAGAGAGTTTGAAGGTTGTGTACAGAAGCCTGAGCCTTCAGTTGACCAATTTCAGTTACAACCAGCCCCCATGAACAAATTGAGTTCATAAATCAAGGGTGTGTTGTAGTTCAGTATGTATTTTGTAAATACATCGATATTCTTCTACTTGAGCATAATATTTATCACATTCAAAATACAACTATGATAAAATTAAACATCTAATGGTGTAACGTATGAACCATTTAAGAACTATTCTTGCTGTCTTAGTAATGCCCTTCACAGTTACCTGTGCCCAGCATGAATCCAATCAAGAACAGAGTCCTGTATTTAGTTGTCATGGGGGCTGTCATTGCCCTGAGAGATGGAGTTGCTCCTCTCCATCATCAGGGGTTTATCTCAGGCTGTGCTGGCTGGGCTCCCAAACTGCGGGAAGAACATGGGTGGTCTGGAAGTGTGGCTCCCACGCCATCAATAACTGATGGGACATCTCTGAGGTAATACAATTGTCCCATTGTCCCTTAGGGGTTGAGAATGCTGCCTGTGGGGTTGGGTGATACCTACTGTGTCTCTGCCCAATCTCTTCTCGGCCTGACTACCTCACTTCCTGACCTACTTCTCCTGCGAGCACTTAAGAGATGTGTCTCTGGGAGGTGTTTGGCTGAGCACCTGCATTTGGGAAAACAAGTCTAAGCCGCTGAGCAGGCCTCTTTTGTGTTTGCAGGTTGTTCCCCACCTGGATTTATCTGAT
The DNA here is from genome assembly GCF_012274545.1 of Fukomys damarensis. NCBI lineage: Eukaryota > Metazoa > Chordata > Mammalia > Rodentia > Bathyergidae > Fukomys > Fukomys damarensis. The sequence goes on along the minus strand of NW_022900938.1, from coordinate 29,471,989 downwards.
TATTTCTCCTTGACTAAATTATACAGAAGAGCTTCGGCTAATACAAGTTTTTGGAATTTTAAATTCTGACTTGCCTTTCTTCTAAGAAATGCCAGCATCTATTAGCCATCATGCAAATGGAATAGAGATATTCTTTTAAAGTTTTTGTCTCCTTTTATACAACTTTTGAATTCTTCCTGATTTATTTACCTGTCTCTAGGGTAATATAATTCTACTCTCATTCATTAGAGAAGAAAGGGAGAATATTTCTCTAAATAAATTATTTTTCTCTTGCACTACACTCATTTTAAGGCTTAATATTAGTGTTTTTCTGCTAAATGTCTTTGTATATGCTCTCCTGACATAAGCCCATGAATATAAATTGTTGAAAACTTCCTTAATATTTGCACTCCTTGAAACTTCGCTTTGTTTCAGCTAACTAGAAAATATACTAAATTCTAAAATAAATTATTTTTTTAGAAGTTTCAAGTCTACCATCGCAACTATACCAGATATGACTTCCATCCAACTCTAATGGATTTTCCATGTGCGGGTTTGTTAAAACGGAAGACCAGCAACCCTTACTGTCCTTTCTCCTTCTCCTTAGTTTTCCTTCTCTTCTTCCTGTGTCCTTTTCTTTCTTCTCTTTTCTGTGGATCTCTAAATTAGCAATCAAGATTTGGGTGGCTCATGACTAATCGGAAGATCAGAGCTTCTTTCTTAGCACCCAGGTAGCTTCCTAGAAAAATACTGTCTAATCATTGCAGGTTTCAGTGAACTCTTTACGTAGGCATTTTCTCTTCATATTTTAGGTTCTCTTTACTTCAAACTAAGTGATTTGCTTTCTCTTAAAATTTAAACGGGAATTTCCTTGACTTCTATCAGGTGTTACTGTATTATTTCAATGCATGCTACATTTTAAAAATTTTTAGTTTTTTAATTTTTGGTACTGGGGATTGAACTTGGGACCTTGAGCTTGCGAGGCAGGTGGCAGAACCACTGAGCTAAATCCCCGGCACATCACGCTACATTGTTAATGGATAAAGGAAATAATATTCAAATTTCAGGTGATATAAGTTCAAGTCATTAATTCTGTTTAATCTGGGTTCCCACCAAAATAAGCTTTTAAACATGTATTTGGACAAAGGTGGGAATGAATTTGTATCATTTCTAGGTTCTGCTGCCTTTTCCTCTCTTTCCCCTTTCTTCCCTCTCTTCCTTCTCTCTTCCCCTCCTCTTTTCCAGCATGAGCTGTAAAGAAGAGTTTTAGCAGAAGAAAACGAAAGGTTTTCAGAGATTGGTCTTTCTTGTTTCTAAACCACTACTAACAGCAGCATTAGTCATGGCTGCTCCAGCTGCCCACCTTGCTATTTTAAGCATCCTTCTTTGGGAGTATATTTTCCTAGGTTTCCTTTTTCACTCCGTAGTCATGACTGTGGAGGAAACACTCTAGGCAACCCTCCCACACACAACCACATAAATATTTATTAGTTTTTTAAATTTGTATCAATCTTCTTTGTACAACCTGCACAGTTTTCATTGCTGACACCCTTATTTATTATTTAAAATGAAAGTTTGATACCATTGTTTAAAAGGATACATCTTTGTCCACGTTTCAAATGGCAGAGAACTTAAACCATCTCCACCCAAAGAGAATGTGTGCATTTTTTCTAAAACATTTGAGAGGCATAGTTTTGGCAGTTTCCTTTGTTTACTTTCTGGATAGCTTATATTGAGATCAGTCAACTGGTCATTTAGATCAGTTAATTAACTGTGTTTTCTTTAAATTGGCATTAGTTCAATAAATATCTTAAGTGTTTTCTATGTACCAGGTGATGTATTAGGTATAGGGATGATTGCAAAATGGATCCACTTCCCAAATGTTTCAAGATGGGCTTAAATTAACCAGAAAATATCATTCTAAAAGCACTAGATCCTCATAGAAGCAAACTGTATATTGAGACCAAAAGCTTACTCTGTGGGTAAAGAACGTAGTCCAATAGTGATCCTTTGGCACATGTGATGCAGAGGCTATGTGGAGCCCTCTTGGTATAAGAGCCAAGTTGCCCCAGTGTCTCCCCAACATCTGAGTATTGAATAACAGAGGGGCCATGGGCATGCTTGGAAAGGAGTAGCAGTGTCAGGCAATGAGGTCATGTGGTGTGACCCATTAGCCTTGACTTGCCCAGGCTTTCACATGGCAGTCACTACAAGGACCTCTCTCTCTCTCTCTGATATATATATCCTTGCTTGGGCTGGCCATGAGTTTTAATACATTCATTTTTATTAACACAAGATTTTAGCTTTGAGTTTTCTTATGAAAAGATTGAAATTTAATATCTAAGATTTAGCAATTTAGCAAGGGATGTTCTAATTAACAGATTGAGGTTATTTCAATGTTGTGCTGTTTCTCTGGCATGTTTGAATCTGCAGCATTGTATTGTTTGTAAAGAATTTATGAAAACAAGATTTGCTTGGAATGGTTATGCATTCAGTAGAAACCTGCACAAGGTAGGAAATGCACTCAGATGTCTTTTTCACAGCTGGCCAAACACTGGTGGTCAGCAGATTCAAAAGAAAATCCAGCTGAGAATCACTGCTGTAAATTGGTGATTCAGGGAATATCCAATTCTTTAATTTTAACTAACAATGTTAGCTATTTTTGGTATAGGGATAGATTTGTATTGATTGCTTCATTTAAAAAAAATTGTGTCTTTGTGGGCTCCAAATCTTGAATACCAAAAAATGATTGCAGAAAAAGAAAAAACCAAAACTGAAAACAGATAGTGGAAGATCATTTCCAGAGGCCTGGACAGAGTCATTTGGAGTGATTGAATGCAATGGGAAAATGTTACGTATTCTGTATAATGAAAATGTTGTGTGTCACACATCAAGTGTCAGACCACACTTTGACCGACCACAAAAGAGTTGCCAAACTTGGTGAAGCTAAAAGTAAAGAATTTCTTGAAGGGAAAGTGAGGAAATACCATCAACACTGACTCAGTTTTTGGTCAGTTTCTCTAAAACAAATCATTTGCCAGCTGCCTGCAGAAAAACATGGTAAGACTCTCTCTGATGGGGATTTTATCAAAATGGCCATGTTGTCTGGGAGTAATTATCTGTTTCATGATTATCAGAAACAAGGAGAAAACTATCCAATGCATCTATGAGATGCTGCTTAGCAGAAATACTGTTAAAAACCAAGTCCTATACATGGCAAGTGATGTTAGTCAGCAGTTCACTGCTGACTTACAAAAGGCAGTCTGTTACTCCCTGTGCTTGGATGAAAGTACAGGTATAAATAATCATGCAAAGTTAGCAGTAATTTTGCTTTGTGCATTGGTGACATCATGAGAGAAGAGCTGTTGAAGTTGGTGTCTTTGCTGGAAAAACACAAGGGATAGATATCTACAAAGCGGGGATGGAGGATTTTTGTCATAAGACATAAGACCAGAAAACATGGTTTCACTTACTAGTGATGGGGCACCTTGAGTGGTGAGGGCATCATCTGGTTTCATACAGTTCTTTGTTAAGACAAACATTCAGTCATTCAATTTTGTTGTATTACAATCAAGAAGCTCTTTGCAACAGGGAAAGCAGCAAAAAATTAGACAATATCCTCAAAGATGTTACAGAAAACTATACAACATTTGTAGCAAACCTTACAAGCCAGCAGGAAATCTACAAGCAGTTTTCTAGCATTGTAGCAGCTGTAAAGGAGAATTTTAGTAACAGACTTTTATAGTTCTATAAGATGGCGACAACCCTGTGTTTCCTTACTTCTCCAGATAAGGCCAGATAAGAACTTCATCTTTCTTGCTTACACTGGTTGAATTTTGGAAATCTGGAAATGTATCGTTGGAATTTCAAGAAAGCTCTTACTGAAAAAAACAAATTCTATGAGCTGGATGCAACACTTGAGAAGATAGAGTGTGAAGGGATGACATAGGAAGCACAGTTGGTAGTTCTGAAAATGAAATCCTTGAGGAATTCTCTGCCAAATATTTTCAAGTCAATGGAAACACTTGGGATTGCTTATCTTATTTTGGTTGAATAATCTTATGGTTGTGAGCAGCTGTTTTCAGCTTTGAGTTATATAAAATCTGATACAAGAAACAGATTAACACATGACCTGAGTGTCACATGCATTGCTCTCAAACCAAATTATCAGCATACACACAATAGCAAAGATCACATTAATTGTGCAAAAGCATGCAAAATGCAAACTTTTACCTTTCAATAAAAAGTTGTTTGTATCATTGAAAGCTCTGTTACTGTGTTTTTCTTTTAAGACAAAAGATATTAATGTATGAGTTGTGTTTTCTAAACTAAAACCTCATTGTTCGGTTTAACTGCAGTGTTAGCAGTTTGCAATAAATAAGTGGGTTTTGCATTGCAGTTTGTGCACTTGGTGTCTAAGAGGTTCTGTATTACTGGTGTAGTCTCTCTGAACCCTAAGTCCTCTCTGTAAAGTAAAAGGGTTTAGTTAAATTATGCAACAGTCCATGATCTAAAAGTACAAACTCACTTTAGTGTAGGAATTATGGTCCTAAACCTGTTTGCCTGCAGATTTATCCAAGGACCTTTGCTGTTTTTCTCTGCTCCTTGAGGGAGCAGTTGATCCCTACAAATGACTTTCCCAAGCTCCAGGGGATTTCTTCCAGGATTAAACATACCTAGGGTTACAGTCAGGGCAAGATATCAGACAGCAGAGGAGTGGGCTTTGGGGACTGAGGAATCAAGATAGCCCTCCTCCTTTCAGCCTACAGCAAATTCTCCAATGGCTTTACTATCTTCTCTGTGATGTCAGCTCCCACGCTAGACTGCGATGCCTAGCTCCAGCACATTTCTAATTTCTGTAGGGATCATTGTCTTCATGTAGGGGTATTATTATATTCAGTGTAGTAATTGAAAAAGAAGTAGGGCCAGGATTTAGCTCAGTGGTGCCTGCAGAAGGTCCTGGGTCTATCGCTGGTACCACAAAAAACAAACAAACAAACAAAAAAACAAGAAAGAAAGAAAAGAAAAAGTAATGAAAATCTACACTATCACCCTCCCTCACTGAAATCATTATCACTGCACTGAAATAAAGATGTCAGCAGAGCCATCTTCTCTGGAGGATCTAGGAGTGAATCTGTTCTTTGTTTCTACTAGCAGCTGGTGCCGCCAACAATCCTTGGCTTGCAGCCACATCACTTATTCTGTGCTTTGATGGTCACATTGCTTTCTCCTCTCCTGGAGTTAGATCATCTGATTCACTTATGAAGCACTTGTAGTTGCACTGAAGGCCTACCTAGATAAACCTCAGGAGGTTCTCTATTTCAACATACTTAATCACATCTGCCTGGTCTTCTTTTATGTAAGGCAGCATTCACAGGTTACAGTAATTAGAGTGCAGGCATATCTGGAGGTCATTACTGAGCCTGCTCTAGACAGGTAAAGTTGATAGAGAGGCCTATGTAAGCTTTATTTGCACATATTCTCTAAGAGTCTGATGAGGCTATGACTATATCAGTGTTAACTGATAACTTCATGGCTAAGATTTTCAAGAACTGGGAAATACTGGTTACTTGTTAATAGCTTGGACTGTACTTTGGATGTGGAAAGCATATGCCCTTTGGGGTGGATGAGTCAAAATGCTCAAACGTTATTAAAACCACTATAGTCAATGTTAATATTTGTTACATGTATGTTATGGAATACATACATACACATTCTCTGAATAGTGTGAAGAAATTTAGTCATGTGCATTAAAATATATTTTATGATTCTTCTTGAAATTGTATTTCTTTGACCTGTCAGAGATATATTAAAGTTTTAAATAAATATTTATACTTTTAAAGTAGTCTTTATTTTAATACTCCTACATTGTATAGATGGTTCATGATTGTTATATTTTCATGGTACACTATACATTTTATAGGTATATAATAGCCACTTTGTTCCATTTCATATTTTTGCCATAGGATGTGATTTCTTATCTATTATGATATTTTTACCTACCTAATATTTTTGTATTGACTATGAATAGAGAAAATTTCTGAACCTTCTTTTTATCAGTAATTCTAGTTCATTTGCTTATACATATGCTTCTTTTAACTAGCCATAACTTGAATTTACCTTTTGATCTAATGTGATTATAGTTGCTTTTTTTGTTATAGTATTTGCCATATGTGGTCTTATTTTACCATTTTAATTTATGCTTTATGGTCTACACTTACTGATTTATTCTCTACTATGCATCTCACATCAATAAAGCTTTTCTTTTTTCCTATTAGTTTTTATTCTATAAGTATCTAGAGTATTCATATGTTCCATTTTTGTTCTATAATGTTTAGTAATAATATCTACATATAGTTTTATAGACATATTCTACACATTATATTCTTGTATAATTATATAGATATGGAATAGAATATACATATATGTATATCATATAATTTGAACTAATAATAAGAATATAAGATACTATTGATTTACTTCCATAAAATAAGAGATTAATCACACTCCTACTTTTCCTCTCTTTCCTCCAACTCAAGGTGTAATCATTAGTCTATTACTTCACAGCTTTTGGTCTTAATAAAGTCTTTATGATATTGTGTATTTTTCATGAAAAACATTTGATGGAAGTATAAGTCTATGTTAAAATTACTAATCATTTATTACTACTAATTTTAATAGGTGTAGTACACATTAGCAGTCTTAATCCTGCAAGTCATAATAACCATGCACTTCATAGGTAAGTAATTGGTATTTCTATTTTATAAGGTCCTTTTCTTGGTAAATGACAATTTTACCAATTTGCATTATTGCTTAATTCCATGGTGTCTGATCATTCATCATTTCAGACTGGGCTTTCAGATTTTGACTCACTTTTATACATGTATGTGTTGTGGCTTCCTGTGATAATTCATCTTATCTCCAATTTTTAAAAGATGCTCTAAACCATATTTTTTATCCTTTTTATTGAGTTTATTGGTACAATCTAGGCATGCAATATGGTTACATTCATCATTGGGATCCTGTACCTTTACATAATAGGTCTTGATTCTCATTTTTTTCCCCTTGTCCCTGCCCTCTCTTCACCCCCTCCTCCCCTCCCCATTTACAAACACTATATTTCCATTTTTTCAGTTTCTCATATTTTTTTCCTCTCCCTCATTACCTTTCCCCAACCCTTCCCACTTTCCCTACACCTTTAGCCCTTTACTTCCTATTTCACACTATTAATTATCTCATTAGGATCCTGTGTACTATTGTAGTTTTTCACACCAAAGAAACTATTCGGTATTACAGTTAAAGAAATTGCTGTATGAACATTAAAAATAGGGAATCCTAAAATAAAACTAAAAAGGAAAGTAAAAGAGAACAGGCAATGATGTAACATCAAAATAATCCTTAATTCTGGAGATGAAAATGGTCCCTGAACATATTTAAATTGCTTCTTGCTCTTGTGGTCTTATTCTTTTTTCCATTATTAAGAGAATACTTTATTAGTTTCTGTAATCAAACCCACATGGATATGTCCTTACATATTTAGTACAATGTGTTACCCCTGTACACATGGAAAAAATAAATAAAAAATAAAAATTAAAAAAATTAACATTTCTAGACCAATATGGCTGTCCATTTCTGTACAATGCCAACTCAACACAGTAAATGGGGATGACTTTTCCCAAAGTTGGCAGCACCATTAAAGTTTCCCAAAATTCAATTTACATATATGTATATATACTTATCTAAGGTTCTGCAGTCATCTAAACAAAATTATAGACACTCAGCACATTCCATTAAACAAAACAAAACAAAAAACAAAGAAAAGAATAATTTCCAGAAAACAGCAGAGTTCTGTTGCTGTTGGGGTACCTGGCACTGTTTTTTCTTATTAGCATCTTAATCATCAAATGAAGAAAAGAATAATATCCAGAAAACAGCAAAGTTCTGTTGCTGTTGTGGTATGTGGCACCATTTTTTTTATTAGCATCTTAATCATCATCTGGAGAGAGAACATTCTAGAGTAACATCATTAAATATAGCTCTGATAAATCATGGTCACTGCTATGTATCATAAAGCAGGTACAAGATATTTTACATTCACAGAGGTATGATACAGTACCATCCTACATCCATAATACTAGAATCAGTTTTGGTTTGAAATTTCCTTTGTCTGCAAATAAGATTGCTACCCCTGTTTTTTTCTGGGCTCCTGTCACATGGAGAATTGTTTTCGATCCTTTCACTTTCAGTCTATGGGCTTCTTTTTGCACTAGGTGTGTTTCTTGTATACAACATATTGTTGGATTTTGCTTCTTATTCCATTTTGCCAGTCTATTTCTCTTGATTGGTGAGTTGAGGCCATTGACATTGCTGGTTATAACTGATATGTACTGACTTATTATTGACATGTTATTGGCCTTTTGTTGACTCTTTTTACTTTTTCACCTTCTCCTTTTAATTTCTTGCCTTGCCTATTTGATTTGCTCTGTTGGGCCTCATGGTGTTGTTGCCTTCATTGTCTTTTTCTAGGATCTTGTTTAGAATTGCTTGTAGTGCTGGTTTGGTATTCATGTAGTTTCTCAGGTGTTCTTTGTCGTGGAAGTGTCTTATTTCCCCATCCATTTTGAAAGAGAGTTTTGCAGGATACATCAGTCTAGGTTGGAGGTTGTTCTCTTTTCTTACTTCAAATATCTCACTCCAGGCTCTCCTTGGCCCAAGGGTTTGTGTTGAAAAGTCTGCTGTGATTCTGATGGGCTTTCCTTTGTATGTGATTTGTTTCTTTTCTCTTACCGCTTGTAGTATTTTGTTCTTCTGTTGGGTTTCTGGGATCTTGATTATTATATGTCTAGGTGTAGATTTTTTTTTTTTGATTTTAGCTAGTTGTGGTCCTATATGCCTCAGTTATCTGAATGTCAAATTCTTCCCCTCTGTTTGGGAAGTTTTCTGTCATTAATTCTGAGAACAGCTTTTTAAAGTCATTTGTAGTTTCTCCTGATACTTCATGCATTCCTATCAGTCTTATGTTATTCTTCTTTGCATCATCTAGGAGTTGTTGGATCGATTTCTCATGATCCCTTACTGTTTTTAAGAGATCTCTCTTTTCATGGCCACTGACTGCAATCTCATCTTCTGTGTCTGAGAGTCTATCTTCTTTTATTCTGTTGAGTACACTTTCAATGGAGTATTTAATTTCCTGGATATCTGTTTGAATCTGTTTTATGGATTCCATTTCTTTCCTATCTTGGGAGTTTATTTTTTCCATTGCTTTTTCCATTGCTATGCTGGGCCTTCATGGCTTCTATCATGGTCCTGAGCTCATCTATTTTTTTGTCAGTTTCTGCTCTAGATTCTTGAATCACTACTTCCATTTTGCTCACTATCTCTATGGTTTTCTGGGAAATTATTTCTGTTTTGAATTTTTCTAGAGCCTGATTGATCTGTTTTGTTACTTCCTGTGCTTTGAGTTCAGGGTGTCCTGGTGGTTCACTATCGGCCTTTTCATGCTCATTTGCCCTACTGTTTGTCATTGGTGAAATGAAAGTCTGTCCTTGTGTCTTGCTTAAGTGTTTTCTCATTTTAATTTTTGTTGTTGGACTGTAATTATTTCTGTTTTGAATTTTTCTAGAGCCTGATTGATCTGTTTTGTTACTTCCTGTGCTTTGAGTTCAGGGTGTCCTGGTGGTTCACTATCGGCCTTTTCATGCTCATTTGCCCTACTGTTTGTCATTGGTGAAATGAAAGTCTGTCCTTGTGTCTTGCTTAAGTGTTTTCTCATTTTAATTTTTGTTGTTGGACTGTCCCTGGTTTAATCTCTGGGTTATCACCCAAATCTTCCAGATATAGTTGTGCCCTAGCTTCTGTGTCTCTAACGACCCACAGACATTCTCATCTTCATAACATCAGAGAAAACAGCTCATCAAATTTACCGCAATGCTTTATCCCAACTGATACAATCAGCAACACATTAAGATCAAGCACAACTTGGACACTGACCACCTGTGGTAGTCAGTAGTCTATCACCCTTAAATCATTTGAATTAAACTGAAATCAAGAAGCAGTTCAGAACATGTCTTGTGTGAACAAAATTTCAATATAGTGTATTTACCATTTAATGGCTTAGACAGAGTGAGGATGCAAGACCCTTGGTCTCAGTTAGCTGATGGCTGAACCCCATGACTCTGACTGACCTCGGGATGCAAGGCCCAGACTGAGTTCCCCTACCTTCTGAATGGTTGAACTTCACACCATTTTATTACAGTTTCCCACACCCTTTCTTTAAAGATGTTCAAAGTTGGGAACTCAGAAAAATACCCTTGATGACCACCTCTGCCTTTGCAGATTGGGTCCAAAGACTGGCACAATCAGGAAGTCTCAGAGTGCGTGTGGGGGTTGGGGGTGGGGTTGGTATAAGGGGAGTTATGGGGGTTCAGGGGCCCCTGCATGGCTACTTCCCGGCTCTGGAGCGATGGCCTAAACCATATTTTAAAATGACTTTTGCAGCAGCTTTATTCACAACAGCTAAAACATGGAACTAGAGCAAATATCCACTGACAGGACAAATGATTAATGAAATAGTGCACTTGTTTTATTTACTAATGCAAAAAGGTCCATTATGTATATAAAGAAGGAGCTATGGAAGAAAGCATAATAATCAAGAAGGCATAGAAGAAAATCATACTGAGCTCAATAAATCTTAAATTTCTAGCTCAAAAGAACAAATCAGGTAAAAATCAATATAAGGTAACTCATAATTTCTGCCAAAATAATATTTAAGTCAAGAGAAGTAGGAAAGCTAGTTTACTACCCAGAGTGAGGATGACATGTTCAGTTGCAACTGATAAGACTTAGATGCTTTGTAGGGAACTGGGGGTATTAGAGTCCAGGATTGGTGACAGCTAAAGTTTGAGGAATTTTTTTTCTTCATTGAGTTTATTGGTACATTTTTGATATACAGTACAGTTACATTCATTATTGGGATCTTGTACCTTTACATGACAGGTCTTGGTTCTCATTTTTTCCCCTTGTCCCTGCCCTCCCTTCACCCCTCCTCCCTCCCCCTTTACAAACACTTCATTTCCATTTCTTCATTTTCTCATAGTTTTCTTTTCCCTTATTCCCTTTACCCTACCCTTCCCAGTTTCCCTACACTTTTAACGCTTTTCTTCCTATTTCACATTGTCCATTATATCATTAGGATAGTATGTACTATTATAGTTTATTCACATCAGAGAAATTATTCGGTATTTACACATGTGTGACTTATTTATTTCACTTAAGTTTGAGAAATTAACAGGGAAAATCATGTGTTGTATTGTTCAGCTTTCCACTGCTGTGATAAAAATATTTGACACTTGGGCCAGGAATTTGGCTCAGTGGTTCCACTGCAGGCTTCATAAGTGCTAGGACCAGAGTTTGATCCCTGGTACAAAAGGAAACAACACACACACACACAAAACAAAACAAAAAACTTGACATTTGCAACTGAAATGGGGAGAGGTTTATTTTGGCTTGTGGTTGCAGAGGCTTCAGTCCCTGGCATGCAGACTTCAAGGTTGAAACTTCATGGCAGAAGGGCATGGTGGAGAAAGGATGCTCATTTTTGGAAGCAGAAAGTCAAGAGTATCAAGGAAAGAGGCCAGAGACTAGATATAAACCTCAAATTCATGCCATCATGACATACCCAGACACACACAGAAGTATACTTTCCTAAACTCTTGGTGTTTCTTAAGTAAATCAATTTCACAATCAAGAGTATGATAAATCCACCCCTTGCAACTTGACACCCAAAAGACATCTTCATAAACCATACTTAATCTCAAATAGAGACAACAGGTCATAATTTAGGTTAACATGATATAATTATCCTGCATACAACTTAAAACACACTAATTTCTCACCCAAAGTTTCAACAGTTTCTCAACCATTTTTCATGGAATCCTATAGCTCAAATGTCCAGCAACTGAAGCACATCGTGGTGAGATGTGTATTCCAAAAGGTTTGGGTATGCCAATGATGTAGTGGTATCATGCAAGATTCCCAAGAGGCTTGGGTAGCCACTCACCATGGTCACTCTCTCCGGCTGGCTCTGCACAGTGCCTACAACTATTCTTGGAAGACATTTCGTGTTTCTGGCACCTCCAACTTCCTGGAATCCCCTCGGCAACTTCAACTTTACTCTCACAGCTACATGCATCATCTTCTCAGTGGGCCCTGGCAGGAACTTTCACCAGTACTAATTAACTGGCCCTCCAAGGTCTTTCTTTGAAATCTGGGTAGACTCTCCAGGACTTCATAACTCTTGAATTTTGCTCTCTGCAAAACGAATATCACAGGCACAATGCTAAGGTCTTTTGCCAGAATGAGCAGTAGTTTGGTCCCCTTGGATAACAGCTGCAGAAGCCTCTCAGTATCTGGATGGCTGAATGTAAGGAAACAGTTTCCTAGATGCCCTGAATGAGCATAGTACTTTGTCATCCAATGATGTCTTTCAAAATAGTTTACATCTTTATACCCTGAGCCTGCAATGGGTTCTCTTGCATATTATCTCAGTGCAAAATAATTGGCTTCTTTTTCACGGAGGTAGTCTATTTAGCACCTGACTCTTCTTGGCCCCAATACACATACTTCTTCTCTGACCAAAATTTAAGCTTTAAAAATCTCTCTGTTTTTCTTTTTGCTCTTGATTCTCATTGTAACATAGCTAAAAGCATTCAACAGCTTTTGTACAACAACCTGAATATTGAACTGCCTTAAAATTTCCCCCATTAGATCAATTAATCCATCACCTTTAATCTCAGCCTCACCTGAAGTTTTTTGGGCACAGATAAAATGTTGATAAATTCTTGGACATTGTAACTTGCATGGGCTGAAGTCTAATTCACAATGGAGTTTCATTCTCATCTGAAATCAAACAAACAAAGCCTTTATTGTGAGTATTCCTACTAGCATTCTAGTCTTCTGAGCTGTTTCCAGAGTCATTCATTAACTTCCACTTACAATATTCCAGGATTTCTTAGCTTGCATCTCCAAACATTTCCAAATTTATTCTGCAAAGTAGCTCCAAAGGTCTCCGAATAAGATGGTTGAGTATGATAGCAATGACTCCACTTTTATGGTACCAATTTTCTATATTTGTCAGCTTATTCCCACTGGAACAAAATATCTGAAACTGCCACTTAAAGGATTTTTTTGACTTATGGTTTCAGAGATTTCAGTCTGTGGTATGCTAACTCCAAGACAGAAAATTCATGACAGATGTTCATGGCAGAGAAAAGTCGCTCAGCTCATGGTATCTAGGAGAATAAGAGAAGAGTTCCAGAGACTGGGCCAGGGACAAAATATGTCACATCCCCATCACCTACTCAGACATACCCAAAAGGGTTTTGCTAATCTTCGAGGCCTCTCTTAAGCCAATCAAGTTGACAAGATTAACCATGACACTAATATAAAAATGATAATTAGAGCTAAAAGACAGAGTAAGCCTAGAGAAACACTGGGATTGAGGCCTAAGCCTTGCAACAAGAAAAGAAAGTATTATTGAAGGAGATATAGGTGCTGACTAGCAAGGTAAGAGAAACTCATAACAATGGTCCTACCATATTGTACCTCCATAGTCACACATGGCTTCAATTTTGGATTTTCATGAATGTGTTAAACTTTTAATTAGTAGCAGTTAATGTTTAAAGTACACTTAAATATTTATACTCTTTAAAAAGTGAAAGTTTGCTTTTGCTGCTACTAACCAATGATTAATCTTGGGAGGATATCTATTCTATGATGTTAGAAATGTCAGAGGGTAAAAGGGGACAAAGAGTATAAAACCCAAGAAAAGACCATGGTATTCATCAAGAGCTGTCTGTAAGATGCAGCAAAAACTGTGTGATCAAGTCAGGCAATTAGTAAATAGAAAGAAAACAAGGACCAGGGATTTAGCTCAGTGTTTCCATTGCCTGCCTCACAAGCACAAGGTTCAGAGTTTGATCCCCAGTACAAAAACAAAACAAAAACAGGATTGTTTTGAAATATTCATTAGAGAAGGTTGGTGGTTAGAACTGTGTGTGCACATTGTGCATTTTTACCTCTTGTGTCCTACTTCTTCTGAAACCTGCTACTCTCCAGGAAATTAAATCCTGGCTGAAAAGAAAGCCTATTCTCCATTTGCCCCAGCGACCAAGCAGAAGAACAGGGAGTCTCTTCTTATTTATAGCACTGTGCTAGGAGCCAAAGGCAGATACAAAACTGGTGTTGGAGCCTGCCATATTATGACAAAAATCATATTATCCGTAAACGGGCCCTCCAGAAAAATAGGAGTCTTGTTATACAGCTTTAATGAAAGGAGCTGAACAGTAAAGCTTCTAATAAATGGAAATAAATGGGAACTAGTCTGAAAATATTTGAAGCCAAGTGTAAACACCTGCTGTTAAAGTTGACATTCCCAGTTTGCTCCTTCCAGGCCTAAGGGAAAATCATTTAAAATCTAAACACTTTAGGCATCTCGTATTGCTATATGTTATTACGTCTCATCCACCACTATTACCACCATTCCTGCTATCGTTTTCGGAAACGTTTTCATAAACTAGAAACAGAAACTCAAGGACTGCCTTGGTTTTGTGGTGCCTACAGCACATTGTTTACTGCATCTGTTCCAGTACTCCGGGAAGTGTTCAACTTGAAATTTTAGCTCTGTAGAAATGTCTTGTAGAAATGTCATGTCTTGTAGAAAGTGATTTGGGAAGCCTGCCGTGACCTTCTCATATCTTCCCTCCTGCTTTTGTGCTTCACTACCTATGCCATCCTCGCAGGGCTTGTCCAGGAGGAGGCAGAGCCAGTGTGCCCATTCCTGATGTCCACTAAGTAGAGTATTGCATGCAGGCTTGATGTGGATGTCCCCTTGCCTTCCTTCCTTTCTGTGTTTAAGATACAATGCATGGCCTTGGAGTCAGTACAATGAATCTTCGAGGGATTTGTATGTGTTACAATGAATATAATTTTTTCTTAAATAAAAGAGATAGGGGCTAATTATATACTCATCATCAGTTCATCATTCAATTTCCATGTATCTATATTATTCGTTCAAAAACTTATGAACCTTGCCCTGAGTGTCATGAACATGTTACAGTGCACACATATCTTACTTACCAAGAGGAAAACATAGAATCAAGTCTTCCTGAAATGCAGAGTAGGATAAGAACGCATGTGGCTGGGGCAGGAAGAGGTAGGACCCCTGCTAAATTTTTTGGGAACCATTACTCTTAACTGAATATACTTTTTCTCAAAAGTAATGTTTGGACTAAGAGTCAACATTACCGATTTCAAGTTAAAATTTCAACTCCTTCACCGAAAAATTTGCACTTATGCAGAGATGTGGTGGTAATTAGAATATTGGGTTTTTGAAGCACTTTCCTCTGATTCCGAATATTATTTCTTGAAAGTTTTACTTATATTCTATCAATATGCGCTTGTCTTTTTACTTGCAAGTCCTCTTAAAATTTAAACACTGCTCTCTCCCTGGGCCTTGGCAGCCTTATGAATAACAATGGAAAAAGGCTAAATCCCTGTCAGTTTTGTACCAAGGCCACTAGATGGAAGCATTTTATTTGTTTTGAGATTTTGCTCCTGCAAAATCCTGAGCTGTGCCTGGAGGGTTATGTGGTACAAAAATCTTTAGAAATCTATAGCAGGACCATTTCTGATTGATTTTTCAAACAAGAGGAGAAATTCCTCTTTTACTGTCTTACCAATTTTGGGACAGAGAACCAACTAATTTGGACAAACTGCTATTCTTCATGGTAAGGGAGTGATCAGAACACTGAAATTTTAAATTTATAATTTCATAATCACTTATGAACATATGACTTCAAAGTACATGTTTAGCGAAGTTCTTTTCTGGCCTATATTTTCAGTGATCAGTCTGGGGCACTTGTAAATGCTCTTAAGTATACTGAGTGCAGAAATATGTATATATCACAGAGATTCCTGAGTGATGATACAAGGCTAGCTTCATTTCCTTGTATTGTGGTCTATCTGTGGACCACACCTGTGCCAGCTTCTATCCTGTATCTTTACTGTACCTGTCTACTCTCTGTTGCCATTTATTTATATAGCTTACATATGTTTGCCTTGTATGTTTATTTCCTCAGTTAGTTCACAAGCTCTTTGAGAGTGGAGACCATATTATATATTTCTCTGTCATTCCCTACAGTGTTGAGATAGGGCACAGAAAGATGGGCAACAGAAATCTCTGAACCCAACAGAGCGTGTTACCACTTAGACAAGCACAAATTTAGGTGATGCATTGCCTGAAGGGCATTTCTGGATGCCTGTAATTGTGTACATGGGCATTCTGTTTCCATTTCTACACCTGATGCTTACCACCTTACATCGCTATTGCAGTTTCCAGTTTTGTGTTTCATTGCATCTGGGCCCGAATTAAGAAAATCATAGAAACTGGTTCTGAAATGTATACTTCTGTATACTTTCCTGTAAATTACTAGAGACAGTATTCTGTTTTTTTTTACTTACTTTCTCCTTAAAAATAGCAGTTCCATTGGTGGAGTTTCTTGGTCAAAAATTTGCAGCATTCACAATAGAGCTAATTAAGGTCACTGTTTCTTAGAAACGTAATCCTTTGGAAGGAGTCCATGGTGAAGCACGTACCATCTTCTTTTTGACATCTTCCTATATGTTTGGGCTGCATGTTTTCTATCATGATTTGGCAATTTGTAGACTTTCTCTTTCTGCATTTTTAACTATCAACTTTTAAACTTTTTTGGCTATTGGCATGTACTGAGAATATTTTCCTAGTCTTTAGTTTGAGATATCTATCTATCTATCTATCTATCTATCTATCTATCTATCTATCTATCTATCTTTCTATCTATAGATCTATCTATCTATCTATCTATATATGTATATATATATTTTTAAACAGGTGTGTACCACAATGATCAGCCTTACTGTTTTCTTTATAAAACCCCTGAACTTTCTTTCCTAGAAATTTTGAGATTTTTGTGACTTTTGTGATAAAAACTGTGTGGTATTGGCAAAGAAACAGACCCGAGGATCAGTTGAACAGATTAGAAAATGCAGAAACAACTCTAGACATACTCAGCTACCTCATCTTTGACAAACAAGCCAAACATCCTCACTGGAGGAAAGATAGCCTCTTTAATAAATGTATTGGAAAAACTGGGTTTCAACTTGCCCAAGATTAAAACTAGACCTGTATCTTTCACCATGCACTAAACTAAAATCCATGTGGATTAAAAGTCTAAATATTAAAACAGAAATACTAAACTTGCTGGAAGATAAGTTAGGAAGAACTCTTGAAGATATTGGCATAGGAAAAGACTTTATGAACAAATCCTCAGCAGCACGAAGAATCAACAATTGGGATCTCATTTTATTATAAAGATTCTGCACTGCGAGAGAAACCACCAACAGAGCTAAAAGACAACCTACAATGTGGAAAAATTTTTTACCAGCTGCTCCTTGGACAAAGGACTATTTATTATCTAGAATATATAAACAACATAAAAAATCAGACCCCCCCCAAATTTAAAGACCCAATCCAAAAATGGGCATCTGAAATGAACAGACATTTGTCAGACAAAGAAGTAAAAGCAGCAAATAAACATATGAAAAAATATTCAACATCCCTGGTCACTGGAGAGATGCAGATGAAAACAACACTGAGATTCTACCTCACCCCAGAAAGAATGGCTGCTATCAAGAGATTAATCAATAGGTAATGCTGGCAGCATTGTGGGAAGAAAGGAACCTTTCTTCCTTGTAGGTGGGAGTGTAGACTGGTACAACCACTGTGGGAATCAATATGGAGATACCTCAAACAAGGTCCCATTTGACCCATCTATTACTCTGCTGGGTATAGTCCTCAAAGAATACCACAGTAATAAAGGTGCAACCGTGTTTATGGAGGCACAGTTTGTAATAGCTATAACCTGGAAACAGCCCAATTGCCCATCAACTGGAGACTGGATAAAGAAGATGTGGTTTTTCTATAAAACGGAGTATTACTCAGCCATAAAGAATGAGAAACTAGAGACATTTATAGCTAAGTGGATGCACATTGAGGCCATACTCTTAGGTGAAATTAATAAGACACACATGTGTAAAGACTGAATAATTTCTCTGGTGTGAAAATCTAAAAGTACAAATAAGGGTCAAAATGTATAATTGATATTGGGTAATAGGAAGAAAAGGTCTAAAGAAGTAGGGGAAGTGAGAGGAGTAGAGGAAAGGTAAACAGGGAAAGAAAAAATATGAGAAGAGGAAAAAATGGAAACAAAATCTTTGTAAATAGGGGAGAGAGGGTGAAGAGAGGGCAGGGGGAATGGAGAAAAATAAGAACCAAGATGTGTAATGTAAAGGTACAAGATCCCAATGATTAATGTAACTGTATTGTATACCTAAATTGTACCAATGCACTGAAACATCTAAATAAAAAAGTTTTCATTTCTCTACCATTTCTAGCTGTATTGATAATGGTTAAAACTACTGATTTGGCATATTTATCTTGTATACAACTAATATAAAATTTTATGATTAATTCAAAATTTTTTCAACAGTTTCATTTTCTAGTTATGTAATAATCTCACTTAAAAATACAGGTGATACTGCTTTTTCTTTCCAATATTCACAGAAAAGTTATAGTACTTTTATGTATTGCTAGAAACTCTAAAAGTATGTTGACTAATCCTTAGACCTAATGGACATTGTTCTGGATTCTAATAAACCAGTTTATATTTAATTTTAGACTAATTTAATATTACTTTTTTCTCTATGCTTGATTCTGTTAGATATTTTTTATCACATACTGTTTTACTTAGAGAGTTGTTATTATATAAGGGTAACTATGAGATTTTTCAGCTGATTTTTGAGTGCCTTATTATAAAATCATATGAATTTCTCTTTATGTTTGTTATGTTTATGTTATACATACAATAATGTATTTATTTTCTTTCAGAGATAATCAGTACTTTTTTCCTCATAGAAATTCTACTTTGTTATAATTTTTTAACATGTTTTTGATTGAATTGTTGCTTCATCATTTACAGTTTTATAATATTCATATGAGAAATTTATCAACACATTAAAAAGTTTTTAACAAGATTTTTAATTTTAGATTTTCATATTTTTATAAATAATTGAGAGAATTTCTTGTCTTTTCTGTTGCATAGATAGTTTAAATAATAGGCATTACTGAATACTAAAAATTGTAAATGCCATTTATTTTAATATAATTGTTTTGATTATATTTCAGTGTACTAAAAAAAATTTGGAGGATATCATATTTGCTAGCATTGAAGTGTTTACAAATTTCATTTCTGCCCTAAAATGCAGTTAGGGCAGAACTGAAAAATATGTTTATTTTCACTAAGGAAACGTGCTTTAAGTCTCTCTATACCAATTTCTGCAAAGCAATTTTGTAGGAAAAATGAATAACAATAACCCAAATAATTCATATGATCACACTTTTCCTTGCTGAAACAAAAATCTTTGAAATGGAGAACCAAGAAGATTAAATGTAGAAATCTTCAGTCGCTCCAATGTGGGAGTTGAATGATGCATATTTCATGATAAGCTCAGAGTTGAGATTAATACTTCATTTGAGATCAAAGTATAGAGTTAAAATGACTTCCATCTAGATCTATTTCGCTGAGCCTGATAAAAGTTTTTATTTATTTATCCAATAGCTAGGTCTTTAACCATAAAAAGTGACCTGTTTATAGTTTGCCCACTCTGTAAGAAGACCACAACCTATACCAACATAAATGTATACTTTCTATACTTTTCCTTATCCACCCAGTTTGATTTCTATAGCATTTCTTTGCCTTCTGTTTAATTGAAAATTAATCCTCCTAGAGGCAAGTCCCAGGACTCCAACTCATGAAATGCTGCCTCTTTTATTTGTTTTTGCTTTTTATTTTTTTTTACTTTGACCGATAACAACTTTGGGGATCCACTGAAATTTTTACATTGTGAAATTAATTATTTTGTGTAATCTAGGAGCAAAGTCTTTTCTAGTAACATATGTTTAACTGGGATTTTTGAAAACTACTTCTTTATCATTCTATCTGAAGCCTGTAGTTTCAATGAAAAATATTTAAATTGATAGTTTTCACTCTAATATCATAGTGGCAAGATTTCTGTGAAGCCAAAACATGAACATAATCCAAAAAGCAATTTAAAATTGAATAATTAATTTAAGCAGAAGTGGAATATTCCATATAGCCTTCATAATTGTTCTGAATTAATATATTCTAAAGGAATACACACATATACATTTTTGAGAAAAACTTATGATCGAGGGGTAAAGGGTTTTTGCATTTCAACTCATGAGGGAAAACAGATCATGTACTCTATTTCATTTAGCTATGAAACAAAATTAGTTATGCAGGAGAATTACAAATATCAGAGATTTCCTGTGTGGTTTTCATGCATTTCCCTTTATTTGAACTTCTAAAACTGGAAATATTGGAAATTAAAATTTTAAAATGGCATATGAAAGTATATTTTTGTAGAACATTCGTGGGAGGCTTAAGGTAAATATGTAAGTGATAGGTCAACTTGGGAAGGAAAGACTAGAAATCTCAATATTTTTGAAATATTAATTTAAAAATTCTTAAGCTGTGTCTTTTTCTGTCATTGGGGGGGCTTTAAAAATCTCTAGAAATTTCTAAAACCTGAATTGTCTTTTACTTTTCAGTTAATAATCAGGTATTGAAATGTCCAACATGTCTGTAGATCAATTGTTTTGCTGTTGAAAGTGAACTATAAAATTACTGAGATCAGGTACATTTTCTTGGTTTTAACTTTAGCACGAAGGTTAAATACTCTGTGGATCAAGTCAGTACATTTGTGTTATAACATAGGCTCACCTTTCAAAACTGAATTTGCTCTCTATTTTGCTATTTGTACATATTGTTATTTATATGTTATTAAGCAAATTGACAAAGATATTTATGAAGCTCTGCATATATTTAATAAGAAATTAGAAACTATACAAACTAACACCCTTAACTGTACACTAATGAGCTTAGCTTTTTTCTGGATGCTTGCAGTTTTAGTCAAGATGTGGAGTCACTTGTGTTTTATTTTTTAAGCAAAAAAAAAAAAAAAAAAGAACATCCTACAATAAGGAAAGGTTGAAATTTGCTAATATGGAAACCAGATCTTGTTGCTTAAAAAAGGAGTATGTAGGAAGAGCCTATAATTTCTCCTACTATCTTTAGGCTTGGATAAATGCCCAGGTTAATGACAAAGGGAACTTTGAGGGAAGACTCTAAATCTACCACATTGTGAGACAGAAAATGGAAAACCAGATGGATAGCTTTATTAAAAATATAACCCATGCAGAATCTTGGAGAGCTCAAAGAATAATAGCAGGATTTCTATTGATTTTTTCCAAATTGAAATATTAATATATCTACCAATTTAAATTATTTTGAAAATAAGCAGCAGTGCAGCTGTAAGTCATTAACTACAGTCAAACACTTAATGGTTCTGCTTTTTGATGTTTTCACGTACCCATAATAGCTCAGTCTTTCTTTTCTTTGTGGTGCATTGAACACAGGACCTCACAGATGTACAAGCAAGTAATGTACCATTGCACTACATCCTCAGCCCCCTTTTACTTTATTTTGAGGCAAGGTCTCACTGAGTCACTCAGGCAAGCTTTGAATGAACTTGTGATACTCCTGCCTCAACCTCCCAAGAGGCTGAGGTTACAAGCCTGTGCCAGCATGCTTAGCTTGTAACCCAATCTGAAAAGCTATGGTCTGTTCTGACTGGTTTTTGAAGCTTCATCTCTTTTAGAT
This sequence comes from Fukomys damarensis, assembly GCF_012274545.1. Lineage (NCBI taxonomy): Eukaryota > Metazoa > Chordata > Mammalia > Rodentia > Bathyergidae > Fukomys > Fukomys damarensis. The sequence goes on along the minus strand of NW_022900938.1, from coordinate 29,450,174 downwards.
TCATCTTTTTTTATATGTCATTACATACATCAAAGGCACTACTTCTCATAGTTTAACGTGTGCACCAATGCCCTGAAGATTTTGTTGAAATGGAGATTCTGATTGAATCTCGAGAGTCTGTATTTTAAGAAGTTCTCAGGGAACATTAATTCTGTTGTTCTGGGGGTAAATTCTGTAAGATAATGCAGTAGTCTCCTAAGTGATCATATATCACTAGGCTTATCTTTCTACAGCCTTATTTTAATAAAAAATCCCTTTGCTTGGAAACATTCAGCAAATCTAGTTTAAAGCCAGAATCAAGTCATTTGTGGCACTTGCATCATTCTGAAATGACTTTCGAAACTTGTTTTTCCACTACTGCTTTTCAAGAATGAAAGTCAGTTCTCCTTTCTTCTGAGAGGTTTTTTTCTGTCCACAGGATGAGCTCTTTTCCTCCCTCTTCCCCAGTCTGCCCCAGAACAAAGGAGGGAAACAGAGGAAATGAGAAACCTCAAGCTGAAGATGGGTGTGACCATCTTATGTGACCATGTCATATGAATGTGACATTCATATCTGAGCTGTCTGGAGCTCAGGAATGAATATGCTGGTGGTGGTAGCCTGGGGCGGGGGGTGGGTCCCCTGTTTGTAGGAAGCTCGGATAAAAATTTCTCCTTCCATTCTCTGTTGGACAACACAGGGCCAGGCCACGTGAATGCAGCACTTTAACCTGTGCTCAGCTCTCCGCAGCAGGGAAATCAGGCCAGTAGAGAGGCCCGGTGCCTCTGGAAAGCTAACCTTAGCATTTCCCACACTTAATTCTCTCCAAGATTTAGGACAGGGGAAACATAACTTCTTGCTGTTGTGGGACGACAATAACTAACTAGTTCTTCGACAACATCTTCAGTGTTATGTTTACTTCACCAAAAGTATTCCAGACATTTTCTTTCATCATCTATGCTCTGGAACAATTTAAGCAAAATTAGAATTTAGATGTTTGAGGGTTTGGAAGAATGCCCATGTAGAGTCATCTCATCTATATTTCTGCTTACTATTTTTTTCATCATTTTTCTAATTTTTTACTAGGGAAATTAGTCTATAAAACTATATTTAAAGGAGTCAATTTTGACCAAATCAATTTATTAGGAACTTACTGTTTAATTTCTATATTATTTTCAGAAAGTTGTACAAAAATAGTCTCTAAAATATTTAAAAACCTCTCTTAGTGGTTTTCTCTTAGTACATGTATTTAGGCTAGTTATCCCCAAATAAGTTACCAAATATTTCTCCACTTTAAGAACTAGCATTTTGGTATACTAATTCTAATTTTTAAATAACTTGTTTCTTTTATCAAAGTAGGAATTTATTTCATTTTACAGTCAATTATAGATAAGGGATTTTTATGATCCCCATGTCTTCGCCGGGGCTATTTGAATTTTTCCTTGAGTCCTGTTGAAATTTGAGATTCTCAGGGCTGGTTGATAGAGCTTGGGGTGCAAGTGATGAGGGTTACTGCTCAGGTCAAATTTGTACAACTCTTGCCTTAGCCTCACTGGCTAGGGTAGCAGCACCCTTCTCCCCTCATCGTCGTAATGGGACTCAACAAAGTCAAGCAGAGGGGCTGCCCCACCAAGCCCTAGACTATCAGGATCCTTCTTAGGCTAGTGTGGTTCGCAAAGAATACTCCAAACAGATCACAAATCTTTCCCACCCTGTCATGCTTGGACACAAGAGAGAGGTCCTAGTGGGCATCAGTCAGCTCATCTGTACAAGTCTTCTCAAGAACTTGAGAGTTGGAGTGCAGAGATAGCAGGCTGCAGACAATCTCGAAAGAGTTCTGCAAGTTTGGGATGTTCTCTGAAGTCAAGTCAGTGACCTGACTTGTGTACTGATGTGATTCCTGAGGAGATTCAAGGCTACAATGGCTTGATTAGGATGGACATGGTCTTCATCCCATTGAAGAGAGATAGTTTGGGTAGGAAAAGCTGAGAGTGGCTTGTATATCACATCATTCTGTGGTCTGATGTTAGGACACCTGTTGTACGTAGTTTTCTCTTGTTCATCTACAGCAACAGTAACAAGGGTCATCCAGACCTGTGCCCATGCTGAGGTCTCCTTGACCCTGAGCCACCAGCTCCTGGTGGTGGCACCAGCAGTGTTTTCCAGAGGCAGACCAATTTTAATACTTTTCCCTTTCATTTTTAATCATTTTTGTTTCTTGTGCTTTCTTGTGGCTTACATTAATTATCTTTTCTAGGATCCTGGGTTGAGATTTCAATTAATCTATTTTTGTTTTTTTCATTTTTATTGCTATAAATGCTGAAGGCTATGAATTTACCTTTGATCACAGTTTTTATTATAGCCTATATGTTCTAATGTTTATTATTTTATTATCATCATTTTGAAAATAAATTCTGAAGTTTGTTTAGTGTTTCCTTTGTATGAAGGGGTGGTTTAGTAGAGAATTTTTTTTTTCAGCTAAAAAGGATATTTTGGCTTCTTTGTTTTCTTTATTAGTTTTTATTGATATGATTAGAGAATTTTGAATTATTTCAACCTCCTTGACATTATTGAAGATTTCTATGTGATATAATATAGTTACTTTATGTAAATATTTCAGACTCTTTAGAAGATGTGTGATTTATTATTACTGGTAAATTTCAATATGTAGCTGTAAGACCTGTCTTATTCCTTATGTAATAAGTGTTATATCATTCCTTGTTTTTTGTTCATTTGATTTTCTTTTTCTGGGAAAGATATGCTTAAGTGATATATTATGACATTTTTAATCATTTTCCTAGAATTTGTACTTTTATAAGGTTGTGTTAATAGTCTTTTAAATAGTATTGTCATTATTAATTATGTATGCCATTTTAAAAATTAATTTCATTGGTACATTTAAGGTATACAATGTAATGACATTCATACTTGGAAATGTGCACTTTTATATAATCCATCTTGGTTCTTATTTTTTCCCCATTCCCCTGTACTCCCTTCAACCCCTCTACTCCTCCCGATCTACAGAGACTTTGTTTCCATTTTTTCTTTTAATCATGTTAATTCCATTACCATTTTATTTTCCCCTACCTTTCCCATTTCCCCTTCCCCTTTGTACCTTTTTCTTACCATTTCGTATTAACTATTATACCTTTTAGTCCTTATTTACACTTTCAGTTTCTCACACTAGAGAAACTACTTGGCATTTACATATGTGTCCTATTTAATTCACTTAAGAGTATCACCTCAATGTGCATCTATTTAGCTATACATATGTCTGATTTCTCATTCTTTATGGCTGTGTAGTACTCCATTTTATTAAAAAAACCCTACATTGTCTTTATCCAGCCTCCAGTTGATGGGCAATTGGGCTGCTTCCAAGTTTTAGCTACCACAAACTGTGCTGCTATGAGCATGGGTGACCATATAACACTGTGGTATGATTCTTTTAGTTCTTTGGGGAAGATAGCCAGAAGGGGGATAGCAGGGTCAAATGTGTATGTCATTGTTCTACCATGTCCTTTGGACCTGATTTATACCATGCCCAAGATCAAAATTGTCAACCTTGTCTCCTTATTGTTTATATTTGCCTAATATAAGTTTATCCACTCTTTATCTTTCCTGAATCTGTTTTTAAGTGTATCTACATTATGTCACAGAGTTGGGTTTTACTTTTTCAGCCAAATCTCTTTAATTAGTAAATTAAAATTATTTACACATATTAATACGACATATTATATGTATGACATATTAATATGGTGTCACTTTTAACTCTGTGTATAGGAGTGAAAGATTGGGGTGGTTTGCAGGGCATATGGTTCAAGAACGCCATATGCTGTTGTGCAGTGTAGTAGTTTCTTTAATAGATGGCATATTTTGGAGAGGCAGTTGGTATATTACTGGTTCTCTCTCTTGCTTTTATTTTTCCTTCCTTTTTTTTTTTTTTAGTTGCTAACATGTCCTTTTCCTTTGCTCCATTGTTGACCTCTAAGCAATGCCTATTTCCCAGCCCTGATGCCTCCCCTGCCCCAGAGGCCAGAACTTTCCATGATGTCTGCCTTTGAACCCAGGTCTTCCCATCCCATCTTCCCACTTCCTAGGAGCTGAGCTCTGATCCACCAGGTTTCGCTCATTTTGTTCGTAGTGTTGATCTGTTCCCCATGGAATTTTTCTTTCTGGGAGAGCTATTTTTCAACTTTCTTTTTTTTTATTTCATTTAAAAATTTTAATTGATGTATAGTAATTGATGTATAGCAATTGTAGGTATTTGCAGGGTACAGTTTAACACTTCAATCCACATACATAATTGTAATAAATCATGGTATTTATTACTTATTCATCACCTCATTGGTAATGTGATGAGAACATTCAACTATAGTCATCCAACTGTGCTACAGAAGGCTAGAACTTATTTTCCTGATTGTGGTTTTCACCTGTTCCTAAATTCTAGTACCCTCTATTTTACCCCTTCTATGAGAGTGACTATTTTAGCTCCTACACATGAGCGAGAACATATGGAATCTGTCTTTGTGAGACTCACTTAACTCACTAAACATAATGTCCTCCAGGCTCATTGGTGTTGCTGCAAAGGACAGAATTTCATTCTTTTTTATGGTTGAATAATATATATATATCTTAATTCATCCAATGATAACTCAAGTTGATTAACATCTTGGCTATCGTGAATAATGCTGAAATAAACAGAAGTGCAAGTACCTCTTCAATATCCTAATGTTTTTCCTTTGAATTTATATCCAGTAGTGGTATTATTGGGTCATATGACATTTCTACTTTTAGTTTTTAAATTAAAGTCTTTTGCATTTTTTGTATCCCAGTTATGTTGTAAGTGTGGGTCATAGATGGTTTGTTTGATTCTTTTTTTTGGATCTGTATGGTTTGTGGAGAATGTGGATGAAATTTGAATTTAAGCAAATACTACCACTCTCTGAGAACTTGAAGGGTAACAGATAACACTTTTTTATTTCAATAGTTTGAACCCAATTATATTTTAAAAACGGTAAGGTCACATCTAATACAGCATCCAGGAATATAGTAAATGGTATTTAAACATCTGATTGGCAAATGTACTGGTAGATTCTATGGAGGAAGTGTTTCAATATTTAGATTAAAATAATCATGTTTTTCTTGGTCTAAATTTTCTTAGTTGCTGATTCAGTAGCTTAATCATGTAAAAATGATAATATACTACAGAAATTAAATACAGAGATTGTTCCATTTATTTTGATGCAAATATGAAAGATAAAGTGAAGTGAGCCTGCATCAGGATTTGAAAACAACATGGTAAAGATGATTTTCTCCTAATATTGCATGAGGTGAGGTGCAGTTTTTAGGTAAAGAAAAGAAAAAAAAAATCTATGTAATAATACTTGAAAAATTCACATGTATTAAGTTCTCCTAGCTACTTGGAAGGATGTTATGTAAGAAAGAGAAATACATGAAGAAAAATCCATAGACATATGCCAATGGTTTTGTTCACGTAAAGTTGGCCAACTGAAGGAAGTGCCTGATAAATTAAACATTTGCCAAATAATTTTGATGTCTGTAGACAACGGTTTTCTTAAACTTAATTGTGTAGCTCGTTGATGACACAACAGCAGAAGAACTCTGAAAAGATGAGTCAGTGCACTTCTAGGAAACAGGACTTGCTTGGCAGCCATCTTTTTCTAGAGCAGAACTTTCTGTGATCCACACTTTCCCTAATTGTGCTGTCCAGCAAAAGTCATTAAAGCATGGCAGAGGGACAGAGGAATTACATTTTAAACTTGCATATCTAAATTAATTTATGTTTGAATATTTCGCCACGTGTAGGACATGGCTATTGTACTGGATAATGCAAGTGCCTAGAGAGATATGCATGGTTTTAGACTTCTAAGTTTGGCGGAAAAAAGAAGAGGAATTTGAGTGGAAGGTAGAAGCAGAGTTTCTTTCTTTCTTTCTTTCTTTCTTTCTTTCTTTCTTTCTTTCTTTCTTTCTTTCTTTCTTTCTTTCTTTCTTTCTTTCTTTCTTTCTTTCTTTCCTTCTTTCTTTCTCTCTCTCTCTCTCTTTCTTTCTTTCTTTTCTTTTCTTTCATCTACATATCTACTCATCTGAGAAAGTGAGAAAGTGCTTTTCAGTGGAGAAAAGAATGAAAAGCTGTTTCTTACTCTTGAGTAAGCCAAGTCTCCTTGTTACAAAGTTGTCGAGTTTCAATTGTCTGTTACTTTGTGCTGAGCAATAACATACACATTTTATGCTCACATCTCTACTATTTTCTAGTTAATATTCCATGTTAATGAAATCTATTCATAGTATATCATTTAATGAATGGAATGTTTTGAATACTAAAGTTAGGGTCACAATATATTACACTAAACAACTTCTCTCTACATTTTTCCAGCTTTACATTTGATTTACTGCTAAGCCAAGAGTTAGATACTCTACAGATTTGTTAATGAGCTCTGTGCTTTGTTGGTTTGATGTGTTGCCTGCATTCTCCACTCATTAGGTATGTTACCCTTGGGTTGATACTTAAACTTTGCGTCAGTTTTCCATTAGGGGTGGTATGAAGGTTAAATGAACTCAGATTTGCAAATTGCTAATAACAATAAGGTATATAGTTTACTGAACACACCACATTTAAATTAAAATAAAAAAAGAGGTTGGATGCTAGCCATATTACTGCTACTTTCTCATTCATCAGAGTGTGTTCCAATACCTATCATCTGGTGGACACAAAAATGGACCAAAAAAAAACCAAAAACAAGATGATGCTGGTTTGTTAGGTTTCACGTCTGAGAGTCTCCATCTCCGGGTCTCAAGACGGCTGCACTGGATTTCTGCTCTCTATCACTAGACAAAGAGGGAGACAAAGAAATGCTGAGGCTTTTACTAAGATCAGTTTGAATAACTGCAAACAGGAAAAACATGTCTACTTTGGTATTAAATATCTTCCAATTTAGCAACATTAAGACAGATCTGTTTTCAAAATGTGAATAGGTATCCAGGTTAGGCTGGTGGAATATTCAATATTCTGTTGCTAAGTATCTAAGCCTATTCATGGCATCCTATTTTTAGAGTTTACAAGAGTGAATCAGAGACTTATGATTAATTATTAATGATTATGAAATAACACTGTTGGATGACAGAAAGTAAAAAATTTCAATAACAGCTGCTTTGAGGATTACTTTTAACAAATATATAAAAAGATTTTTGAAGTTATATTTACCTCTTTGAAACATTGCTTGTTTAGATATCATTTTTCCCTAAATGTCTGTGCTAGATGCTTGCAATGAGATGGTTTGAAAAGTCTAATTATTACTTTTAAGTTGTTAGATTCAAATTAAATACTTAAAACGTGAATCTCCATAAGATGAAAAGGAAACTTTAAAAAAATTTTGCCGTTTAGCATGACAATAATTAGTAATATTGATCACTTACTGTATCTAGGCTCTGTTCTCTGAGTAGATAGACAAGAAATATAAGGGTAGAAATGTTAAATACCTAGTTAAACTCATCCAGATAGTAAGGAGTAGATTTGCTCCCTGGCAATCAGATTCATAAGCCTATCTTATAACATTAATTTATTTTCTGGTGCACTTTAAGGACCCCTGATATATCACTCAATGTGGAAAGATTTCTTTCTGTACTGATTTTATTCTTCCACAACTTATAATAGCCATTTATTTATTTAACACATACTGAATGCACACTCTGCTAATATTACATGCACTTTACTGAGCATTTCTTAGTGGAAAGCTTAACCACCTTACCTGTTTCACCATCACAGGTACCCCACTAAGTAGCTTGGATCCTCAAGTGCCTTGTCAGTGCCTCACAAGTAAATGTGAAGTCGAGTTGCAGACAGGTAGCTGATTGCAGTGCTGATGTTCAGCACTGTTCAGGTAGTGAACTGTGTTTAGTGCTACAGCACATGGACACTGCATGAATCACAAAAGCTTCCTTCAAAGAACTTGGAATTCATTCTTGTTGGTACATTGTGCACCCTGACAGCTCAGATATATACAGGAGAGTTTTTTGCTATTACAGATACTAATACATGCTATGCTGCTTATCAGAGACTGCTCTCTTCTGGCAAAATAGGAAAGACTTAATAGAAAAGGGTACCTCAGCTTAATAAATGAAAGTGATATTTAGAAAAGGAGAAATTTAGAAGATGAAATTTAGGTAGTGAAAAATAGTTATAGGAATTGAATGAAAAAAGATAACTGGAGTTTATTGGTAGACTGATTTCTATTTTTTTTTTTTTTTTTTTTTTTTTTTTTTTTTTTTTTTTTTTTTTTTTTTTTTTTTTTTTTTGGTACCAGGGATCGAACTCGGGTCCTTATGCTTGCGAAGCAGGACACCGAACTGCTGATTTCTATTTTTAAAACATAGTTTGCTATGATTTAGATCTAAAATGTCCCTGAACAGTCTCATGTCCAGAGTTGGGGCTGTTGGAAGGTGACAGGATCATTAGGGAGCTAACCTCATCGATGGATAAATCCACCGATGAGTTCATAACTGAATATGTTCAGAGGGGGTAGAGGCTGGTTCAAAGAATTAGGTCAAGGCGACTCTGCCTTTGAAGGGTGTAGCCTGTGGCCGGCCCCTTCCTCTTGCTCTATTCCTGCTCATTCTATTTCCTGACTGCCATGGGTGGAAGAACTCTCTTCTGCCCTGCCCTCTGCCCTGCCATTCCTGCCTTTGGGCTAGCTGATCATGGACCGAAATTTCTGAAACCATAAGCCAAACCAAACACCAGCTCCTTTAAATTGTATATGTTGTATGTTTCTTCTCAATAATGGAAACTTGGGTAACAGTTAGTATAGGAGTTTCTTTTCCAAAGTTAATGTATGTTTTCCTTACTTCATTCAACAAGCGTATACTGAGCAACGGTGTGATGCCAGCTATTGCTGATGCAGACAGTGAGGATGTGACAGTGGCCCAGAAGAGACAAAATATCCTCATGCTCGTGGCACTTATGGTTCAGTCAGCTAAGTGTCCAAAGGTCATGGTACTACCATCAAATGCAGAGCACAGAAGGATAATGAAGAGAGCTGGGCAGGTGGACAGTGCATCTCTATTTCACACATGTCGTGTTAGAGAGGAACAGAGGGTAAAGAAGTTAACATGAATGTGCAACTGTGTTAAGGTCAAGCCCTCCATTTTTCCTGGGGCTAACTGATCATATCTCAGCATGTCTTCTGTGGTACTCTTCCCTGGGGTCACAGAAGACGTTTAAATGAAGAAATAACATTATGGAAGTAGTCCTTGAAGATATCTAACAGGCCAAAATGTCCAAAGGTAGCAGAATAGGGAGATTCTACATTCAGAGTGGCCAGATGGGAGGTGAACAAAATAATCCTTCCAAAACATTAACGGCAATGGGAATAAAAGACATTGCAAATGATCGATGCAAGACATCACAAAGGAACGCTCTGAACCACAAACTCTGTGAGTTTGTTATCATTTGTAGCTGTTTCTGTCTTGACAATGGTAGAACCCCTATTCTTTCAGCACACTCTATCAACTTGGCCAGTGTGGTAAATGTCATCATTTTTCAGTTTCTCAAGAACTTCACATTTTGTATTTTTTCCTCTGTCTTTTGTCTTTTGTGTTATACCTTTCCTCCCTCATTATTTCCTCTCAATAGTCTCTAATCTTTCCTGTCTTAAAAATGAAATTTCTGCTGTACTGTAGAGCCCAGCCTCTTTTTCCTTGATCACTAAGTGTTTTTGAAAGGACAGCCTAGGCTTGTTGCTTAAACCTCTTTAATGAGGTGACATCAAGTATTTTGCATTTTCTGTTTTAAATAAATAACAAGCTATTCCAGGCTGGTTTTCATTCCCACTTTCTCCATAAAACTACTTTTGCTAAGCTTACCAATATTCTCCCCAGATCAATAAATCAGAAAAATTTCTATCTTGACTCCTGAACTTCAAATAGCTTTCAGCCCAGATTAGTGCTACTCACTTCCTGAAATGTTTCTTGTTGTGGCTTCTATAATACTGTATTCTCTACATTCTTGAGTCCTAGTCCTTTTCTCTTTATCTACTTTGTTTCCACAAGAGATCAAATCACTTCTGACCTCTTAAACAACCATCTCTATAGCTATAGATCCAAAATTTAAACAGGTACAAAATGTAAATCTCCAAGCCAGAGCACTGTAAGTTTTACACATCATACTCATTTGCTTAAGCAACATGTTCACCTCAAAATGGCATAAGATTACAAGTGGAACATGTACAAAAGTAAACTTATGTTACTTTCTTCCAAATCTTTTCTTTTCAAGAATTAAAAAAGTCATGATCAGGCCATTTTTTCATGTCAGAAACATGGACCATCACTAACCTATTTTGGCACTTGCATGGTGTTCTCACAGCACCATGAGTGAGGAAGATGATCCTCCATCTTAAGGATCTTAAATTTGTCTCCTTTCCTTCCATTCTGCTGCTGCCAGTCTCCCCTCCCACTTTTGCTACACTCCAAGCTCTTTTTTATTTTGAGATGAGGTCTTGCTAAGTCACTAACTTACAATCTGCCTGAACTTGTGATTGGTCCACCTCAGCCTCCCAGGGTACTGGAATTACAGGTGTGCATCCCCATGCTTAGCCTGGCCTCCTGCTGCCATCCAAATATAAAAAGCTTTCATTTTTCATTTGAGCTATTGTAGTTGCTTCCTAGTGATCTGCTATCTACACAGCCTCTTTTACTTGAAAACCATTTTTCACATAACAGCTGGAGCAACCACCAATGGTAAAATTTAGATAACCAGTTGCTGTTCTCCACCCTGTCCCTATTCTTAAATAAGGGTGAACTAAAATTTTCATCTTTTCTTGGAGGGGCCCAAAGATTAGAATGGCAGGCCCACTGAAGAAATGTCAGGAATACTTTTCTTAGGAGACGGATAAGGAACTTTGACTCTCACAGGGTTTTCCTGTCCAATTTCCCTGCATGGTGCCAGTAGAACAAGAGGTGCCTGAATTTAGTCCTATTGTTACGGAAATCTCAGCCACAGCACTCAGAATCATCCTTATCAATTATTGTCCTAGGGTGGACAATTGCCACTAGGTGGTGCCAGACTGAAATTAAGAACAAGATCTCGACCTGGAGGAATCTGGACAGCTCTTCTGGACTCCCACAATCTACTGCCTATTGTCCTTATACATACATTCAGATTATCTCATTAACCCCAACAGAACATGACTCACACAAGTGCAGTGGAAAAGTCTCGATAACATTTACTGTGTTGTTGAAGAGCTTTGTATTTTATCAACTCAAATTGGAACATGTCATTTCCCTGGTTAAAATATTTTCTTTCTAATCACATGGGCAGGGAGACCTAGTTTCAATCTTAGATCCCTGTGAGGATGGGCAGTCAACCTACCTGTCCACAAATCTGTAGGGCACCTGTATTTTCCATTGAAAAGCATCCGGGCCCAATTAAAAATGAAACAAAAAACTGAAAACATACCAATGGGGGGTGGTGTTGATCAGCACCCCACTCTGGCCACTTCTTTGTCATTGCCTTGCTCCTTTGCCCATATTTCCGTGATTATGAAAATATAAAGAACCTTCCTAACCAAAGTTAGGAACAGAGCATTCTCTCTGCCTGATGCTTTCTTTCATTTTACCACCGGTTACCAATTTCTTGCCCTGTAGACATTAGTTTTAAAAAATCACTCCATCATGGTGGCACATCAGCTGATCCAAAGGGACACCATGAGGATTTAGGGCCACTCGTCTTGGCACCTGGGCTGCCACAGCCATGGCCGGTCAGTCAAAAGGGATGCAGCAGCTTTGCAGGCTGAGAAACTGACCCACTGAGAAGGTGGCTCTGGCTCTCAAGGGAAAGAACCGTAGGCTGAAGTAGGCCGAAGAGGTAGCTCAGGCTGAGTGAGACTGAACAGTAAGACCTGCAGAGGGAACAAGTTCAAGGCAGAGGAAGTTGTGGCTTTGGGATCCCATGCTAGCTGCAGTGGTGAAATAGAAGAGACCCAGGAGAAGATGGCCCTCCTTCAGACCTACTTCAGGAAGAACAGGGCTCCTGGGAACCTCTTCACTTTTGTCTGCAATATCTGCACAGAAATCCATGAAAACTGCTGCATAAATGGATAGGAGAAGAAAGAAGCGCTTATTCATGGGTTGGCATTATAGATACTTTCATGGAATATGAAGCTTTAGCTAAGTTGACTTCTATTCTTAAGAATAGTGTACTAGTTTCTTTGTGTAAACTTACTTCTTATCCAAAGGTTTCACCTTTTCACCTAACATTTCTTAAAAAATTGTGAGTATATTTTGTCTGCTTTGTTATGCCTTTCACTTCAAGCAACAAGTGTAGTAATGTTGACTTTTTCCTTTCTTATTTCTCATAGAATAAAAACAGTTCTTTGAAGGAAGGAAATAAGAAATTTTTTTCTCTTATACTTCACTGAAAGTTAGGGGCTTTATCTATGAAAAAGTGGTACATTTGCATGAAACAGTAACCAGTGTTAAACTAGTGTATTCTAAGGGTCAGAACATTAAATACTAGCATACACGTTTGGGTTGCACTTGGTTAATCTCTATCAAAATCACTAAATGAGTCAGCTATGGTAGTACACAATGTGATCCCAGGACTCAGGAGGCTGAGGTAAAAGGGTCATGAATGTGACACCAGATTGATCTACCTGAGTTCCAGGCAGGCCTGGACTACATAGCAAGACCTACAACAAAAACAGAAATTAAAAGTAAAGCTAAAGGAGAAAAGCAAAAAACAAAAACAAAAACAAAAAAACAAAAACAAAACCTCCAAAAATTTACTAAGAGGTAGGACTCAAGAATATGTTACATGTTATTATTTGGTGTACTGATAGTCATGTAAAAGTGAAAGCAAAGACTGCAATACAAGAAAAATATGGAAGCCTCTGCTTTGTTCTGTTCTGAATTACACTCCAGCATACTTATCCTCTCAGCCTTTCTTTGTTCAACGTTATGATTATTTGTCTGACATCTATCTTTCCTTCTCCATCCATCCGTAGTTCACCCTGTTAATCTTCATTAAGTATCTTCTGTTCCCCAGGAACCTCCAACGTCTTGCAAACCTAGAGTTCCTGTTTTTGACATATTGGAAAGTGATTATAGAGAAAAGGGTAAAGGCGATGGAAAAATAATCTTGGTGGTTGACTTACAGTTAGTGGCAGAATGTTTGCTAGGCAGATGCAAAGTCCTGGCTTCTCTTGTGAGCACTTCATAAAAAGTTTTTTGAGAGCTAAGCCTGAAAAAATGATGATACTACTCAAGAATACTGAAAAAATCAGAATGAAAGCTAGATTGGAGGCAGGAGGAAATATCCCCCCTTTTATTAGATTGCGGTGAGTCATTCAAAGATGAATGTCTAGTATGCAAGAGAAGCTAAGGAACCGTTGGCAAATCATTTGCAGAACTGTGATTATGAAGCTGGGTCTGCTTACAATCTTTAACTATAGAATAGAATGAAAAAGAGAGAAAGGATTGGCATGTTTGAAGGGGACTCTAGAAAATCTGGCTCAAAAATGAAAAATTTCCTTCACTGTTTATATGTGATATAACTTGGTTAAAAAAAAATACAGCTTTTAAAAAGAAGTAGGCATATTTGGCTTCAGTAAACTAGGAATGTAGAGGAAGTCCCTGATGTATATCACTCCACTAGCAAGGAATGGTGCAACACTTCTACGGTGGAAAAAAAATACACTAAGGTTTAATTCTTGGTGGAGAAATAATTGTTCTGTAATTGTATGAGGAGCCTTGATCAGCCAATTAAATCTTGCTTCCTCATACTGCATTCACATTTATATATATATAATATGTATTTAATATACACATTTATATATATTATATATTAATCATATTTATTTAATATACACATTTATATATATTATATATAAAATACACTAAGGTTTAATTCTTGGTGGAGAAATAATTGTTCTGTAATTGTATGAGGAGCCTTGATCAGCCAATTAAATCTTGCTTCCTCATACTGCATTCACATTTATATATATATAATATGTATTTAATATACACATTTATATATATTATATATTAATCATATTTATTTAATATACACATTTATATATATTATATATATATTATATTTATTTAATATACACATTTATATATATGCATTCATATTTATATATAATATATATGTCTGAACTCTCTTCTGTTGTTGGAAAACCCTTCCTGTCTTTGAAACAAGGCCTGGAAATATCCGTTCAAAGACATCTGCACAGAGGTTGAGTAATAACAAATCTGGATTGCTGCAGTTTGTGAGAGAGCTTGTGCTCCTTGTCATCCCTCCATTTTCCCGGCCCCACACTGAAGACCGGAGGACGGTGTGCACACGATTTTCTGTGATGCTCTACTCTCTCAATTCACACGGGGGCAGCAGAGAGGCAGAGTAGGAGGCCCTGAACAGCCATCAAGAGGAGACTGAAGCTCGAATTCTGGGCGTAGTATTTTCAGAAACATCCCTTCAAAGATTAAATCGCATGCTTTACCTTTTTGAAACAATCGTAGTCAACTGATTTTTCAGTTCTGCTCCTTTAAATGAAAGATCAGATCTGCATCTAAGAATAGGTAAGTGCTTGTGAATACAGGATTGCCAGGTTCAATCTGCTTTGCTTAGAATACATTTCCTAATTTTTCCTGGGTAGTCACAGTTCGACAAAGATTTATTTAGCAGTTATTCCAGTATATTGCCCCGTATTCTCAAAAATAATTATCCTGAACATACTCTAAGCCCTGGGACCCTATTTTGATACAGGTAGAAGCACACTTTTATTAATGAACTACTAGTGAAATAACAATAGCTTTGTGTTACATTTATGAACTGTCTTTGGCTGTATCTAGGTTGTAATAAAAATTTATGGAGTTAATTTGAATATTGTGCAACAATTATTGCTATTGAATTACAAGGACAGAGCGAGATGTAGTCCCCGGGCTCCAGGCTTCCTGTCTCCTGAGAATGCCTTTGTTCTCTCTGCCCAGAGCGCCTTTCCCCCACCCTCTCCCAGCTCACTTCCAGACGCTCCCAGCCTTCCAGGGGAACAACGTTCTGCTCCTGGTTTCAGCACAGAGCGACCACCTCCAGGCAGCTTTTTCCACTTCTTCTCGCTGTTCTTGGCTGCGCTGTTCCTTTCCTGCTTACTCCTGTGGCGCCTTACAAGGCTTCTGCGGGATCTATGTCTTGTTTTGAATTTTATCTCCAGCACCTACTCCTATGTACTAAGGACCCTATTAGAAAAAAGGGTACTTAGCATGTTTATCAAAGTGTTGGGGATAGGGAGTGAGGAATAGAGAATTTTCAAACCGTTAAAGAGAAGTTGAAAGATTTTTCCACCCAGCCTACTTTAGGATGGGGCTAGGGGTTTCACACCGGAGGTCATAGGAAGGGCGAACTCTTTGCAGCAAACACTTGACAGTCGGGTAAGACCACATGCATGCGTATCGGGTCTGTAGTTAATCAGGTCAGTTATATGACTCAGTACTAACAGGAGATGCAGACTTAAAAGAAATCAAAACATGTTTGTGAAAATGCTTTGGGTGGTGCTAAGCAGGAGTGAACAGAATATATCTGTTGAAAAACAAACGAAGCTTAGACTTTACAGTGATTTTAGCAAAACTCTTCTCTTGTAGCTCTCTGGCGGTAAAGGTGATTTTCTCAAGTGCATCTGTCTGAGCCGGAGGTCACTTAAGCATGCAGAACTGCAGAGAAAGGGGAAGCTCCTTCCAGAGAGGACAGCTCTGGCTGCCTTGTTAGCATCTTGTTGCTAGGCAATGGCTCCTCCGAGAAAGCACTCCCTCAGTCAAAGATGGACGGAGGTCTTGCTGAGGGAAATGTAGTTTGTATAAATTGGACCATATGCAAACAGTATTCAGCTCTAGTCCTCAAAACGGCCTTACCCTACAAGGGACACAAATAATTTCTGCTTAAAAAAAAACAAACAAAAACAAACCTTGTCACTTAGCAACCATAGTATAACTCCTCTCTCCTTTTTTTTTTTTGCAAAGTAACATACTTCTTTTTTAATTTTATAGATTTATTTTTTACCTTTCCACCCATATGCCTTTCCAATTTGATTTAATGAGATTCAGTAGGGCATTGTTTGTGATAGTCTTTCCCTAGAATGCTGAATTAATTTCCATTTGAAAAATTGCTTTAGGTCTGCAGCTTTTAAGCAGCTTTTAGTACATATAACATAAAAATAAAATGTAATGATAAAATATAATGGATTGTCAATTCAAAAGGATACTATGTAAATAATGCAGTTTTAAAAACAAAATGTAGATAGGGCATTCTATTTGTATACATCTAAAAACCCTACACATAATTTACTGGACTCTAAAATTTAGAAATCAATTAGAATTATTATCTTTGGTAGAACTTCAAAATATATTCAGACCAGAAGAGCTTTTCTGCATTAACCTTCTGACACCTCTTACTGTTTTAAATTCTTGGTCAGTTTAGGGAGCCAAATTAGCAATTTGTTTATTCCTCATTTTGTCACAAACGTTTGGATGCTATTGACCAAATTATCACAGCCATATTGTAGCAGTTCCTTTTTTTTTTTTTTTAACTTCTTGAGGATTAGAATTTATAAAAAGAGAAATTTGAAGTTATTATACTAAGGGCCTTTGAAATTATATTCTAATTATTTTTTCTTTTAGCATTTCATTTTTTTTAAGTACATGTGTGTAGAACATTAATGTTTATGTCCCTTGTGGGGAGTTGTTACAAGTGCATGACACATCTTAATTCTTTTTCTTTTCCATCTCCTATCCCTCTTCTCCCTCTTTGCCTCCTCCATCTTCCTTTCTCTTTGCCTTTGAGAAAGATCTATTTCCCTATCTCTTACTATCTTTTAATTTGCTCTTTATTTATACCTTGGGTCTCTCATATAAGAGAAATCATGGACATTTAAGCTTATGTATCTGATTTACTTGACTTAACATTCTAGTCTCTAGGTGGGTGCATTTCCTACAGATGACTCAAGTTTATTTTTCTTTGTGGCAGAGTAGTACTCGATTGTGTATAAACCACATTTTCTTTATCCATTTATCTGTTGATGGACATATATGCTGTTTCCAAGGTACGGCTATTACAAATTATGCTGCTATGAACATGGATGTGCACATATTCTTATAATATGATGGCTTTAACTCTTGGAAAGATACCTAGAAGTGGGTAGCTGGGTCAAATGGAGTTTTGAGGAACTTTTTTACACTGATTTCAATAGTGGTTGTATTATCTGCATTCCCAGCAGCGGTGTAAAAGGTCTCCTTCCTTCCTTCACAACCTTTCTAGCATTTGTTACTATTCAATTTCTTCATGATGCTCCTTCTTTCTGGGATAAAATGGAATCTAAGTGCTGTTTTAATTTGCATTTCTTTAATGGCCAGTGATACGTTGAGCATTTCTTTATGTGTTCATTATCCATTTGTACTTCTTTTTCTGTGCAGTGCCTATTCATTTTGCTTGCCCATTTTTTGATTGGGTCTTTTATGGGGAAGTCTGATTTTTTTGAGTTCTTCATATATTTTAGATATGAGTTCTCTGTCTGAGGAATCACTGCCAAAACAAACTATTCCCATTCTGTATGTTGTCTTTTCACTCTGTTGGTTGCTTCTTTTGCTGTGCAGAAGTGTTTTGATTTGATATAATCCTATTTGCTGATTCACAGGACTATTTCCTGTGCAACTGGAATTCTGTTCAGAAAGTCCTTGCCTATGCCTATGACTTCAAGAGTTTTGCTTATTTTGTCTTTCATCATGTTGTTTCTGTTTTTACATTTAGTTCTTTGATCCATTTGATCTTAGTTTAGTACATGGTGACAGAGATGGGTCTAGGTTCAATCTTTAGCATGTGTATAGCTAGTTTCCCCAATACCATTTACTAAAGGCATTATCTTGCCTTCAGTGTATATTTTTGGCCCCATTGTCAAAGATCAGGAAGTTGAACAAGGATTGGTGGTGTAGACCCATAATCTCAGCACTAACAAGGCTGAGGCAGGAGAAGTGTCTCATGAGGTCATCTTGGGCTGCATGGTCAGTTTAAGGACAGCCTGAATTAGATAGCGAGAGCCTGTCTCAAGCAAAACAAAACAAAACAGATTAAGTAGTTGAATGTACTTGGGGGTGTTTCTGCAGCCTCCATTCTCTTCTGCTGATCCTTGTGTCTGTTTTTTCTGCCAGTACCATGCTGTTCTTATCACAGTAGCTTTGTGATAAAACGTTGGGTCTAGGATGGCGATGTTTCCTGCTTTGCCCTTTTTACCCAGCATTGCTTTTGCTATTTTGAGTCTGGTTTCATGTGAATTTTTAGGATTGTTTTCTCCAGTTCTGTGAAGAATGCTTTAGAATTTTTATTGCTTATCAATCTGGTAGTATGGTCATTTTTGCACTGTTGTTCTGCTTATCCAGAAATGGGATATTTTTCCATTTTTGTTTTTTTGTTTTTTTGGTAACAGGATTGAACTCAGGTCCTTGCGCTTGAGAAGCAGGTGCTGGAACCACTGAGCTACATCTCCAGCACTATTTTTCCATTTTTGATGTCCCCTTGAATTTCTTTTTTCAGAATACTGTAGTTTTTGTTGTAGAGGTCTTTTACTTCCTTGGTTAGGTTAATTCTTAAGTATTTAATTTTTCTTAGCACTATTGTGAATGGTACTTTTCCCCTAATTTCTTTCTTGTGGATTCATCATTAGTGTATAGGAAAACTTTTGAGTTTTATATGTTGATTTTTTATCCTGCTGTACTGAATTTAATTATTAATTCTAGGAGCCTTTTGGTAGATATTTTGGGATCTTCTATGTAGAGGATTATGTCATATACAGATAATGATACTTTGACCGCTTCCTTTCCTATACATATCCTTTTTATTTCTTTCTCTTGCCTGATGGCTCTTGCTAATGTTTTGAGTACTATATTGAACAAGAATCCTGATAATGGACATCACTTGAATTGTTCCTTATTTTAGAGGAAAAGCTTTCAGTTTTTCCCTATTTAATATGATGTTGGTAGTAGATTTGTCACAAATGGTTTTTATCAGGCCAAGATAAGTTCCTTCTATACCTATTTTCTTCAGGGTTTTTATCATGAAAAGACGTGGGATTTTGCCAAGGGCTGCATCTATTGAAATGATCGTGTGATTTGTGTCCTTGATTTTGTTATGTGATGATTATATGTATTAACTTATGAATGTTAAACCATCCTGGGATAGTTTTCTGGGAAGAAGGCTACTTGTATGATCTTTTTTGATGATTTGTTGCATTGTGTCTGCCAATATCTTGTTGAGAATTTTTACATCTATATTCATTAAAGAACTGTATTTGGTCAATAGTTCTCTTTTTTGGTTGGATTATTGTCAGGTTTTGGATTCAAGATAATGGTACCTTCCAGGAATGGCCATGAGAGCACTCCTTCCTTTTTAGTTTCATTAACATCTTGAGGAGTATTGGCGTTAGATCTTCCCTGAAGTCTTTGTAGAATTCAGCAACAGACTTGACTGGACCTGGGCTTTTCTTAGTTGATAGGTTACTCATCACTGTTTCAATTTCATTGTCTATTATTGGATATTCAGGGTTTTAATATCTTCTTGGTTCATTTTGGTAATTCATATGTATTTAGGAATCTATTAATTTATTCTGAATTCTCCAATTTTTTGGTGTACAGCCTTGTGAAGTACTGTTAATAGTGTTTTTAGGTATGACAGTATTCTTTGTGTTTCATCTTTTACAGTTCTAATTGCATTGATTTGGGTCTTTCTTTTCCTTATTTGCTTAGATTGGCTGAAGTTTTATTCATTTCATTTATTTTTTTGAAGAACCAATTCTTAGATTCATTAATTCTTTGATTTGATTTTTTTGGTCTCAACTTTATTGATTTCTTCTCTAATCTTTATCATTTCCTTTCTTATACTGGATTTGGATTTGGATTGTTCTTGTTTTTCTAGGACCTTGAGGTGCATAATTAAGTTATTTATTTGGGCTCACTTTGTCCTTGCAATGACAGCATTCACAGCTATAAACTTCCCTCTTAGGGTTGCTTTCATTGTGTCCTGTAATTTCTGGAATGTTACACTAGCATTATCATTTAGTTCTAGAAATTGTCTTATTATTTCTCTCTTGATTTTTTCCCTAACCCCTTGTTTAGTTCAGAGTGCATTGTTTGGGCCTGGGATTTCGCTCAGTGGTGCCACTGCCTGCCTCTCAAGCACAAGGACATGAGTTTGGTCCCCGGTACCACTAAATAAATAAATGTATCATTTAATTTATTTACTTTTGCACAATTTCTGTGTTTTCTTTTGTCATATATTTCTACTTTTGTTGCTGTTTGGTCTGATAATATGTGTGGTATAATGTCAATTCTTTTACATTTACTCAAGGTTGATTTATTTGGTAGTATGTTGTCTATTTTGGAGAAGATGCTAAAGATGTATACTCTGTTGTTGGGTGGAACACTCTGTAGATATCTATTAAGTTCATTTGTTTGAACATTTTGTTCAACTTTGATAGTTCTTTGTTAAATTTTTTTATCTAGTTGATTGATTTATTCTGATAGTGAAGTTTTGAAGTTCTCCATTACAATTGTGTTTTATGTTTATCTGATCTTTCACACCTAGTGATACTTGTTTTATGAAGTTGGAATACCACTTACTTAGTAAATCCTTATGTTCCTTACCAAGTGTTTTGCTCCCTCCCCCATGCATTTGATTCTCTGAGTCTGGTAGATGATGTTACTCAACATCAATAATTCTGATTAGAAATCTGTAAACTTTTGAATCCTTAAATAAGTTTAGTGAAATTGAAAGGATTCCCTGAGCCTTTGGATTTAAAATTTTTCTTCCTTCCTTTTTCTTCTATCATGTAGCTTATATCTGTTGATTTCCATCTTTATTAGTTAGCATATAGGGGTTGCCACAGAACTCCAAAGTGAGTAGCATCAGTAACAAAGGGTTTGTTCACTGTAGTGTTCAATTCTCCATACCAGCATCTAGCATCCCACCAAGATGTTCTTCTTACTGTCTCATATCTGTTTGTCTCACTGTGTTTCATCCTTTCAAACTATAAGTTTTTGGGAAGGGACTATGGGGCTTGAACAGAGGGTCTCATGCATGCTAAGCACATGTTCTACCATGAGCTGTGCAACCCTTTACATATTAATTTCTGCATTTGTACCTAGGACTTCCATTTGGTATTCTGGGTCATTTCTTTCTAGATTAAACAGGAAGAAAAAAAGATCTCTAAAATAACAATATTTCTATTCTAGCAAAGGACTCAGAAATGTAATTACGAGTCACATGTGCCTGGAACATCAAGACCTGTGGTGATGCAAGAAAAGAAGTGCAAGAAAATGAGGCTTCCAAAAGTTTGGCAGGGAAGACCTGAGTAATAAGAATGGGAGCATCACTGATTGCAAGGAAGGGAGTATTAGGTAAATAAAGCTAATTTTAGTATATGTGCTGCTGAACTGAGCACAATAAAACTGAAGAGGCTGACTATGCTATTACTTGCCAAGAGCTTTGAGGAGAAAAAAGTGAGTTACATATACTTGCTGCATGTAAGGAATGTACTCTCTGTTGGCAACCATGGATTTACAGACTTATACCTTTAGTACACTGTTACTTTTGCAAAAAAAGTTTGTACACAGCAGGACTTTCTGGGATCTTAGAGAACTTTGCTAGGAACATGGAGGTAGGATGTACATGAAGTCTGAGATGGTGATGCCCAGAAAGTATGTGTAGTGATGATTATATTTGCAATGATTCTTGAATATTATGCAAGATTACAGAAGCACAACAAAGGTAGCAGTTCATCTAGGAAGATAGATCGGCACAGACCCTCAAAGCATGATGTGTTGATGGAATGTTAGAGATTCAATGTGGTTCAAGTAGAGGGTGGATGATGGGACTTGCTGTGAGACACCTGCAAAGACAAACAGAATCAGTATTATAAAAGACTCTTTAGGCCATGATAAAGTTTCAAGTTTCAGTTTATCTTGCGTGTGAAAGAAGAAGTACTGAGGACTTTCAAATTGAATATAAAAATCTGATTCAGCATTTGAGTTGGTAGGTAGACATCATTGTGGATCAATTCTCAACTTGGAATATACTGTGGAGCCCTTGGTATCATTTGCACAACCCCACAATCCAAATGTCCAAGGAGTTATTAAAATAGTGCTCTCAATCTCTTCAGTGTGTCTCACAAACAGAGAATAATAATATTTACACAAAAACTTGATATTCCTTGAGGAGGGTGTTTGTGGCTAGAAGTTCCCAGCACAGGATTCCTTGCTACTCTAGGTCTCATCTATTTATCATGGAATCTGAAAAGATGTATTTTATCTCCTCAGACCCATTTACTGTAAACTAATGGACAAACTCTAGAAATCTAAATTAGCTTGGGAACATGGCATCATTTTCTACAGACTTGTAATTGGTTGTTTTGCCGGTACTATAAATACTGTCAGACTTTTGAATGGCAATAAAATAAGTCTCTGAATGCTTTGCCCCTTGAAGATCTTTAAAAATTTCACATTACAGTTTTAACAACTGTGAAATTTTTACAAAAATTTCTTGCATAAAGGTGAATTGTGTTTTAAAAAGTAGATTTGATTACTCAAGTATGATGAAATCAACAGTTCAGGAGACAATTGCCAGTGAAAGGACGGTTTATTACTCATAGTGATCTCAGGGAGGGGAAGGCATGCAGGGCCAGCAGGGAAGTACCAAGGTCAGTCTGCAGGGAGAGAGGGTGAAGCGGAAATGAAGGCAGATAACTTATCATGGTTTCTGGAGGAAAGAGCAGATATGGCAAGGTAAACTAGTGTTAGGATCAGCCAGTTTGAGTAATTTCAGTGGACCCTGAGGTGCAGCGGTTACATTTGCTTGTCTGGCATCTGATTCTGTGATGATCAGGGAAGAGGGATAGTAGCTAAAGGATGAGAACCCAGGAAAAGAGGGAGTGTGGACTATGGTTTGATTACCTATGAAAAGTGTGTCAGTGGCAAGGTGTTTGCTGTCTGTAGGCACAGTTCGTTCCAATTGTTAGTAAGGTCCCACGATTTCAAAGGACTGGAAATACAGAAAACAAAAATCATGGTTAATACAAAACACAATAGTCTTGCACTCTCTCTAACATTTTTACACAACATTGATAAATAACAGAAATTACATTTTCTGAGTAGAATAAAGGTAAAAAATTTAAAAACTCAGTCATATCCTTGATAACAGACATAAAAAGGAAGTACAAATAAGAATTTGATAAAAAGTATGTTTATTAATTTACAATGAGAATTCTACAAGTCACAAGACACCTTCATTTTTTATTGTCTGATGGTAAAAATCATTCAAGTTTGCTGATTGAGCCACTTAAGCATGAAACATTATATGGAATGAATGTTTGAAATCTTGGTAAGCTATCAATCGTCTCAGCTGTTTTATGATAGAAACAATAACTATTCGGAAAATATTGAAGTACATAATTCAAAGTAGTAGTACACGAATCAAAACCAATTGGAATGTACTTTACCGTTTCCCAGGCAGGGGGAGACAAGCGAAGATCATGTTGGGTAGAAGTAAGAAGCTTGTATGAAGCTTACAGATGTGGGACAGTTTTCCATCTAATTGCCACAGAAATTATTAGTTAACCACATAAAGGACTTTAACACAGTGTAAAAATTGTAAGATATAAAATTTATGACAATCCATCAGTACATACATAATTGAAGAAAAATATGTGAATAATACAAATGTATTATTGCACTGGGAACGTCTTTTGTAGTCTTACTTGTATTAATTCATAGCTTAGTTATGTGCCATAATTATCTCAATGCATTGATCTTATTTTTTATTTTTGTTCTAAATACATAATGCCACATATCAACTAGAGATATCATCAGAGAAAGGCTCCAAACAAGTCTTTGAACTAAATTCAAACATTGACTATGACTATGCTGCTTAAAATTTATTTATTCAGTCTTTGGTCTGTTTAGTGTAAAGAGGTGTATAAAATTTTTCAGTTTTCTAAAGTATAGCTAGAAAAATTTTGAACTTATAATGCTTGTAACAATTTTACGGGCAATAGATCTCCACCAGTAAGTATATTACACAAAGCATTTGAATTTTCATTCTGTTTATTCATAAGATAGATTATAGTGTTAGGACTACAATTCATCCATGCTCTTTTGCTTTTTGTTTTAAGTTCACTTATGTACCAATCAATTTAATTAAGAGAAAAATTATTAAAGCTTTCTTCATAGGTCATTTTAATATATGTTGTGTTCCTCGTTGAGATATTGGCGGTTCAATTAATGGAAATGTGATATTCCTGAAATGAGAAGTTGGAGAAAATGCCCTCTAGTATCATGGATAGAGGGCAACACAAATGAATGATTTTCAGAGGAAAATATCTGTAAATAATATGCTGACAATTCAAAGTTAAATGTATGAACATGATTTTCAGGAGAGAGATTTTACCAGAGGATCATTAGAATTGCAGTGTTGTAGATGGAGTTGCGTTAGGAAAAAGTGCAGCAGCATTTAGAAATTTCATTTAGGCAGAACTGTAGAGGATATGAAGGAAATCGCAGCTGTATATAGCACCGAACCTCCAATTTTGACATTCTTGAAATGAAATTTGTTTTTGAACCGAATATTTAATATTGTAATATTGTTAATGCAAATATTTTATTTGTAATACCAGAGATGGAAATGTCATGCTAGACCATCTCCTGCTAATGCAAAATAGACTCCTGAAGTCTGCTTGTGATGACTATGTCCAGGATGATTTAACATTATTCAGTCAAATTTAATAGTGATGGGAAAAATATATTTTAAAGTAGAAGTTAGTTATTTTGATTTGATTCTCTTATCAGAAACACCAGTGGAGTTAAATATCACTATTATGAATTTCAGATGACACAATTACATTTGAGGTAAGTCAACGGAGGTACAAAACCAAAAGCAGCCCTGCTATGTCTGACAAACGGCCTGTACAACACTCAAAGTGCTTCACAGATCTTTGATGCTATTTAGGTTGATATGTAAATTATCTAGTCCAGCATGTTCAAAGAATCAGTATGTACCAACACCAAAGATCAAAAGCAATGTGAACTGTTAATCTGTTGAACTTCAAAGACTAATAAAAATCATGAAGTTAAATGAAAAATATTTTATATATAGTACTAGAAACATTTAACAACACCAGTCATACAACCCTGGATGAACTAAAGATAGTCTAGTGGGTTCTCACTGCAGCCTTTCTGGACTTCTCAGGACATATGAAGAGATCAGTAATGAGGATTGCTCAGAATAAGATGAAGCTGACAACGTATTACCAGAGTTGGAGAAGAATTTTCATTAACTGTAAGAATCATGAAAAGAGATTTTAAAGTGCAGGAAATAGACTCCTAATTTTGTCTTGTTTTATTTTTATTTTATCTGCTTAAAAGGAGGAAAATGATTTTTTTCTCCTGGTCTCCTAGTCAGCCTTTCCTGTTCAGACACAGAGTTCAGAGAGACTGACCCATAAAAACCTGGAGCAAAACAACTATTATTTTCAGGTTTCTTCCTGGATATTTCAGTATCTCCCCTGACCACTTCCTCCACCACCCCACCCCACACAGAAAGGGGAGAGCGACTATCAAAACAGTCCACATTGAAAGGGTGTTAGGCAGAAGGAAGGTGGTATATTTACTGGCAGTATTAAGTTGCACCAGTGCCCAGTAGCATGGTGTCAGGGCTTTGCATGACTTCTAGTGCTCTCCACCCCACTATAAAGAGAATTGGTGCGCCAGTGAGTTGTAGATAACAGGAGGTTCTACTTCATTACAGAGGAACCTCACTGGATTAAAAGTTGCAAGGTGTTTATTTACTTGCCACAACATTGTCAGTAATAGTAAGAATTTATATATCAGAGAAAGAAGGAAATGTTATTTTGCTCATTTGCTTTCTAGATATTTGGTATCTGTTAAGAGTCATTCTGGATAGCAGTGAATTAGTTAATGTTGAGTAATCAAAAAAATTTACTACAGAGAATATGAAAAATTGAGGGGAGATAGTCCTATGAAGGAGACATCTCTTATGATACCAAAAGACTTTTTCTTTCTTTTCTGTGCTAAGAGCTGAGAAGACAATAGGATACAATAAAAAGGATTAGTCACAGAACTAAAAGTAATTCTAAGGAGCAGAAATTCATTATGTGACAAGGGAGATGCTAAAAGATAGAATTGCTACTGCAGAAAATTGAGTCAGTGGGCCAGGGATTTGGCTCAGTGGTTTTGCCTCCTGCCTCACAAGAACAAGGGCCTAAGTTCAATCCCCAGTACACAAAAGAAAACTGGGTCAGTAATACAAAGAAAGAAAACTTTCTCAAAATATATAGAACAAGGGCACAGTAATAAAAGAAAAGATGTAGACAAAGATCATAGACATGAAATCCAAAAAGTGAAAACTAATCTCAAAATTACTGTGAACAACAGACAAGAATTACTGAGTCAGAAGTACAAATTCAAGATGTAGCTGATGAAAAATTTCCTGGATAGATAGTGCTGGTTGAAAGACTTTCTATGTTCAGACAAAAATTAATATGAAGAAACTTTTAGTTAGACATATGTTGGGAATAATTTTTAAAAATTCCAATGGACTAAGACTGTCTTTCAAGGGCCAGGGATTTAGCTCAGTGTTTCTGCTGCCTGCCTGGCAATGCAAGGACCTGAATTCGATCTTCAGGACAAAAAAAAGAAAAAAGACTGTCTTTCAAAAGCACTGAGATCAAAAAAAGCAGCCTCTTTGTAACAGAAGACTACAATGACATTTGATGATTCCTCTATATATGCAGGAAGATAATGAAATAACCAGCTTTTACTGATTTTCTATAAAATTTAGAGAAAAACGCTGATCTTGTAACCTAAGGATTTTACATAAAACAAAGAATTTCTGTCATGAATAGGGCAGCAAAAACTAATTTTTACATGAACATTGTCCTCAGAAAATATATTCACCTATATTCTTTGAAGAGTAACATGAAAATGCTTATAAACAAACAAAAGCACAGATCACAATTAGGTATTCAAAAATGGTAAGAAAATATTTAAATTCTTTCCCATACCTTTTGTGGATTACAAATTCATTGATTCTGTGAAATTTGAAACATTAGTAAAATCCTATTCAAAAAGGCTCCCTTAGAGCGAGAGAATAGATTCATTCATAGGAAAATGGATACATATTGAAGATATACTCCTAAGTGAAATAAATAAGTCCCACATGTGTAAATACCGAATAGTTTCCCTGGTGTGAATATTCTGCAACAATGCATAAGATTCTAATAAGATTACTGACATTTAGAAATGGGAGGAAAGGAGCTAAAGGTGTAGGGAAGGTGTGATACGTAGGGGAAGAACAAAAAGGGAAAAGAAAAAAATGTGAGAGAATGAAAAGATGAAAATAAAGTGTTTGTAGATGGGGAGGGGAGGAGGGGGTGAAGGGAGGGCAGAGGTAAGGGGAAAAAAATGAGAATCAAGACTTGCCATGTAAAGGTACATGATCCCAACAATTAATGTAACTGTACTGTATCCCTAAATGTACCAATAAACTCAATAAAAAAAAAAAAAAAAAAGGCTCCCTTAGCAACACAGGTTCTAAAGCCAAAACTGTCTTGGTTAAATTCAGGTACTGAATTTAGGTACTGAAAATTTGTTTTCATGCCAAAGTCATTGGTGTTTTAGTTTCCTGATATGTAGAATGAGAGTAACAATAGTATCTATTTCATAGAAAGTAGAAATTAAACAAATAATACACATATGTGTTAGCTAAGTCTTTACAGATTTAGAAATAACACTTTATATTATCACATCTCTCATAGGTGTAAATTATAAAAAAGAATATAAAACAATAGACATTTTTCTGATAGAAAGAGTGTAAGTATATTGTTTAAGAATATAGACCAGACAGTGAATTTGAATAATTACTGAGGCTCTCTGAACCTCCATTTTTTTCCAGATGTAAATGGGGGAATAATATTTAATGCACATGGAATGGGTCCTAATTTTTCATGGAAATTTCTAATTTTTGCATTGAAAGTCTTATGTTCAAGGAACCTCTCAATCCCGGAAAAACTGAGGCCACTGGACAACCTGTAGCAAATTAAGATTTTTCTTACAGGTGCTTAATATGACGTGAAAATATTTAGTGTACTAAATGCCCACATATGGTTCTTAGCTACATCTTGGACAGTGCAGTTCTAGACTAACGCTAGATTCAAGTGGAAGAAGACATCAGATAATTACCTCCTCAAAATAACTTTTTCTCTGACAAGATGATTTTTAAAAATCTTTATTTCACAATCCCTGTCAACAATTCCTAATCTATGATTTCTTTTGTAAAGTCAGATAGTATTGTTAGACAGTGATGTACTAAGAGGTTTTTTTCATGTGTGAGATTATCTGCAACATTGATTGAAAACTTGCTATATATGAAGTTTCATTCAATCACTTCCCTGAAAGAAACTAGGCCAAAATGTTTAGTGATAGCAAAGCCCATTTTATTGCTCATTTATTTTAAAGGGCTACAAACTTAGACTGCATTTAAGAATCATCTGGATTTGACAGTCACTTTGAGTGTCTGTCATTCTTTGTTTGAAAATAATGCTTTCCAAAGAGATTATTAAATAAAATATGAAATACAAAATTATGGTATCTAATTTTAATTCTTCTAGATGTTTATACTAGCATAAACCCAAGAAAGCCACAGGCAGGTCCTAATAAATACTTGTTCTATTATTTTAAGGGAGATCAGAAACTGTAAAATTCTTCCTTAACCATTGCTAAATGTGAGACATTCTAATTTTGATTTATAGATTTAACAGATTATATAACCAATAGAAATATGATTAACCAATGAAGACAATAAGGTCTTGTCTTTCTTTGATACTGAATTTTGGTTAAAAAATGAAAAAATATCCTTATTACCTAAAAAAATATCCTATAGCTTCTAATTACACTCACTTAATGTAGCCAAGAGTACTAGCTCAAACGGCACAGAGTTGTTCCTACCTAGTTCTGGGCCAGTTATATGATATCTAACCATCCAATATCTAGATTTTGATTATTATTGTTTGTTCAAGATGAAAGATATAGGAGGCCAACAGTCTGTCCCAGGGTGTCAAGTTACATCTCAAATGTCAACCTTAATTGATTATTAGCAGCTATAAGGAATGCTCCACTTAGGAGAGCTGTGAGGTCTGGAGCAGTTCTCTGTGAAAATCAGCCGAAAATGTCAGCAGTGGCTGTGGAAAGCAGGGATACACACGCATATCCTAACTTCTCATTAACAAGCCTCAGGAAGGTGATAAAGGTGCAATCATTATTTCAGCAGAATGTCTGGGGCTGCAGGCAGTAATTCACAAAAAAAACGGGTCATTCAGACACTATGTCGAGAGAAAAATTTTGCAGTTGAAATTCTGCACAAATGAGATAGAATCTTGGTCCATATGATTGCGAATGTCTTTCTTAAGGAATCAGCAGGCCAAAGCATAGCCCCAGTGCCATGGGTCTGGTTGTGCTACAGCCAGTGGGCACCAGCAAAGTGTGAAGTGGGTGTACAAGAAAAGTTCAATTTAAAAAGTGAAAAGTCTCCAGAGTTCAATCCCTGGCAACAACAACAACAACAAAAAAGTGAAAAATCTCATGAAGTACCATAGATTTGTATAATACCAAAATATTCTAAAATCAGTTTTATCAGCCTGTAAACAGCTGTAAGTTATATTTGGTACTTACTATAAAATGATAATATCTGAAATGTACAGGTATAGATATTAAGAAATAGAACTGATTAAATGATATAACCTCATCATTTGACAGGCAGACAAAAGGTTCAAGGAAGATGGATGAAATTCAGTGTCTGAAAATTTATACTTATCAGGACTGCTTCTAAAATTGGGGCCTTCTCCCTCTACCAGAGTATTTGATTTCCATAAGAGAGGTGGATCTGAATGTCAGAAGCCTTCTGGAACTCAGAAGTTATTTATTTAAGTTTGTTTTCCATTAGTAGGTTTACTCTAAAATTATTTTGGCTAAGTAGCTGGTTATTGACTTTATGACATTCTCTTGTTTCTACTGGATTAAATAGGAGGAAAATAATTTTCTTTATCTTACCAAACTTCCTTACCTTTTTTCTTAAATATCATTTTTTGGGAGAGATCTATTAATATTTCACATATATTACTCCATTCTTTCTGGTAAAAAAATAATTTCAGCATAGTCACGTTTTAGGTAAGAAAGGTTTTTAGCCAGTCAAAATGGCCCATTTGTAATAAATAGTTTAGCACTCTGTTTATTTTATTGCATTTTAAACTCTAATAACTAGATAATTAAGGGGAAAAGCTACTAAATATAATTACATATAAAATTTATTTAATTTGGGGAGTGCGTTAAAAATGTCATGATTTTAGTCGAAAGGTAAAATATTTGCTTATTCTTTCACTACTTATTTTTGAATACCTAAATCATGAACTAGGTACTGTGAAGAATTGAATATGAAATGCTCACAAAGCACTCATAATTTGGAGGGTAGAAATGCACTAATACAATTAAAAAACAATATCTTAAAGATATAAATTACATAGTGCTCTTGGGTTATGGAAACTATAGTTGACGAAGCTGTTACGGCTAAGGTAACCTTTGAGGCCTGAGGAATCCCACAATAGAGAAGAGATAACAAAGAAAATACCCAAGCAAAAGCAAGGAGATGTAATGTGTCATTTTTAAGGGAGTAAATAGTCTGATATAATTAGAAGCGCAGGGTGTATGAGCTGGAGTGACAAAGAGTGAGCTTTAGAAATGACATTACATATTAAGACTATACCCTTAAGACACGGACACTCATCAGAATTTTAAAATAGAGAAGGAGTATGATAAGATCTGCATTTGTAAAGACAGCACTCATGGCAACATGGAAGGTAGGATGGAAAAAAGAGATCACACGTCGCAGGGAACTGAAGCTGCGAGACTGAAGGACAAAGGCTGTGTGTTGGGGCCGCAGGGTCTCTTATGTTTGCTTTACTCTTTCTTGTTCTCTTCTATGGGAACGTTTGACTTATTCATCATCCTGATATTTTCACATAGCTTATAAGAATTGTCATGATCTGGTCCCTTCCTGTCCTTGGAGCTTGAACCTGTCCTTTTCCTCTCACCCACTGACTTCCTCATCTGTGACCAACTCCTTCCTGCCTCAGGGCTTTTACACATCTAGTATCTCCAGCCTGAGCTATTCATTTCCTTCGTCTTTGTATGACCAACTCATTCTTTTTTTTTTTTTCAAGTTGAAGCTTGTAGTTACATCCTTGAAGGATCCCTTTTCCATATCTTCTTTCCTCAAAGCACTTGTGTATGCATACACAAGAATATACCACCCTAGTCTTTCTATGTCTCTTCACAGAGCTCTCCTTGGCTGTCAACCCTCAGAAAAGGAAAAGCCTAACTCTAGACTCTTCAGAGACCTACTCATAAATTATGTACTTGATATTGTCATTCTCCTTCACTAGAAAACATTTTGGACTTTACATATGTTATTCATTGCTCTATGTGTTCAGTAATAGCTTTGGAACACATTGTTATACCTACTTGTAAAAGAGCTACATAGTTTTGTAGTTCAGCACCAACTGGGGATATGGAGGAAATGGAGGAGGGAGAAAGAGACAGGAGGGAGACATTGTGAATGGTATGATCATCCTTGTGTCATGGTCTCTTATATGAGTTAGCAGGGTCAGCAGATGTGATGATCACGTAGCAAGAGCTATGGACATTGACAGATTTAGTTGAGCGTGAACTTTGACATGACAGATGCCAGAAAATATATTTAATATTCTAGGAATCAGGTAAGCGAAACTGAGGAAGTCACATACAGATGTGCAGAAGATACATAAGAGCAAAAAAACCAGAACCCAAAACAAAACAAAAAACCACACATGGAGAAGGATGTGCCAGGCAAGAATATAAGTCTCAAATTGTTGAGATTATCTTCAGTGACTCACCATGAGTTTTGTGAAATGCTGCCATTTAAAATTTAATGACTGGGATATGTCATAGGAAGATATATAAATATTTCCCCAGTGTTTATCATAGTGTCTTTGTTCTAGGCTCTTCAACGGGTAGAAGAAGTAACGATTGATGTGGAACCAAATAACAAATCAGTACTGTGAAAACTAAGGTTATTAGAGTAACTCTAAAAGAAGAAAATTGAGGAAAGGTGTAATCTTTCATTGGTTAAAATGTTATTGTGCATACAATCAATCCAACCATTTTAATAACTGCTATAAAACAAGAGGAAGTAAGGTTAATCATTACAATTATTAGCAATATCGCCAGCACATGAGTATAGGCTGTGCCGTGTGCTCACTCTTACTGTCCCAATCCTTGGCAAATAGAGAGTTCTCAACTAATATAAGTTGAAAAAATAAGACAGAAAGAAAGAAAGAAAGAAAGAAAGAAAGAAAGAAAGAAAGAAAGAAAGAAAGAAAGAAAAGAAAGAAAGAATTGGTTACTTAGTGTTCACATGCATGTATTTATATAGAAATAAAAGAGGTGCTGTTGAAGTATTTATAATGTGAGTCACTGTTTCTAACACATTTACAAAACACACATTTATGTAAGACACATCGAGTATTCTTAAACTATTTTAAGATGTGGATCTTATTATTAGTCAAGTATAGATCAGGAGATGACTGCCACTGACAGGTAGTTTGTTAATTTCTGTCCCTAAGGGGTGGAGACGCGGACACCATCAGGTGCCAGTCTGGAGGCAGACAGGCTAGGGGAAAGTATTGTCAACAGTTTCAGTCGTGGTTTTCATCAGTGAAGAGGAGTACTATATAAGTGAATTGACCGGATGAAAAGTTGGATCATTGGAGCAATTTCAGCAGCCTCCGGGTCTACACATGCTCACTAATTGTTTGGTACCCAGGCCTGCAGTGATATATGGAAGCAAAATAGTGTCCCAGACTGCAGGAGCCTGATAAAAAGAGGTGGGTGGGTGAATGGACTCAGTCTGGTTGGCTTGTACTTCAAAGATGTGCTTGCAGGCATCACATTTCCTGTCCCTAGAAAGTAGCTAAGCCTGGAAGGAGGCACTGAACCTCAGCTACACAGACTCAAGATGTCAAACATCACCAAATACAGAAAACAGACAGAAAAAAATGAACAATATAGAATGCAAGTTAGGAATTACTCAAACTTTTAAATGAGCATGAAGGTAGGCAGAGGCTGAATCACTTTTCCAAAATAACAGAACTAGCAAGTTGGGATCCAAATGAAATAATAGAATTTGGCTTTTAGAAATTCTGCTCTTCCCATCTTATTACATTGTCTGTTTACATAGAAAGCACTATTATATAATACAAAAACTAGTTAATACCAATGCACACAGAATCACCCAATAAAGAGCTGGATTAATAAAACCACAAGTATATTTGCATTTAGTTTAGTGAGTATAATCTTGGTGAGAGGTGAATTGATCATTAGGGTAGGATTTTGACTTTCTTATTTTTGTAAGACTTCATAGATGATGTATTTTTTAAGAATGTGTGTAGGGAAAGTGGGAAGGGTAGGGGAAAGGTAACAAGGGAAATAAAAAATAGGAGAAAATGAAAAAATGGAAATAAAATGTTTGTAAATGGGGAAGGGAGGAGGGGGTGAAGGGAGGGCAGGGACAAGGGGAAAAATGAGAACCAACACCTGTCATGTAAAGGTACAAGATCCCAATGATGAATGTAACTGTACTGTATACCTAAAATGTACTAATAAACTCAATGAGAAAAAAATAAAAACAATAAAGATCATATTTATAGCTTTCAAATATTACATTGCATTGTGCTTTTTTTTTTCAGTGCTGGGGATTAATCTCAGGTTTTTTGCTTGCAAGCACTCTTCTACTGCGCTATACTCCCCAGCTTCATATTACAACTTTTAATATGGTTTTTCTACTTGAGAGATTGTCTAATGGCAGAGCCTTTATTTACCACAGTATCTCTGGTGCCTGATATGTAATAAACATTATTTCAAAAGGTGTGCAATATTGAAACCCTGGTTCAAGAATAACTAGATAGATGACAGCATAGTGATAGAAACTAACAGAAATATAGATAGGATATGCAGGATTTGGAAGACAAATCGCCTGACCTGGCTTGCTCTGTGTTCTACACTCAAATTTTCTCCTTATATAACAACTAAGAGACAATTATCATGGTGAAATAGACACCAAGAGGCTGTGGCTATGTCCTGATCGCATGGTTATTCTGCAACCCCACATGTTCCCCAGACAATTGTTCCCATGATCTTTATCCATTAGTTAAATGACTGGGAGCTAATGATGAGAGTGGGCAGGTGTGAGGAGGCCAAGCTCACAGATCTAGAATAGATAGCATTAGGTGATAGTTAAAATTTTATTTGTTTATTTATTTGGTACCGGGGATCAAACTCAGGTTCTTGCACTTGCGAGGCAGTCACCAGAACCACTGAGCTAAATCCCCAGCCCAATAGTTAAATATTTAAAGGTAGTAAAAGGAGCAAGGATTGGTAGTACAATAAAATCCTTTTGAGAAACTTTAAGTGTAAATGAGGACCAAAATGCATAGTAATGTGAATTAGGAAGAAAAGATTCAAAGGGGAAAGGGAAGTAGGGAGGGGTTAAGGGGAGAAGGAAAGAAGAGAAAGATAATCCAAAAAAGGAAAAAATCAAAACAAAGCTTTTGTAAGTAGGGAGGGGTGGAAGGATGGAAGGGAGGGAAGGGGGATGGGAAAAAACAAGAACCAAAATATATTATGTCCAGGTACAAATTCCCAATCATGACTGTGATAGTAATGTATACCTAAAATGTACCAATAAACTTAATGAATAAAAAAAAATTAAAAAAATCAGATCAGCATATTTCCATGTGGTATTTTTGGTTCATTTTTTCTCTCTTCATCTTTATGAGGAGATTTATTTCTCATGGGAGAATACTTCACCAAGCATATGGTAGTTAATTGCATTTAGCTATTTTAGATTGTAAAATGAATGCACATTCAGTATTAGACTGTGCAAACCACAGTCTTTTGCAGGAATTGAAAAGCAAGAATGCTTCTTCCCATGTTTGTTTAAATTTTAATTGCATTTTGAAGAAATCCAGAAGCTTCTAGCCAAGATCTGCAGATATTAGAATCTGGGTCATTATATCAGCATACAAATTCTCTCTGTAGGAAACAGTGGTGGAGAAGAAATGATGGAAGTGACTTTGTCCTACTTTTTACAAGTCATTAAAAATATTTTAGAGCATTGTTATGCTAGGAAAGATAGGTTAATCTTGTTTATCACATTCTGTATATTCTTTTGGTGGCTACTTGGATGCAGGTAGTTTTAAAGAAAGGTTTCATTAATAATTGCTAGGGCTATTAATTGAGAATATAGATTTTGGATTCATTTTCTTTACAGAAGGTGACAGCTTCCACTTCTGACTTTATATCAAACAACCTAGTTTGATTATCATTTTTCTTTTATAAACATTTATGGAGTAAGAAAGGAACAAAATCAAAGAAATTACACATGGTTGGATATGGTCTATTCAAGTTGGATATGGTCTACTATTTCAATTTTTGTCTTTTATAATTCTTTTCTTTTATTTATTCTTGTGAGTTTCAAAACAAAAAGGCAGGAGGCCATGAATTTTCTCAAATTACCTGTTTATTGGGCATCTTCATTTTTAATTTTCAGAGAATTTTAGTGAATTGAGACTCATAATGTTTGCTAAATGCACTTTTAAAAGGATTTTCCACAATCATTCTAATATTTTCTAGTAGTATAATTTAAAAACAGCACATTGCACATGTACTATATAGCAGTCATGTACCAACACCAGGATTACTGATCTAAATAACACATAAGCCTTTCTTCCAAGGTGCAATTGAGTCATTAATTTTCTAATAGATATTGAATTTTTAAATATGAAATGCGAACTTAAATAACAACAAATATTTGTGTTAGAGAATTTAAGTTAAATGTGGACATTAGCAGATCTTACACTTGCATGTTTATTTTTCTGCTTCTAGAAAATACAAATAACAGGCAAAAAATTCTATAGCATTAACTTTGCTATCTGGATGTTTTTCTCCTGGTTACACTTCCTAAGAAGTTATCCATAGATCTGAATAAATGAGGCCATGGGATTGAAGCTGGACTGAACTAGTACAGCTATTAAGTTAGAAAGAAGGCATTGAGTTGTATTCTAGAGCCTAGACTTAAAGAAAACCCATTATACCTTTTGTTGATTGAAGACATCAAAAGCTGTCTTTAAACAGTACATACACAAATGATATTATTAAGTGAAGACTTTTTGCCCTGCTACTCCTAAGAACAATGACAGTTGCCACGTTTCAGTAAGTCCTTCTTTGACCCCGTGCTCTGCACATCTAATTCTTACAACAGACACAGAGAAGACCAATCCTTTAAGATTTCATATCATTCCTTCTAGAGCCGGTTGGTTTGAATTTGAAACTATGAGGACACCCAGTGATATTCCAAATACAACATTTTTCTGAATAAAACTTGCTACTCCCACCAGTCTGCCGCATATTTACTATTACTTTTACCTGTATTTTATATGCTACTAAACATTGGTAATACAATTTTTATCCTGTCACCTACCCTGAAAACATAGTCATGTTCAAGCCTTCATTTTTTAATCTTTTAATTTCTGATCCTATGTATTCAAAATTAATCCTTTGCTCTCTTTAAAACACAAAGCCATTGCATTAATTGTAGCTCTCAGCATTTTTATGTGTCACTCACCTCTTCTTTTGTATTTGATGTCCTGCTACAATATATGACTACAAAACCATCTCACAAATAGCTATGGCAAATTCACATCAAACTTTTGATGAGGGGCTGAGAATGCAGCTCAGTGACAGAATGTTTGGTCACATGCTTGAGGCCCTGGCTTAAATCCCAGTACTGCAAAATGAATTTTTAAAATTTCTCCATTACCTTCAAATCATTTATAAATAGCTTCCTTTTCAGGAGTTTACAAAAACATCTGTTTAACATATTCATCTTGTGGTTTCACTTCTGGCATGCAAGGAGCTTAGAAATTATTCCTCTGACTCAAAAAAGAGCAAAAAGCTGAAAGAAAAACCAACCCCCAAAACCTCTAAAAACCAACAATTTTTCTCCTTAAGAGCAGTAGCATCACAGGGCTGATGCTCATTCAAACTAGTGAGACAAATAGATAAACAGAATCACAATTTAACAGAATAGACACTTACCAGCAGAAACGTCAGGAGAGAGCCAGAACTAAGGTAGAAAAACCTGAACTGCAGTTCATGCATTGCTAGAGGTTCAGCGTTGACAACTCTGAGTTAAAACTCCAGAAAAATCCGGTCCCTGGGATGCTTTTGTGAGTTGTAGCTCCAGTAGCTATAGTGCATCCTCTCAGTGAATACTGGGGAAAAGTCTCCCCTATGGCAGGAAGGGGTAAAGGAAAAGGAATCATTTTTAAATATTCCAGAGCAATTTGTTCTTACTAAGTCTCACCCTCTATGTGATCAGAGCTGAGTGTTCTGGGGTCCTAGCAGAGACTAATCAACCTGGGAGAGTGAAAATACTTGGACTCCAGCCAGCCCTAAATTTTCACATGGGGTAAGGCAAATATTCACTGGCTCCCTTCAGCCTTCCTGTTCCACCTAAGGGGGGATGTGGTGGGAAACTAAGAAACATAATGAAATTCGCAGTCCAGGGGAATGGGGTTACCAAAAGGCCTTGTCACAGGACTATGAAATGCTCCTCCTTTCTTCACTGTACCAAGTTACTGAATTGCTAAGGGTGTATTTATGCAGTATATAAAGTCTGTTTCAATAAAATGCATTAAAAGTCATAGTAAAAGTAGAAAACAACAACAACAACAACAACAACAACAAAAAAAGAATTTGAAGAGACTGAACAAACATCAGAACAACAGACAGATATTGCAGGAATGTAGGAATGATCACCCTAGGATTTAAAAAAATACCAGGATTAATATGCTAATAGCTTTAATGTAGAAAAGTAGGCTACACAAAAGGACAGATAGATAATGTAATTAGATACTTGGAAATATAAGAAAGAACCTAGGAGGGTAACACTGCCTCTGGGCCCCCTAAGAGCTGAGCTGTGCAGGCTGCCATAACACTGCCTGTGGGCCTCTGAGGAGGAACCAAGGAGCTGAGTTGCACAGGCATCAGCAGCACCTGAGGCAGCCAACACTACACCCACCCCATCCCAGCCTCTGGCTGCTGGGTCACACAGATACATGGACCCACACCACACTGGTGCAGGGGGGTCATAAAGGACATTGTTCTGAGCTCCAGAAGATAGAGCAGAAGTGAAAAACAGAGAGAGGCTCTCTCAGGCTCTTTAATGAAAATTGAAGCCCACTGGAAAAGTGAAGAAAATCTCTGTAATAAAGGCACGACAGAGCACTGTAGTTGGTAAGTTGGAGGGATCACCACCTTTCATCATAGCCTGGACTATCTTCCGGGGAAGGAAAGCTGGAACCTGCAGTAGAACCTTGCAGAGTTCAACCCTGAGGGAGGTGAGGGAGCTCAACTTGGGCCTTGCAGCCAGAAATCAGCCCTAATCTCAGGGGACTGCTGTTGGCTTGCTGAGACTAATTAACTTAGACCTGCATACTGTTGCCTAAATTGTCTATTGTGATAGCAAAGACATACACTGAAGGAGGTCCTTCATTTTTATTTTATTTTCAGTTATTTTTCTCTCATTTTAAATTACTTTTCTTTCTTCTCTTTTCTAATTTATTTTTTCTTTCATCTTTTTCTTTTTTCTCTCTCACTTTCTCTCCCCCACCTTGTTCTTCAACTCTTTCACTTTTTGTTCCCATTCCTGTCCTAATTCAGATTTCCTTTTTCTTTCTTTTTCTTTTCTTCTCTCTTTTTCCTTTTCTCAAATGTCATTAGTTTTGAAGGAAAGTGAATACAGTTTCTAGCTCCTCTATGGCTGTTAGGTTGTTCTGTTCTTGTCATTGATCTTTCTGTCTTTTCCCCATTGTCTTCCACAATTTCCATTGTCTTTCACAATTTGCATGATCTTCCTGTGTCCTAAGAGTTATTAGAGGCTCAAAACCTAAAGATTAGCTATATCTGGAAGACACCTCTGACAAGCAATTATTCCATAGATGTTCGAAATACAAGTAATAAAGATACTTACAATAAGCAATATTGAAGTATCAAGCCAGGAATTAAACCAAAAACAGTACCAACAACAAAATAGAAATGAGAAGACACCTAAGCAAGGCACAAAACCAGACTTCCAGCTCACCATCGGCAAATTCTGTGGGAAACAAGATGGAAAAGTCTGATAATTAACCACCAGGACACCCTGAACTGATAGCACAGGAAATAACAAAACAGATAACTGAGGCTCTAGAAAAATTTAAAAGAGAAATAATTTCCCACACAACTACAAAGATGATGAGCAGAATGAAAGACATGATTAGAGACTCTAGAACAGAAACAGATTAAAAAAAATAGATGAACTCAGGACGATTATGGAAACCACGAATGCCCAGCATAGTAAAGAAATGGAAATGATTAATACACAACATAGA
The DNA here is from genome assembly GCF_012274545.1 of Fukomys damarensis. Classification (NCBI taxonomy): domain Eukaryota; kingdom Metazoa; phylum Chordata; class Mammalia; order Rodentia; family Bathyergidae; genus Fukomys; species Fukomys damarensis. The sequence continues at coordinate 29,410,560 of NW_022900938.1, read as the reverse complement.
ATAGAAATGCAATTCATGAAACAGATTCAGAGATTAAAAAGATCAAAAACTCTATTGAAAGTATTTGCAGCAGAATGAGCTAATCTGAAGACAGAATAGCAGATATAGAAGACAGGATGGTGGTCAGTGACCATTAAAAGAGAGATCTCCTAAAAATAGTAAGGGACCATGAAATATTGATCCAATAGCTCCTAGATGATGCAAAGAAGAATAATATAAGACTGATAGGAGTACATGAAAAAGCAGAAGAAAGTAGAAATGACATAAAAAACTGTTCACAGAATTGACAGAAAACTTCCCAAATTGTGAAAAAATTTGACATGAAGATAAGTGAGACATGCAAAACTCCAACTAGCCATGATAAAAAATATCTTACACCTAGACATATGCTAATCAAGATTGAGAACTACAGCATTCTGAAAGAAGAGATCAAAGAAGATATAAGAAAATGGAAAGACACCCTTCATTCCTGGGCAGGAAGAACCAATAGAGTGAATATGGCCATACTTCCAAAACTGGTATATAGATTCAATGCAATCCCAATTGAATCCCAACAGTATATTTCACAGAAATAAAGAAAGCAATCTAAAAATTCATTTGGAACCAGAGGAGAGCTAGAATAGCAAAAGCATTTCTAGACAATAGGGACAATTCAGGGTGTATCATCATTCCCGACTTGAACCTATACTACAAAGCCACTGTGATAGACACAGCATGGTATTGGCAAAGAAACAAATCAGAGGGTCAGTGGAATAGATTAGAAGATACAGAAACAACTCCAGACATACTCAGCTACCTCATCTTTGACAAAGGAGCTAGCCAACCTCATTGGAGGAAAGATAGCCTCTTTAATAAATGGTGTTGGAAAAACTGGGTTTCAACCTGCCGAAAATTAAAATTAGATCCCATCTTTCACCGTGCACTAAACTAAAATCAAAGTGGATTAAATATCTAAATATTAAAACAGAAACACTAAACTTTCTGGAAGATAAGTTATGTAGAACTCTCAAAGATATTGACATAGGAAAAGACTATGAACAAAACATCAGTAGCACATGAACTAGCACAAAGAATCAACAACTGGGATCTCATCTTATTAAAGTGCTTCTTCCCTGAAAGAGAAACCACCAACAAGCTAAGAGATAATCTTTTCTAAGAGAAAAGATTTTTATCAGCTGTTCCTCAGACAAAGGATTACTATCTAGAATATATAAAGAACTTAAAAAATATCAGACCCCTAAAATGTAAAGACCCAATTAAAAAAGAGCATCTGAAATGAGCAGACATTTCTCAGACTAATAAAAAGCAGCAAAAAACCAACCAAACAAAAAGAAAACAAAACAAAGCAACATACGAAAAATTGTTCAACATCACTGGTAATTTTAGAGATGCAGATGAAAAAAACACTGAGATTCCACCTCACCCCAGAAAGAATGGCTGCTATCAAGAACTCAACTAATAACAAATGCTGGCAGGGTTGTGGGAAGAAAGGAACCCTTCTCCATTGTTGGTGGGAGTGTGGACTGGTGTAACCACTGTGGAGATTAATATGGAGATACCTAAAAAAACTAGGATTAGAGGTTCCATTTGACTTAGCTACTGCTCTGCTAGGTATTTTCCCAAAAGATTTAAAAGAATCGTACCTCAGTAACATATATGCACCCATGTTTATAGTGGAAGAGTTTGTAATAGCGAAAAATAGGAAACAGCCCAATTGCCCATCAACTGGAGACTGGATAAAGAAGATGTGGTTTTTCCATAAAATCGAGTACTACTTAGTCATAAACAATGAGAAACTAGAGGCATTTATAGCTAAATGGCTGCACATTGAAGCCATATTTTTAAGTGAACTAAATAGGACACACATGTATAAATACTGAATAGTTTTCTGGTATGAAATACTAAAAGTGTAAATAAGGATTGAAATATATAATGGATAATGTGAAATAGGAAGAAAAGTTCTAAAGGAGTAGGGGAAGTGGGGGGGTAGGTGAAAGAAAAGAAGGGAAATGGAAAAATATAAGAAAAAGAAAAACTGGAAACAAAATCTTTGTAAATAGAAAAGGGTGGAGGGGGTGAAGAGGGCAGGGGAATGGGAAAAAATAAGAACCAAGATACATTATGTAAAGGTACAATAGCCTAATGATGAATCCAAATATATTATATACCTAAAATGTACAAATAAAATTAATGGGAAAAAAGGAAAGAATCTAAGAGAAATATTTGCAATTAAAGACACTATAACAGAAGTGAATAATGCTTTTGAGGACCTCATTAGCAGATGAAATGTATAACAAATCTATGATCTTGAAGCTTTCTCAATAGAAACTTTCAATATTTAAAAACAAAAAGAAAAATTACTGAAATAGATGAGAACAAAATACCTAACTATTATGGGAAAACCTTAAAAGGTGTATGCAATGAATAATGACAGTCATAAAAAGAAAAGAGAAAGGAATAGATATCATCAAAAGCAATGACAGAGAATGTCCCTCAAGTTAATATCAAGCACTAAACAACACATACAGGAATATCAGAGAACACAGGAGAGATAAATTCTAAATACTCTTGGGGATGTCATGTTCTAACTACAAATAACAAAAGATAAAGAAAAAAATCCCATTAAAAGTCAACAGGCATGGGGAAAACCTCACCAATAGAAGAGCAGAGATGATTACATTTAACTTCTTAGAAACCATGTAAGCAAGAAGAGAGTATAGTAAAATCTTTAAAACAGTGAGAGGAGAAGAAAAACCTTCATCAACCTAGAATTCTGCATTACTTTTTGTTCATCAAAAAGTGAAGGAGGAGTAAACACTCACTCAGACGATCAAAACATGAGAGAATTCATTACCAGTATACTTAACATTGCAAGAAATGTTAAAGAAGTTCTTTAGGAAAAACAGTCAAAATTGAAAGCTATCTAAAGAAAGAAAAGGCATCAGACATGGAATAAAATAATGTATCATGAAATCTTTGTTTTACTTACTTTTAATTGATTTAAAAGATTAATTAAAAATTATCAGATTGACAACAGATAATGATTATCAACTAATAGTAACAATTAATAGTAACAGTAACAATTAAGTCAACTATGCATAATCATGTATACAAATATGTGTTTTATTTGCAAATGTGTAAATACAACCAATAACAATAATGATTGGAAGAGGACTTATGCTTTTTAAAATTTAAGACACTTTGATTACCCATAAAGCTGTATAACATTATATGAAAGTGGATTTGGATTAATTGTAAATGTAAGCATACAATGTAAACTCAAGGGCAGTCACAAAAATATAAAATATAATTAATACTGTAAAAGATAAATTAGAATAATATATGATGCTAGATGAAAATAGCAAAAAGACAAATATGTGGAAGGCAAAAATTGTAACAAAAAGCAAAATAAATTGAAAAGATAAACAGGTGGATGCAACAATAATTACTTTAAATATTAATATTCTAAATATACCAATTAAAAAGATGAAGATTGAAAAAATGAATTGTGTAGCGAATGAGATATATATGAAAATGGATAAAAAATAGGATCCAATTACAAGAAATACTAAATATAGATGCGCATATATATTAATGAAAATGCTATAAAGAAACAAATCATTCTCACACTAATCAAAGAAAAAGGTGCAAAAGAAAAAATGTGAAACAATGAAAAATGAAAATAAAGTATTTGTAAATAGGAAAGGGAGGAGGGGGTGAAGGGAGGGCAGGGGTAAGGGGAAAATATGAGAACCAAGACCTGTCCTGTAAAGGTACAAGATCCCAATGATAAATGTAACTGTACTGTATGCCTACAATGCTCCAATAAATTCAATGAAAAATAAAATAAAATACATAAAAAAGAACAAACTTCAGACTGAGGAAAGGTATAAGAGATAAGTGACACATGATGATAAGCTTCTAGCAATCTAATTTTTAGAAAGAACACATCAGAAAAGAAAAAGGGGAGAAGGTAGGCCAGCCAGATCCACTGCGGGAAGGAGAACCACGCCTGCTCCCGACCCAGCAGTCATCGCTCAAGCGCCAGGAAGGTAGCCGTGTGGGCACCCCTGAACCCAAGAGATAAGTCACATGATGATAAGCTTCTAGCAATCTAATTTTTAGAAAGAACACATCAGAAAAGAAAAAGGGGAGAAGGTAGGCCAGCCAGATCCACTGCGGGAAGGAGAACCACGCCTGCTCCCGACCCAGCAGTCATATCTCT
>NW_022900938.1:29404136-29404908 GCF_012274545.1 Fukomys damarensis | reverse complement strand
ATACCAAACCAGCACTACAAGCAATTCTAAACAAGATCCTAGAAAAAGACAATGAAGGCAACAACACCATGAGGCCCAACAGAGCAAATCAAAAAGGCAAGGCAAGAAATTAAAAGGAGAAGGTGAAAAAGTAAAAAGAGTCAACAAAAGGCCAATAACATGTCAATAATAAGTCAGTACATATCAGTTATAATCATCAATGTCAATGGCCTCAACTCACTAATCAAGAGAAATAGACTGGCAAAATGGAATAAGAAGCAAAATCCCACCAATATGTTGTATACAAGAAACACATCTGGTGCAAAAAGAAGCCCATAGACTGAAAGTGAAAAGATAGAAAATGATTCTCCTAGTGACAGGAGCCCAGAAAAAAAAACAGGGTAGCAATCTTATTTGCAGATAAAGTAAATTTCAAATCAAAACTGTATCTAGTACTATTGATGTAGGACAGTACTGTATCATACCTCTGCGAATGTAAAATATCTTGTACCTGCTTTATGATACATAGTAGGGACCATGCTTTATCAGAGCTGATAGAAAATGATTCTCCTAGTGACAGGAGCCCAGAAAAAAAAACAGGGTAGCAATCTTATTTGCAGATAAAGTAAATTTCAAATCAAAACTGTATCTAGTACTATTGATGTAGGACAGTACTGTATCATACCTCTGCGAATGTAAAATATCTTGTACCTGCTTTATGATACATAGTAGGGACCATGCTTTATCAGAGCTACATTTAATGATATTACACTAGAATGTTCTTTTTCCAGAT
>NW_022900938.1:29335293-29403825 GCF_012274545.1 Fukomys damarensis | reverse complement strand
CTATGTGGGTTTGATTACAGAAACTAATAAAGTATTCTCTAAATAATGAAAAAAGAATAAGACTATAAGAGCTAGAAGCAATTTAAATATGTTCAGGGACCATTTTCATCTCCAGAATTAAGGATTTTGTTAATGTTACATCATTGCCTTTTCTCTTTTACTTTCCTTTTTAGTTTTATTTTAGGATTCCTATTTTTAATGCTCATACAGAGATTTCTTTAACTGAAATACCAAATAGTTTCTTTGGTGTGAAAAACTATAATAGTACACAGGATCCTAATGAGACAATTAATAATGTGAAATAGGAAGTAAAGGGCTAAAGGTGTAGGGAAAGTGGGAAGGGTGGGTGAAAGGTAATAAGGGAGAGGAAAAAAATATGAGAAACTGAAAAAATGGAAATAAAGTGTTTGTAAATGGGGAGGGGAGGAGGGGGTGAAGGGAGGGCAGGGATAAGGGGAAACATGAAAATCAAGAACTATTATGTAAAGGTACAGAATCCCAATGATGAATGTAATTGTATTGTATACCTAGATTGTACCAATAACCTCAATAAAAAGAAAAAAAAAGAAAGAAAAAGGTTATATCACTGTAGAGCCTGTGAACATTAGAAAAAGCAATAAAAGAATATTAAGAATTCTTCTGTGCCAACAAATATGATAATGCTTATGTAAGTCACTAGTTTCCTGACAAACAACTTGCTAAAACACACGAGAGTAAATGACCTCAATTGGCTTATATCTGTCAAAAAAATGGAATGACAACTGCCTTAGTCACTTCCCTGTCAGGTGGACATCATACCTATCATTAACAACATAAAAGAAGAAAGGTTTTCTTGGCTCATATTTTCAGTGGATTCTGTCAATGTTTGGCTGCTCCAAAGCAGAAATATCATGTCAGAGTGGCATGGCTGAAGAAAACTCTTCATCACCTGGTGACCAGAGAAAAAAGGATCCAGGGAGCAGAATATACTCCTTCAAGTCATGCCCTCAGTGACTCACCTCTGACAAAGTCCTACTCCCAAGCATGAGATTTTTGGGGAACATTAAGTTGCAAATGATAATGCCTTCTAAAACTGAAAGAATCTGCCTAAATAGGATCACTGGTGAATTCTATTGAGCATTTAAAGATGAATAATTATTATTATTATTATTATAATAAAGTCTATCCCAGAGACAGAAGGAGCTGGAATACATCTTAACTCATTTTAGAAAGCCAGCATTATTATGGTAACAAAACCAGACATGAATATTAAAGGGGTGTGGGGGGAACCACCTACAAACAACTATCTATCATCAACATAGATGCAAAAATCCTCAACAAAATATTAATAAATTGAACCCAATAATATATAAAATAATGACACCATGTTCAAGTGGGATTTATTGCAGGTATTCAAAGGTGGTTCAACATTTTAAAATAAAAATAATTCATCACATCAGTATGCCAAAGAATAAAATTTATGGAGAATATCAATAAATGGAAAAAATTGAGAAAATTAAACACACTTTCATGGTTAAAATATTTTAGAAAACCAGGAAGAATGGGGAACATCCTCAGCTTGATAAAGAACATCTGAAAACTCCTTAGAGATATCATATGATTTGTGAGGAGAAACCAAGCTTTCCTAAGATCAGGGAAAAGACAAGTATATTCCCTCTTACCACCGCTTTGAGATACTGAATTGGAAGCCCAGGATAATACAATAATATAAGAAAGGAAAGCAAAATGTATTAAAATTAGGAAAAAAATAAAACTCTCTTTGTTAACAGATGACACGATGATCTAAGTAGAAAATCTGAAAAATAAAACAAACAAGAACTATATGATTACAGGAAGGTCATATGATATAAGATTTATATGCTTTCCTTTATACCAGCAATGAACAAGTGGAGCTTGAAATAAAAAAAATTATGTTTATATTAACATATCCCCAAATGAAATACTTACATGTAATCAAATAATATATGTACAAGATCTAAACAAGGAAAGCTAAAAAACTCTAATGCACAAAATAAATAAATAAATAAATAAATAAATAAATAAATAAATAATAAATAAATGGAATGGATCTATACTGTCAACATTCTAGTTTTTTCCCCAACTTTATCTATTGACACAATACGACACCATTCAAAATTCTATCAAATTATTTTGTGAATATAGTAAACCATTCAAATGGACACAAAAAGTCTAAATGTCAAAAATAGTCAACTTAGGTTTGAAGAACAAAGTCAGAGGATTACTGTTATCTGACTGCAAGGCTTACTATAAAGCTGCAATGATTAATGCAGGTTGGTATTGGAGAAAGAATAGCCAAATAGATGAATAGAACTGAATAGAGAGCCCAAAATACATTCACACAAATAAAATAAACTGGTTTTTGACAAAAGAGCAAATATAACCTTTTAAATGAATGGTGCTGGAACAACTGGACATTCAGAAAAAAAAAATGAATCTAGATACAGACTTTTTACACTTCATAAAATTAACTCAAAGTGAATCATTGGCATACAACCATAAAATTACTTGAAGATAACATAAGAGAAAACCTGGACTACCTTCAATATGGCAATAAGTTTTTATACATCAAAGACATGATCTATAAAGAAATGATTGATAAATTAGACTTCATTAAAATTTAAAACTACCGCTCTTTGAAAGAGAATGGAAGACAAGCCACATACTGGAATAAAATATTTGCAAAACACATACCTGATAAATGGCTATTACCAAAAATGTACAAAGATTTTTAAAAATAGGTTTAAAAGTGGGCAAAAGACCAGAAGAGATGCATCATCAGATGAGATCAGGTGCATTCAGGGTGGTTTGGATGTAGACTAAAACAGGTACATCATCAAAGAAAATGTACAGACAGCAAAAAAGCATGTCAGAAGGTTCAACATCATATATCCTTAGAAAACTACAAATTAAAACAACCATGAAAAAACACTATATACCTATTAAAATATCCCAAATCCAAAACACAACACCAAATACTGATGGAGAAACAAAAACTCTTAATCACTGGTAGTAGGAATTCAAATAATACTAACACTATAGACTCTAGCTTAGAAAAGTTTTACAAAATTAAGCATGCATTTGCTATGTGCTCCTTAATTTGAACCCAAATGAATTGAAAACTCATATGCACAAAAAGCCTGCTTGAAGATGTTCATAGAACTTTTATCCATAGTCTCCAGATCTTACAACCAATCAAGATATTCTTCCATATGTGAGAAGCTAATTCAACTGCTACATACTCAGAAAATGAAACATTTAGTACCAAAAAGAAACGAGCCAGCAAGCTATCAAAAGACATGGAAGAACTCTAAAAGAAAGAAGCAAACCTGAAAAGATTTCGTATTATGTGCTTCTAGATATATGGCATTCTGGAAAAGGTAAAAGTGTGGGGACAGTAAAACAATCAGTGGTTGCCAAGGGTTAAGGCGGTGAGAGTGGTGAACAGAAAACACAGAGGAATCTTAGGGTAATGTAATTATTTTGCACAGTATTACATGGGATACATGTCATTAGACATTTGTCAAAAGCCACTGAATTTCCAAGAGCAAGACTGAACCCTAATGCTAGCTGTGGACTCTGGGTGATGAGGATGTGTCAATATAGCTCACTCAGTGGAACAAATACGTCATTCTACACGGAGTATACAGCCCATGACACTGTCTCTATTTTCCGCTTTATTTGATCTAAACAAAATACCTCAAAAGTAAAATTTATTAATTGAAAAATGTATGGTTCTTTTAAATTCTCTAGGAACAAGTTGAGACTCTTCATACAACCAAAGAAAAAAGTGACAGCATTTCTTCTACCTCCTCAGGGAAGGAAGACAGCTCCAGTAGCTTTTGAATTAGGAGGCAGGTTGCACTTTATATTAATGTGATTACATATACGTTTAAAGTGTTAACTTGATTTCCCCAGCTCACCCAGAACTAGCTACTGGATCTGTTCGCCATGGCAACATTATCTTGATGAAATGTGGGCTCCTTATTGAAATGAGTCATGCGTCTGGTAACGACACTATGAGTCTCTTCCCAGAGCACTGCAGCAACTGATTTTTGTGTTAGGAAAAGAGGGAATGTTTCATGACTGTGTGGGTTGTAAACAGAACAAAGGGGTTATCTGCAATTCAGACTAAAAATAAATTGCAGTTAGCAACAGCATTCTCACTAAGGCCCTGCTCCAGAAAAGCTTCAGCTGAAAATTTATATTTGAAATTTTTCAAAAGAAAAATTCAAGCATAACACAAAATTACACTCTGCTCATGTTTTTATTCTGTATAGCCTGTCACTGGTAATCTTATTTTTCCCTTTATGTAATAGTAAGATCGTAACATTTTCCCAAGTATATAGTTACAGGGCATTAAATATCTAAACTCAGGGATTTTTAGATCCACGGTCCAGCCAGGAACAAATAGTAACACTCTCAGCAGACATGTTGTCAACCCAAGGAAGGCACTGCTATAAATGAGAAGCAGAAATTCATTATTTAGCATTCTAGAGGGTTAGTGAAAATAAAACACTTTAAAATGAGAAAATTTTGTGTTAACATCGGCAACAAACTCCATGACCTAACCCTCTGTGTGTTTCCTTGTGTAAATATCAATTATAATACCTTCGCATATCATTAGCATAGATTGTCACTTGTAAATAGTATGGCTAAATGCAGCAGCAAAAGCACCACTTCAGGTGTGCCTCTGACACATGGCCATCAGCTCATCCTACATCGAATAAGCATAATTTCTTTATGATGTTATGTGCAAAAGACTTTTTGTAGGTTCATTTCTGACTTTGGGGCTACTTTGCTGCCCGGTCTGTATGATGTCTTTCTTTATAATGAAAGTGAGAACAGGTACTATGTGTGGATGTGTCCTGATGCTTTATTTTACAGCAGTGTCTCAAACTGTTTAATATCAGTACTTTTCTATGTTTCTAAAAATTATTGGTAAAACCAGTGTGTTATATGGCTTATGTTTACTGCTATGTACTGTATTAGAAGTTAAAACTAAAAAAAATTAAATTTTTATTAGTTTAATATAAAATGCAGCAGTAAAATCATTACATAGTAACGTAAGTAACAAATTTGTATGTGTACAAAAAGCAACTGTATTTTTCAAAACAAAGAAGATTTAGGAAGATGAGTGACACTTTTATATATTTGCAAATTGAATCAAACACAATTACATTTCCCATATTTCTATATCCAGCCTCTTAATAATGCGTTATTTTGGTTGAAACTTATAAAGAAAATGTGATCTCACATAGATGTGTGGTTTGAAAAGGGAGAAAAATTTCAGTAGTTTTTCAGATAATAGTGGATGCTACACTTAAACTCGACAGTGGAAGTTTCTTAAAATCTGCAATATATAATTTATGGAGACCTTCTAATGTGTGCGCATTTCATTATTTAATATCAAAAATTAAAATTTGGTGGTATTATCCCTAAACTCATCAGAAGTTTTTAAGTATTGGGAAGATGTCAAGCTCTTGGGAGCAATGCAAGTTTCCAAAATTTCTATTTTTACTCGAAAGCTTAAATTTTGTCATCGGCAAAAATAGTGTTGGCTGTTTTCCTTGAAGTGACAGGTTTTTTTCATTCATTTTCAAGAAAAAAACTTGTCAAATACCAAAGTCTGAATAACCATAGTTTGTCTGTCAGTTGTTCTTTCAAGTAAAAATTGTGTTCCATGAAAAATATCTGGTTTGTCTTGCAGCTCAGTAATCAATTGCTTTTCCTCACATGACAGGTAGAGCAGAAAAGTATTTGTGTACTTCCACTTTGTCACACAAAATAAAGTATGTTCACTGGAGATTTAGCTCAGCAGTTCAGTGGCCTGCCTTGCAAGCTCAAGGACCAGAGTTCAATCCCTGATACCCCCCCTCAAAAACAACAACAACAAAATAAAGTATGTTCAAAATCTAGATAAAAAAATGATCAAAATTTGTAAAATTAATTTTTACTCCTTCACCTAGTACATTTTAAAATATAGGAATAAAATGGAATCAAAAGGAATGAAGTAAATCTACAAAGCCTAATCACACAGCCTGGTGTCACTGTTTGGTTTAGGGGAAGACATCAACAATTTTATCTATCAATGCTTCTGAGCTACCAATTAATTGTTAATGTAGTAGATCTGAAAACTCCACCAAAAATCTTCTAGACTAAATAACCAAATTCAGTACAGTACCTGGATACAGGATCAATGCACAAAAATCAATAACCTTCCCATACACAAACAACAGATTCACTGAGAGAGAACCTGGAGAAACAGCTCCTTTCACAATAGCACCCCAAAATGAAATACCTAGGAATCAATCTAATGAAAGAAATTAAAGTCCTCTACTCTGAAAACTGCAGCACTTTGAAAAAGAGATCAAAGAGGGTATCAGAAAATGGAAAGACATCCCTTGCTCCAGGGTAGGAAGAACCAATACAATGAAAATGGCAATAAAATATTTGTAAATGGGGAGGGGAGGAGGGGGTGAAGGGAGGGCAGGGATAAGGGAAAAAATGAGAACCAAGTCCTGTCATGTAAAGGTACAAGATCCTAATAATGAATGTAACTGCACTGTATACCTAAAATGTACCAATAAACTCAATGAAGGATAAAACCGTGGCGTGGGGGGAGAAAATGGCCATATTTCCAAAACTGCTATATAGATTCAATGCAATCCCAATTGAAATTCCAACAGCATACTTCACAAAACTTGAGAAAACAATTCAAAATTTAATTTGGAAGCAGAAAAGACCTAGAATAGCAAAAGCAATTCTAAGCAACAAAGACAAGTCAGGAGGTATCACAACCCCCAACTTGAAACTATATTGCAAAGCTACTGTGATTAAAACAGCATGGTACTGGAAAAGAAACAGACCTGAGGACCAGTGGTGGAACAGATTAGAAGATGCAGAAACAACTCCAGACACACTCAGCCACCTCATTTTGACAAAGGATCCAAACACCTTCACTGGAGGAAAGATAGCTTCTTTAGCAAATGGTGCCCCAAAAATTGGGTTTCAACTTGCCCAAGACTAAAACCAGACCTATATCTCTCACCATGCACTAAAAGTGCAGTGGATTAAAGATCTAAATATTAAGACAGAAGCACTAAGACAGCTGGAAGAGAGGTTATGTAGAACTCTTGAAGACATTGATGTAAGAAAAAAGTTCATCAACAAAACCACAGTCGCATGTGAACCAGCACAAAGAATCAACAACTCAGATATCATCTTATTAAAAAGCTTCTGCACAGCAAGAGAAGCCACCAACAGCATGAAGAGACAACTCAAACTGTGGAAAGAATTCTTACCAGCTGTTCCTCAGAAAAATGTGTACTATCTAGAATATATAAAGAATTTTAAAAAGTCAGACCTCTCAAATTTAAAGATCCAATCCAAAATCTGAAATGAACAGATATTTCTAGGACAAAGGTGTAGAAATAGCAAATAAACAGATGAAAAAATGATCAACATCACTGGTCATTTGAGAGATGCAAATGAAAACAATGCTGAGATTCCACCTCACTCCGCAAAGAATGCCTCCTCTCAAGAAATCAACCAATAAATGCTGGAGGGTTTGTGGGGAAAAAGGAACCCTTCTCCACTGTTGGTAAGAGTGTAGACTGGTTCAATTACTGGGAAAATCAATATGGGGATATCTCAAAAACCTAGGATTAGAGGTCCCATTTGACCCAGCTATTCCCCTGCCAGATATTTTCCCAAAAGATTTAAAAGAATCATACTGCAGTGATATATGTGCCTCCATTTTATAGTAGCACAGTTTGTAATATCTAAAACTTTCTAAAACTTGGAAAAAGCCCAGTTGCCCATCAATTGGTGACTAGATAAAGAAGACTTTTAAAAAATAAAATGGAGTACTACTCAGTCATAAACAATGAGAAGCTAGAGACATTTATAGCTAAATGGATGCACTTTCAGGCCATCCTCTTGAGTGAAATAAATAGGACACACATGTAAATACAAAATAGTTTCTCTGGTGTGAGAAACTGAAAGTGGACATAAGGATCAAAATGTATAATAGATAATGTGATATAGGAAGAAAAAGGTCCAAAATGGAAGGGGAAGTGGGAGGAGTAGGGGAAAGGAATAAATTTGAGAAAATGAAATAATGGAAACAAAGTCTTTGTAAATAGGAAAGAGTGGAGGGGGTTAAGGGACGGCAGAGAGTGGGGGAAAATAAGAATATCATCACATTGGATACCTAAAATGTACCAATGAAGTAAAAAATAAAAAAATTGTCAATGTAGTGATAAAGCCAACTAATCTGAAAATCATTCTGAAAATGTTTTGAAGTATAGACTTCCTAAGGGGATCTTGTGGATCCCAGGGATCTGTGGTCCCAATATTTGTGAACTATCACTTTTTTCTGCAAGGTCTTCACAGATGTAATAAACAGATCAAAAGTTTATGTGTTGGGAAACAATGTATCTCAAACATTTATTGGTTAAACAAAAATGTATTACTGCCTCACAATTCTGCGAGTTGGTTCAGGTCAAAAAAGGAATCTTTAACTGTGGCAGTGGGGACCTGAGTCATCCGTTGTCTTCCTCATCTCTCTCTCATGCCTGCCTTTTTACTCTTTTCTTTTTTTGGCACTGGGGATTGAACTCAGGTCTTTGTGCTTGCAAGGCAGGTGGCAGAACCACTGAGCTAAATCCCTGGCCCTGTCTTTTTCTCTTTAAGCATTTCTGTTTAGCTAATTTGGCCTTTCTCAGAGCACGGTGGTCATTAGGTAATTCATTTTTATATGTATAAACTTGCTTCCCTCAGTCTTCTAAGACTTGGGAAATGAGAGACTTTGTTCAGATATTGTCACAATATTCTTTCTGTTGTAATTTATTGGTCAAAGCAGTCAAAAAAATACCCACAGAATATAGACTTACTTCTTGATGAAATTAGTTAAAGTAATTTGTGACCACTGCCAATCTACCACAACCCCAAACAAATTGTTAGCTAGAACTGCACACATTTTACAAATTTTGTTTTCCTTGTCTATACAATATGGGTAATAATAGATCCTATGTTTTATGGTCTCCTTATGCACCAAATGACCCAATTATACACCCTAATGTTGTGCTTCCAAATAGTACAATTCATTGTGTTAAGTATTATAGTTAATTCTTACTTTTATTATTTTTAATACTACTAGTTCATAGAAGACAAAAACTAGCCATTGATTCTATGGTTTTAATTCAACATATGCCCTGAGAATTTCACTAGATTTGAGATTTCTTGAATTTTAAACTTTTCTTCCTCTACATGGCTATCATATCCACATCAATTTTCTACTCTCACTTCTCCTGTGGAAACACAGAGATGAGCTGCTGAGCTGGAAAACAGGCTTCTTTTCAGACTGTACTTCACTGTTGGTGACCTTGTATCGATATTTCATAGCGAGCAGGTCTCAATCCAGTTATTGCTCAAGTTGTGGGATGTGTTGCCTGGATCATGGCTGAAATCGTAAGCTCAGCTATGTATTGATCAGTTTGGCATTGATGAGGACAGTTTCTTTATGATGGTTTCTGCCCATTTGTGCCATCCCTTTTAAGAATGTGCTTTTCAAACTTCTAATTTTACTTAGTGGTATGCCATTTGACAGTGTGATGTCAAGATGCTGCAACTCTTCAGCCTTTTCGGCTCTTTAACTTTTACTGCAGAGCTCCAAAGTCAAACATAAAAAATAAATGGTTCTCTCAATTAAAGCTGAAAAAAAAACTTGGAACTTAATGAAACACTAAACAAATAAACAAAAAAACTGTAAAAAAAAAAATAAATGGTTCTGTTCCACACACAAAGTTAGAAATGATGACATATCTTTCCCAAGTCCACAAATGTAGGAATGTCTGTTTGGGGTCATAAGTAATGTTATTGTAAATTTAAATGACTTCTTCCCTAAGTAAAGTAAATGTGCGACTACATGGTGCAACTGAAGTGTCTGAAACTAAATTTACAATTGAGTTATAAGCAATTGACAACTTGTACAGAATAAAATCATATTCTACCCTTAAAATGCATTTCAGTGTATTTTTTCTTCACTAACTTTAATAAATGGTACGGATGATCCTACATTAGTAAACACCATCCCTTCAGCTCTCACTCCCTATTTTTGATATTTCCATGGCTGCATCTTTTGACTGCTTGCCAATTGGCAAGTCAGCGCACAGTTTTTAACTGAAGAAATCACTTTCAATGACTGGAATATTTATGGAAATAACATTTTTTATGTGTAAGTAGCAATGATAGATCTAATTTTCAATTTTTCAGGTAGTGAAACAAAAGCATAAAATCAAGAAAACTTCCCATCAATTAAGTCGCATTATTTCCAGAATATATAATCTTGGTCATACTATCCTGAATATTCCTGATCTTGTCAGAATATATAATCTTGGTTTCCTTTTTGAGTCCTACTAGTTATAAAACTGTCTTCCATCATTTGAAAAATCACCACTAAATCTTCTCTTTAGGTGCCAACCTTCCTGTATTCACAATTAGCCAGCAATGATCTGCAGGCCTACATCCTCTCGTGTTGCCACCTCACACACTGGACCCTTGTCTCTCTAATCAAGAGGTCCCTCACACTTGGGAGGTTTCAAATTAGAGTAATGGATAGTGAACTTGAGCAAATGAAGACATTTTTGTTGAAGATTGCTTCTGTTTCCCCAGTGGCTTGAGGTGGACCCAATCACCTTACGATGATGCCATTTGGTCTCCATTTAAAATACAACCAACCAGAGATGACTTCATTTTTGAAGTCAGAGGGCTGCCGCTCCCTGACTTCAAGACTGTAAAGAAAGTCAAGCTAATCAAGGCAGCATGGTATTAGTAGAAGAATAAACAATTAGAATTAAGACAACTATTTAGCACCCTCTCCTCCCATGTAGACTCTTACACTAGATCATCATTTGCTTTGATTCACTATTATTTTCCTCTTTGTTCTCCCTTCTGGACTTGTATTCTGTTAGGTTGGTAAGTTACAAAAGTTTACTTACACTTTGATAGGGCTGTGCGCCAGGCCTCTGGCCTTATGTATCTTTTCTGTTCCCCAAGAGCTATGTGACACGCAGCACTGACATTGCTGTCTGCTTCTCAGAGCTCCTCACTCACTGTGAAAGCGAAGAGCATGCATGTTCTTGGTCAATGCTATTTTCTTAGTCTTTCTTACAGTGTCAGGCACGGTAGGTGCTCAGTGTATGTGCTCAACAGATTATCTCACCTGCATTTGGCCTTCACCGCTTCACTGTCTCTATGTATATAGTTGGTCCCATTTTTCACTGTATGTTTTTAATCATTTCTTTCATGTGTGTGTCCGTGCTGTTTGACCCTAATTGAGTAAGACACTGTCTATTTAATCAATCTTTTTCCATGTCTAGAACAGAACAGCTCATGTAATCAGACTTTTAAATTCAGAATGAACTGCTCTGAAATTAAATTCTTTTAAGCTCAAGGGTAGGGATAATACAGTTTTCCTTTTACATAGCCTCACACTTTCTGTTTTCTACATAGAAAGATATTCAATAAATCTTAAGTAGCATAAAATGTGACTTCAGAGAAAATACTATCTAAAGATACAACTAGGAGCCTTGGGATTATAGCTAGGTGCTTGAATATTTGCCTACCATATATGAGGCCATTGGTTTGATCCCCAGCACCAAAACAAAACAAATCAAAACAACCAAACCAAAACAAAGCCATGAGAGTGGCTAATGAATCTTTTACTTGTAGTTCTAGAGCCATCATGCCTTGAATTTGGGCATGTTTGGCATCAGCCAAATCTCGATTGGAATGTTTGCTGTGCTTCTGACTTTGTGGTGCTAAGCCTGAGTTTCTGCATCTTTTAAGCGGGCTTGATAAAACTTAAGTTCCCAAGGGTCATATAAGAGATAAAGAGGATAAAACTGAGTTAACGCAGGACATGTGGTACAATAATTTGTGATGACTGCTTTAATATTTCCTTCTGACCAATTTATAGTTATTGTTAAGATAAAGTAGGAGATTCATTACATCCAGATAATATGTTTGTATACAGTATTTACTGGCATATTTTGTTTTCAAAAGGGGATATTGTTAAACAAATTAAAGTTTCTAGGACCTTATTATCATGGACAAATAACAGCATATGCAGCAGACAGCCATCTTCATGTTACTGCTTAGACATGGAGAACTTTGAGCTGGACCTGAGTCTTGGGGCAACAACTTTGCATAGAGCCTACTTGTAATTGACTGGTAGCTAAGAAGTTCGGTTCCATCATGAGCTTAGAAAATACTATTTAAGTTAAGAAAGGTTGGTCACCTTGGAGTGCAGGATCTGTCATTTTATTTTATAGCAGAAGATTACTTTTTCCATATGCAATATAAAGCATAACATTTAATGTTGTGAATGAAATCTTTGAAAATATATTTGTCTATCCTTTTAAAAAGCAGAATTGCAATAAGTTGGAAATGAGTTACCTAAAATCTTATTCTTGAACTCCATTACTGTTTCTTAATGTAAACAAGGCAATTTAACCTCAAAATGTTTTTACAGAAATCACACACACACACACACACACACACACACAAGTAGCCTCTTTTCAGTATTCAAACATGTATAGAACTTTGTTTTGGAATTATTTAAAAGAGTTTCAAGGAAAGTTAAAGAAATTCTTATTTTATTTCCTATACAATAACTAGAAATGAAGAAATCATTGAATGAATACTTAAATCGTGGTTAGCTTCTTGTAGGAAAATTACACACACACACACACCCACACACTCACATACACACCCCTTTATATATAGTGTGATTTCAGGAGGCCAAATTTATTAGTTTTAGTTATAGACACAACTGTATGATTGTAATTCTTTGCCAGGGAAAAGCTGGGCTGCAAGAATGACTGCAGTTTACAGTAAATTTGAAAATCTCTTTTAGGTAGTTAGACTTGGAATAAAAAGGTAGAAACCAAGTTTTTGTGCTTCCTTTTACTAAAACTCCTTGTCAGGAATGTTACTACCATCCTCTGGTGAGAGTAAGAGAACAGAGGCTAGAAATTCTTTTTCCGTATTTCTTCGGAAATGGATTGGAAAGTTTCTCTATGAAAACCTGAGTCACTGTGTGTGCGTGTGTCTATGATATTGAATGTGACAATTGCATATGAAATTTTTTGTTTAATCTCTCTTCTTAGATGTGTGTAACTATCAACTGTATATGTGTATGTATGAGAGTAGATATGTTACATGCATGCATGTATTATTTTCTTAGCATTATATATATATGTATATACACACACCTCCCCCCACATTCCTCATGAAAGATAGGAGTGAAGGAATAAACAAAATAAGGAAGCTTCAAGCTTCTTTGTATAAGTAGTCAGACTAGTCATAAATCCACTCCTTTTTCTTTTCTCTTTCCCCTCTTCCATCATTCCTACCTTCCCTCCAGCCCTCCCTCTTCCTTGCTTGCTTGCTTGCTTCCTTCTTTCCTTCCTTTTCTCTTCTTTCTCTCTCTGTTCTGAAGATCGAAACCAGGAAGGCCTTCGTTCAGAAGTAAAAACTCTCATTCATATGTATCACCTCCTATTTAAAAAATATATTGGTACCGTTATCATGGCATATAGTTTAAGTTTACTGAAAATTATACAAACTGAGACATTCGCAACATTTTTGAATAAAGACTTAAAGAGATAGAAAAATATAAATATGTTAATTCAATTCCGGAGTTTATTTTAAAAGGAAGTGTCTGGCAGTAATCAAAAATTCACATGTGAATTACATGTATGCTTATATTATCAAATTTATTTGCTATTTGCATTTATATGTTCTTTTTCATATTCTTTGCTGAATGACATGGAAAAAAGTTATGATGTCATAACAGATTTTCTAGAGAAAGTAACTGTGCTGTGAATTTAATACAACTACAGAAAAAAAGGAGGAAGTTATTTAGACCTGTCCAGAAGTATGCTGAAATATGAAGAGCATTACTTAATATAACAGGCTCATATTTGCACTGTTAATTACTGTTTAAATTCTAGTTGAATTTATTTGCTTTCCTTTATAGTATAAACAGCACATATTTATTTATAAAACAGAAGTTCTTTGTAAATATTAAAGGATTCATGTTTCTTTTTGTGTTTGCTTTAGCCACTTTTAGTTTTAGGCAATCTGTTGAGTTGTGAGTTGTGCTTATTTTTCTGTACACACTAATGACAATGACTGGAGGGTACCTGTGAATTCACTGATACATAGCTTTCTTAAAATGTTTAAACATTCCTGGTGTAGCAGTATTTGTTTATTCTTATTACTAATAACTTTTGGTTGCTACATAGAAAGATTGAATTATATTGGCTTAGTAGTAACTTTGCTTTTATTAGACAGCAGAAGAAATAAACGGTGTTCTAAAAATAACACTTGGATCTATTTAAATTTTAGTTAATATATGATTGAAGAGTTCTCTCACACTTAATATCATCCTGTTAGGGAGTGCGTGTGCGTGTGTGTGTGTGTGCATGTGTGTGCGTGTAGCTTTGTTTGTACTCTTTTGCTCCTCTCTCCCTTGGTTCGCTTCATTGCTCTGCGTCCGTCCGTTGCCTGCAGCTACCGGGCTCACCATTGTGTTCCCACGCTTGCTCCCAGCCAGGCCCTGCTGTTTCTGCCGAGGATGGAGGAGGAGGGCTCTGTCTCCATGACAACATTGTGTCCTCTGGGACACTCTGCTCAGAGCTAAAGGTCTTCTGAGAGAGTGATGAGGGAACGTTTCTGGGGAAAAGTTTCGGAGGAAAATTTCACCTCAGTCCCCCTCTTTACGGAGCAATTTGTTAAATTATATGTGCTTTTACCCAGTGCTACTAGTTTTTACGTGACTGCCAAACCCAAATCCACACACCCCAAACCTCATGTCACAAACAATAAAAGCGCATTGCAAGGATTCTTCTGGCCTTTGGCATATAAGTTTAACCCCCTTTTCTCTACTATGTTATTTTCCCCTTTGTCTCTAGTTTTCCAATTCATTATTATGGTTCAAATAGTAATGACCGTTGGAAAGCCAAAGGCTCCTTTAGCCTGGTAATGTTGTTGCAATACATTATGAATATTTGAAATAAAAGTGTCTTTGCTTGTGCTTTAGCAAACTTAGTGGTATGTGTGAAATTGTGGATAAGAAATCTGTGTTGCACTGACAAAATAAATAATGTAAATTTATATATATAAACAATGTAAATGTACATTAATTCATTTGAATGAGCAATTGATTTATAATTGCCACATTCTGGGTAATATTTTACACATTCTTATTTTTCTAAAATAAGCTTTCCAAGACATGAGTATTTTTTATTTGCCCTCATACCTGTTCCTACTAATGGTCATGGGCTGGCATTGTTCTTTGCCTCAGCTATCTACCTTCTCTCATGGCATTCTCTCGAGGCTGTGGTTTCAGCCTAGCGTCTTCCGCCAAATGAGTGACGATTTGTCTCACCAGTGTTTTAGCCTTCCGTTAGAAATGTGTGTGTGGGTTTCTGTAGAGTCAGTTGAGATAATCTGGAACTACATCTCCCAGAAGTCTCTGTCTGGTATGGCTTTGGCTTAGCTTTGCCATTGGGGAGAATGGCAGTACATATTCAGATATCCTTTGAGGATGGTGAGGATGGTTTTCAGCTGGTTCAGACAATATGCTATGTTGTGCCTGCAGCTGCTGATCTTGTGGTACTAGGGGCCTTCTGCTTCACGAGCTCCCACCGTATCTTCTCTGAGATTGATATGAAGCTCCATGTTGCAGGGGTCATCTTTTACACACATCCTTTTGAATCCTTTCTTGTGGTCTCTTCCAAATCATATCCAGATACACGTGCAGAAGAAATGTGAATAAATTCAAAAGATGAATTAGGAAATGAAATGTTTATACAGGAGACCATTTTACTTGCAATACAAATGGGTAACGACCCAGTAAATTCAGAGATGATTAGAGTTAGAGTTATAAATTAGATTAGAGTTATGTCTACTATCACTTCACAATTTGAGAACAGACATTCTTTTCAAATACACACAAAGAGTCTCTGGAAAAGATGGTCTGCCCTCTTATAAGAAGGCTATATTCTTTGTCTGCAATGAGATTAAACTAGCAATTAAATACATGAAATTTAGTGGAAGATCCTTATGTATTTGAAAGCTGAGATATATTTCTAAATAACCTATAAGTTGAAGAAGAAATCGCAATTAAAATAGTTTAGAAAAAATAATGATTAGAAACACTACATGTAAAACTTGCAGAATATAATGGAAACTATACTCTGAAGAAGATATATGTCCATAAAAGCAGCATTCAAGGCTACACATATAATCCAAATTTTCACTTCCTACACAAAACAACAATAACAACAAAACAAATAAAAACTAAAGCAAACAGAAAATAGAAGCAAAGAGTAAAAATTTAATAAATTTAAAAACAAGCATGTAATTGAGAAATTCAACAAAACATGAAGATGATTCTTTTGAAAGACTAAGTTGATAAATCCCACTCAAGGTCAACAAAAACAAAGCGAAGAGAAGAAATAGAAAATTTTATTAGGGGAAAAGGTGAGATAATGGCACTTTCTATCAATAGTAATAGAAGTATAAAAAAGGTACTTATTTTTGCAATTGGATTTTGGGAAGTCTAGCATTTTTGTTTTCTTAGTGCACTCTGAAGAGTCAGCAAGGGAGACATCAGATAATGACTGTGAAGTTCTGGTAGAAGGCATTGAAGAGCTCAAAATTTACCACAAAAATTTCATATAGTGAATCTTTCACCACTTGAATTTGCTCAATGAGAGTACACATACATTTACTTAAAGGTTGTAATGTTTCTTGGTTGACATAAATATGTTGCATCTCATTGTGTATTGCTTACTATCACCATAAATAAGTCAAGACATCATCAATTGGTTTTTATCAGACATGGCAATCAATCTCACTCTTCTCTACCATGAAGCAAGAAATCTAGGCTAGTAATAAACAATTCAAAAGCAATAAGCTAGGTATCCAAAGTTATTGTAAAGGTATCATTTAACTACAAAGAAAAAATATAGATGAGGGAGAAAGGAGGAAGGGAACTACAAATACAACTAGAAAACAAGTTACAAAGTATCTGTAGTAAGATCTTATCTATGGATTTTTATCCTGGAATATAAATGGATTAACATTTCCAATTAAAAACATAGTAACTGAATGTATTAAAAAAGGAAACCCAACTCTATGCTGTTTACAAGAAACTCATTTCTCTTTAAGAATATGCATAGACTACAAATAGGGGATGGAATAAGATATTTCACGCAAATAAAATTCAAAAGAAAGTAGGAGTAGCCATACTTAGACAAATAGACTTTAAATTAGAAACAGAAAAAAACAAGGAAGATTATTATAAAATACCCTTTTCTTAACATGGCCTCATTCATGCATCCATTTAGCTTTCTCTAATTTTTCATTCTTTGTGGCTAATACTACATTTTATAAAAAAAAAAAACCCTACATCTTCTTTATCTAGTACCAGTTGATGGGTAACTGGGCTGTTTCCAAGTTTTAGACATTACAAACTCTGCTGCTATAAACATGGGTGCACATATATCACTGTGGTATGATACTTTTAATTCTTTTGGGAAAACATCTAGCAGGGGAATAGCTGGGTCAATTGGGATCTTTAATCCTAGTTATTTGAGGTGTCTCCATACTGATTTTCACAGTAGTCTACACTCCAACCAACAGTGAAGAAGGGTTCCTTTTCTCCACAAACCCTCCAGCACTTGTTATTGGTTGATTTCTTACACATGATCTTAGCCAAAAGGCCAAGAAGCAATGAGTTGATTTCTTGATAGCAACCATTCTTTCTAAAGTGAGGTGGAATCTCAGCATTGTTTTCATTGCATCTCTCAAATGACCAATGATGTTGAACATTTTTTTTTCATATGTTTATTAGCTGTTTCTACATCTTTGAAAAGTTTCTCTTTATTTCAGATGCCCATTTTTGGATTGGGTCTTTAAATTTGGGAGGTCTGATTTTATAAAGTTCTTTATATATTCTAGATAGTATACCTTTGTCTGAGGAATAGCTGGAAAAAATTTTTTCCACATTGTGGGTTGTCTCTTCACGCTAGTGAAACACAAACACTAAGCCAGCTGGAAGAGAGGTTAGGTAGAACTCTTGAAGACATTGGTGTAGGAAAAAATTGCATGAACAAAACCTCATTTGCTCATGAACTGGCACAAAGAATCAACAAGTAGATTTCTTTTTATTAAAAAGCTTCTGCACAGCTAGAGAAATGACCAACCTAGTGAACCCACAATGTGAGAAAAAATTTTCACCAGCTGTTCCTCACACAAAGAGCTACTATCTGGAATATATAAAGATCTGGTTGTGCAGAAGCTTTTTAATAAGATGATATCTGAGTTGTTGATTCTTCGTGCTAGTTTACATGCGACTGAGGTTTTGTTGATGAACTCTTTTTCTACATCATTGTCTTCAAGACTTCTACATAATCTCTCTTCCAGCTGGTGTACTGTTTCTGTTTTAATATTTAGATATTTAATCCACTACAATTTTAGTGCATGGTGAGAGATATAGGTCTAGTTTTAATCTTGGGCAAGTTGAAACCCAATTTTTGGGGCACCTTTTATTAAAGAAGCTATTTTTCCTTCATTGAAGGTGTTTGGATCCTTTGTCAAAATGAGGTGGCTGAGTGTGTCTGAAGTTGTTTCTGCATCTTCTAATCTGTTCCACCACTGGTCCTCAGGTCTGTTTCTTTTCCAGTACCATGCTGTTTTAATCACAGTAGCTTTGCAATATAGTTTCAAGTTGGGGGTTGTGATACCTCCTGAATTGTCTTTGTTGCCTAGAATTGCTTTTGCTATTCTAGGTCTCTTCTGCTTCAAAATGAAATTTTGAATTGTTTTCTCAAGATTTGTGAAGTATGCTGTTGGAATTTCAATTGGGATTGCATAGAATCTATACAGCAGTTTTGGAAGTTTGGCTATTTCCATTATATTGGTTCTTCCTACCTTGGAGCAAGGGATGTCATTCCATTTTCTGATATCTTCTTTGAGCCCTTTTTTCAGAGTGCTGTAGTTTTCAGAGTAGAGGTCTTTGGTTTCTTTCATTAGATTGATTCCTAGGTATTTCCTTTTTTTGGAGGATGCTATTGTGAAAGGAGTTATATCTCCAGTTCCTCTCTCAGTGATCCTGTGTTTTGGTGCACAGATTTTTGTGTGTTGATCCTGTATCCAGGTACTCTACTAAATTTGCTCACTAAGTCTAGAAGACTTTTGGTGGAGTTTTTGGGTCTTCTATATGGAGTATCTGCAAATATGACAATTCTTTCTTTCCTGTCTTTATTTCTTTCTCTTTTCTAATTGCTGTGGCCAATATCTGCATAACTATATTGAACAGGGGTGGTGATAGTGGATATTCTTGTCTTGTGCCTGATTTTAGCATGAAGGATTTTAGCTTTTGACCATTTAGCATGATGTTGATTGTTGGTTTTTCATAGATAGCTTTCATCAAGTTGAGATACAGATCATCTATTGCGGTTTTCTGTAGGGTATTTATCATGAATGGGTGTTGGATTTTGTTTAACCTTTTGCTGCATCTATGGAGACAAGTGTTAAAAGCAAAGAGAAATATTTTGAGAGGGGTTAATTGCATTATGTCTTTTAGTATAATAATTATTTTTAAATTTAAACATTTATTGTTTTTTAGATAACACCAATCTTTTTTTCCTTGGCTCTGTAATATAGTGTATTACATTTATTGATTTGTGTATGTTGCACCCTTCCTACATCACTTGGATGAATCCGACTTGCTCAGGATATGTGATCTTCTTGTTCATCTTCTGTGTTCTGTTTGCCAGTGTCTTACTGAGGATTTTGTGTTTGTGTTCATTAGGGAGATTGGCTATAGTTTTCTGTTTTGGTTAGGTCTTTATCTGCTTTCAGAATCAAAGCAATGCTTGCTTCCAGGATTAAATTTCCCTTTCATTTTCATTGCTGAGTTTAAACAGCAGTGGCAATAGATCTCTAAGGTTCCCTAGTACCAAAAATGTTAGTTAGAGTTCATTAGTCTAATAGATGAAGTTGTTAGTTGTAATGTGCAAAGCTTACCTATACTTTCAGGTTTTTCTGAACAAGTGAACCATCAATGATTCAGGAAAGCATATTAAAAACTTTTCATTTTACAGTAGATTTGTCTGTTTTTTGTGATTCATTACTTTTTTGCTTTGTACATTTTAAAGATAAGTTCAATATGCATTCAAAATAGATGGTGATTTAAATTAAAAAATGATTACAGTAAAACACACACTCATCAATGTCCCTCAAAATGCTTCCCTTGTTTCAAATACATTTATACTATTGTTCTTGCCACTTTTTGAAGTAGTTGTAGAAGTTCCCTTCTGTGAGTGTCTTTATGTAGGTCATCAGTTTCAGGTTAATGCTGCTGCATTGTGCCACCTAACAGAAAGCCAGGCTCACAGAAACATTACGGTATATCCACTTCTACCTTACCAGATCCAGCACCGTGCAACTCGAAACTCTTCTTCAGAGTCAAAATGACCAGGAGAAGTAAATGTGTAGAAGAGATTCAGGACTTTGAGGTAGCTGTGACAGTGCAACTAAAAACAAGAAAAAAATAACTTCCAGAACTGCTTCAGAAAGTGGCAAGTATGGTGGGACAAGCATTCAAAGCAAAGAGAAATATTTTGAGAGGTATTGATTGCATTGTGTCTTTTAGTGTGATGATTATTTTTAAATTTAAACATTCATTGTATGTTTAGATCATGCCTCATTTTCCCCATCTGCTTACTCTTAACCTTTCTGTAATTTTACAAGTTTAGTTTATTTATTTGAAATTGCTGGATTGTAAAAATCAGCCTTTTAACTGGGCAGTTCAATAGACAACTAACAGCATATGGTGGTCCACTGTACTTTTAACTTAACTGTTAGGTGAAAGCAACACATATTCAGTTGAAACTGTACTTCACTTTTCAATTTTGATCTATTCTTTGGCTGCTAATATAATCTATGATATTGTCATGATGCTTGGCTGTAGTCATTAGTTGTGGCTCCCTGGTTGGCACAAACTCATGCTGGTAAACAACCAATATTTTTAGTGATGTTCAATGCTTACACATCCTCCCAGTTAAGCTCTGATGTTCAGTAGACGAGGTGTATTGAAGGCAATTTTTATATATAATACTACTATTTTTATTTTTTAATTAATTTTATTGATGCATTTAAGGTATACAATGTAATGATATTCATCATGGGAAATTTGTATTTTTACATACGCCATCTTGGTTCTTATTTTTTCCCAGTCCCCTGCCCTCTCTTCAACCCCTTCCTATGTACAAAGACTTTGTTCCCATTTTTTCTTTTCCTCATGTTAATTCCATTTCCCTCTTTCTTTCCCCTACCCCTCTCACTTCCCCTTCCCTTTTGAATCATTTCCTCCTATTTCTCATTATCTATTATACCTTTTAGTCCTTATGGGTTAATTGGAATGTAAAATCATCAAAAGTTGAGAAGCATCTGTAATGTGATCTCTGTGAATTAATGATTTCTTCTGCAATATCACTAATGTCATGCATTACATTTGACTCTATTCTGAAATTGTTCTCCAATGTGTACCATTTTTACAGAAAATGGTGCAATTTTTTCCTCTGTAATTGAGCAAATGGTTACACTGGATATCAACCAGTATAATGGATTGAATACAACATTGGCTATGGAACCAGATTTCCTAGATTAATAACTTTGTTGTCGTCCTTCTTATTAGTATATCCTTTAACAAATTAAAGGTAACTTCTGGGTTTCAGTTTCTTCATGGTTCTTAATTCATGGAGATAATATGAATATTACCATGCAAAGTAGCTGAGGAGTGATAGAGTACAGTAGGCTCTTGTTATTATGTTGACTATTTAAATTTCCACCAGGTTATTTTGTATATTTTGTTTGTCTTATGTATCTCTTCCACTTCGTGCTTCTGAATTTATTTAACATCAGGCTGTTCTGTTCCACTTTTCTACTACATTTTAACATTTTTATTCCACGTCTTGCCATTTGATACATACCTTTGAAATTTTATTGACCACTTAGAGCAAAGTATCAGCTAATATTTTCATCATCTGCTGAAATAATACTGAGCTTGGAATTCTTGAACTTCAAGCATATCCCTTCCAATTTACCCAAAAATATTCTATTCTTTTAGCTCTGTCTGTCGGTTTTAACAGAGAATTTAAAGTTGTTACCAGTTTAAGCCATAACCACTTGTGTACTTTATCTGCCAAACTCAGGTTCAAACTTTTTTTCAACTTTTCTTTCTGTGCTTAGAACTTTCTGATGGAAATGATTTTCATTTCCCTGAAGTACATCCCCTGAAGCATATTTCTCTTGTGGGGATGTATTGTTTATAAAATATCTTAAAAATTTATCTAAAATATTTTGATTTCTCTTATTATTAAATAAAGATTTTAAAATATAAAAGTACCTTAAACATTTTCTTGTATCATTTTTATTATTGCTATTGTAATCTAAATGTTATTTTGATTTTCTTTTCTGTTAACTTGATATTTTCTCTTGGTCTTTATTGCACTGAAGTTTTTTGTTTATCTTGATTATGATTTTTTTTTTTGAGACAGGGTCTCACTATGTAGTTGAGACTGACCTGGAACTCACTTCTTAGCCCAGGCTGGTCTCGAACTCACAGTGATCCTCCTCCCTCAGCCTCCCAAGTGCTGGGATTACAGGTGTGCGCCACCACGCCTGGCTTGATTTAGGATTCTTATTTTGATTACTGAATATTAGGATATGTGTCTGTTACAGTGGAAATTTTTAAATTATTTTGTATACATGGATTGAATTTCCTCCATATTTCAATTCTCATTTTGGGAATGCGGTTATATTTTGTCTTAAAGTTATTTCATTTATCAAGGCTTTTGCTATATTTCACATTTTTTGTTCCTTCTGTCTTTGTAACCTTTTTCAATTTACTGTTTGTCTTTTTTTGTTATATTTAACATTCTCTTTAAATCTTTCATTTTATTTTAATTTTACTTATTATATTCTTTATGTCTTGGAATGATAAATAAGCTTCTTTTTATCCTCCCCCTCATACTAAATGTTTTAGTCCCTCTTTATTTCTTTAATATCATTAAACATTTTTATACAGTGGCACCTTGGTTCATGAACTTAATTTCATGCATGATTCAGGTTACAGAGTTGGATGAAAACCAGATCAAATTTCCCCATAATGCCAACATTGAACCACACCAATGAATTCGAATCAGTTCTCCAATTCAGTTTGTGGGCAGAGATGTGGAAAAAATTAAGTTTGTGAACCAATGCATCACTGCATTTTAGATCTGAAGACTTTGTGGGTATGTTACCTCCAGCTCCTGTAACTCTAGAAAAGTTGCCCTGTCTTTACATTGCTTTCTTATTTTCCTTGTGATTTCGTGCTTCTTATATTTTGTGAAAATGTCTTGAGTCCTTTCTGGATATGTGAACTCTCAGAAAGGATTCCACTTTTTTTTCTATCAGCAGCACAGGATCACTGGCAACTGGGTCCACATTGAATTTTTGACCCGCAAATTTTGTGTTAGACTAATAAAGTAAATAAAGGCCACAAATCTAGCTGATTTAAGCATCTATGATTATGAGTAAGAGATTGTTCATAAACCTAGAACTAAGATAAGCTAGAAGAGTTTGTTGCCACTTTTCCTGTGTGACTCTGAAAATTTGATGTTTGACAAAAGTGTTTCTACTATGGTGTAGCCTTTCATGACTTCTGAATTCACACAGGATCTCTAAACCACACATGGTTTCAAGTCTTTGTCTTCTATTCTATGAAAGCAGAAAACCAAAAGTGTGCTAGGTCAAAGGAATCAGAAGCCAATAGTACAGCTTCTGGCTTTGATGTTTGCTTACCTTCTCTGCCAGAAATTCTCTTGCTTTTCTGTGAGCTACCTATGCATTAAAGTGATGTTTTAAAACCTTTTCTTTTCCATTGTTAGAAAATTTATGATGGCAAGATTTTATGGTAAATGTTTCTTTATAGATAAATACATACGTCCACCAAGCTAAATCCTGAAATAGTGCATTATCAGCATACCTGTGAATTATTAAAGTGAAGAATACCTATGTGATTTAGGTAGTGAAATCAAACTTGATATATTTATATTCATGAGTTGTATTTCCCACTGAAGACAAGTAAATAAAACTTTTCTTTCACTTGTAGAAGTAATGCAAGTAAGTTTTTTTCAGTAGTTTCTGCTGGGTTATAGATATGACTTCTAAGTCACTATTATAAAGTAGAGAGTATTCTCAAGACATATGTATATCTTTCAACTGAGTACAAAGATAGATCATCTACATAGGGATGAAAATAAATTTGAGAGTCATTCTCCATGAAGGCTGAAAAACTTTATTGGTACTTTTGTTTGTTTTCTTTGTATGTTTCTGCAAGAATCAATTCTATATGTCAGAATACTGACATTTACATACTCAGCTAATCCTTCTTAATGAGAGAGAGAGAGGGGTGAGAAAAGTTAATGGGATATATTCCATATTTTGGATGTACTATGATGTATTGAATAGGAAGGTGTACAGATAGATAAATGTAACACAGTATGATAAACACCACCACGCATGCATATTAGGCATACTAAGAGGAAAGGACGTAGTCTACCTGAAGAAACCTGAGAAAGCTTTCTGGAAGATGATGACAATTGTTCACTAGGGGAGGGGGAGGGAGGAGATTACAGAGAGGAGCGAGGTTTTCCAGGAACTAGAGTAACATGTACAGAAACAAAGAGACATCAAAAACATTTCATTATCGGAGATTATGTGATCTGGAGAGTGAGAAGGTATGAGATATGAAGTGGTGGTCAATGACAGATGACGGTAGTGCGATATACGGATGGCAGATTGTACCGGTTACGTCTCATTTCATAATGAGAAGGGAGAAGTGATTCTTTGTTTACTGGTGCTGTCAGGTTTAGAGGATTTTATGTATGTGCTTCAGTATGGTGAGAGGCAGAATTAGGGAGGATGGTAAGATTCTGGAGAGCAGAGATCAGGGTAGCAATACAGAAAAAGGACTCACAAGAGTCAGTCATTACAT
This sequence comes from Fukomys damarensis, assembly GCF_012274545.1. Taxonomy (NCBI): domain Eukaryota; kingdom Metazoa; phylum Chordata; class Mammalia; order Rodentia; family Bathyergidae; genus Fukomys; species Fukomys damarensis. The sequence continues at coordinate 29,378,681 of NW_022900938.1, read as the reverse complement.
CAGTTTCTATGTATCAAACTACTAATTATTGTTTTCTGTAACAGAATTAATTGTTATAGATGTTATTATGAGAATTACATATTTCATTTATAAACTGTACTGTAGGGAATATGATTCATAACCCAACTTATTGGATTATTGTGACCAATGTTATTCATGAAAAGTAGAATGCATATAGTTTGATACAGTTTTACAAATGATTAGTGATTTATTGGGTTTGATATATTTTATTACATATCTGGTATTTCCTTTTACAAATCCACAAAGCATGGATAATAATAGCTATTCTTTCAATCATCTGAAGTACCCTTCAACTGTGTGATATAAAATATTTGAAGATAAGAAGACTTCCCTTAATGGTGTTAAAGTCAGGCCAAAAGTTGTGTCTATTAAATATGTTCTGAGCAATGCTTTTAAACGTATTGATGGGATACATTTTTGTGATTCAATATTGCCCTTATAGAGGATATTTCTCACTTTGAATAGGCAATTTGATTGTGAACATATCCCAAAGACAAACAACAGGCAACATTTCCAATACTGAGGAGGCATCTAAGGAGAATTTTATTTCCTAAATTACAAGGATAATTTAATGAGAAAAAAATGAAACTAAAAGCCCAAGTACCAGGATTCTTTACCCAGTTCTTTTTATAGTTCTATAAAATGGTCAACACTGTCTTTATATAGTTGATACTGAGTGGTCTGAAATGCACAAAATGATTCTCATATTATTTTTCTGAATCCTAATTACCTAAAGATTAGTAAGATGCATACATTTATATATTCATTGTCTTTTGGCTATGATATTTGAAACCAACAATATGCAATTTTCTTTTTGTACAATTTTTTTAAAACTAAAGAACAGCCACTTAGCTTCATTTATTGGTGAAATCATGATTCTTTAATTTCATAGTATTGTTATTTCTATGGCAAATTGTACTATTTGTTTTTCTAATCAGAATTCTATCATGATGTCTATTAGTGGAAAGATTTTTCTCATGGAAGAAGTTATTTAAAAAATCTATCAAATTATATGAGTAAATACTCTGAATAATAATATTTAGCTAGAGGAGTATATTTAAAATTTATTCTATCTTTTCTACTGAGTCTATTCTATTTTCAAAGATGATGGCTTAGATATAATGCATATCAATAGATTTCTTGATTAATGATTATATATTGGCAAGCATAAAAAGGCTACAGACTTTTAAAAAGCAGCATTGGTTTCTCTGTGTTGTCAGCAAGGCCTATAAAATGAAGAAGCCAATTAATTTAAATTAGTCACTTTTTCTATCTTTTCTACTGAGTCTATTCTATTTTCAAAGATGATGGCTTAGATATAATGCATATCAATAGATTTCTTGATTAATGATTATATATTGGCAAGCATAAAAAGGCTACAGACTTTTAAAAAGCAGCATTGGTTTCTCTGTGTTGTCAGCAAGGCCTATAAAATGAAGAAGCCAATTAATTTAAATTAGTCACTTTTTAAACCGCTGAGCTAAATCCCAGGCCCACTTTATATTATGTTTTTGATGAGACTATGAAATATATATTTAGATGCAAGTAATCTTAAAAATATGCATTCAACTTGAGTTTTCTGTTGAGAATAAAATTTGATTTTGACCTGCCATAAACCCAAAACAACATATATTCTCAATCCTTGTATCATTAATACTTTATGTGTAAGTAGGAGTTCATAGAGAACACTTAAGTAATAAGAATGTAGTACTAGTTAGTAACCAGAAAATAAAGAGATGGCATCAATTAAATGAGAGGAGTTGGTATCTGACTGCTTAAAGCCAAAGTATTTCATTAGAACTGGTAGCCATTGTAGGTGGCTAGTACTATTATTATCAAACCTGAAAGATGGAGCCTATGGGCTGGATCTTTTGCAGACATTGAAGCTCACAAACATTTCTCTTACTTAGCCTTTATTTTGAGGAGCTTTTTGGTAGATCATGTACTAGGTTATAAAATTCATGTGAGCTTTTATGTATACAAAAGTAAGATCAAGTGAATGTTTCATTAACTGTATATATTTTAAATTGCCAACAATAAAAAGTCAGAGGCCAGCAAATGAAATACAATAAAAATGAAATATTTATTCTTTTGGCTCAACAATGAAGTAGCTCACCATTCCTTTTAGTAATAGCAATTCCCTGCATGCAGATCATCAATACACTACAGTAAATAGTTTTGTAAAAGGAATTAACATTAAACTTTTGGTTTATGCAAAAAAAAAAAAACCACAAAAATTTGTATCATGTTGGGTAATTGCACAACTTTGCTACTTTGTTCATGGCTAAAAAGGACAAAATCCATGTCATATTTTTAATAGCTTTAGTGCATCAGGAGTTAAAAAAATAAGCCTAGTTTGCATATGCAAATACTACAAAAGTTGAGTTAAAAAAAAACAAACTTCCATGAATGACAGGTTATCTTGAGGCAACCACTGTTGGTACAAAATGGTCTAAGTTGGAGTTTTTCACCAATGTATTTCCTATTAGAATGCTAGAAAATATATTATAACAAAGAAATCCACAAAACCCATCTAAATTTTATTTTAGGAAATTATCTGTTGAAAATTCTTATGGATTCAAAAGTTTGGAATTGTGATTAAAAATAAGAAGCAAAAACATCAAGTAAAATAAATAGCCATGTCATCAACCTGAAAATAATTTTCTTATGTACAAAATGCTGACAAATACAGTGATCCTATTTTTACATTATTTATATTTGAACAAGTTTTGGACATATTTTTAGCAAAATACGAAGTATGGGTTTTGACAATAGGTTGTATGTGGTGTCTTTCCTTGAAATCAAGAGAGACACCATATGATTTTTAACTTGAATTTAAAATGCAAAAGTAAAGGTGTTTTTAAATAACTTCAAACTATTCTGCTGGACATGGAGACACAAAATTAGTTGAATTCATTCTACCACCAACATGGGGCTTCTTCTAACCCAAACTTGTGAAGAATGGATTGAGTAAAATAGAATAGCATAGGCAATATTAACATGCATTAGTGATAGCCTTCAAACTGTTTATGAGTAATGAATGGCACAGGATACATTCCTGTTAGAAGCTCACAAAAGACACATATGCTGTGGTACATATTTGATTTAATAGACGTTGTTTACCAGAATATATATATGTATCTAACCCAAACTTGTGAAGAATGGATTGAGTAAAATAGAATAGCATAGGCAATATTAACATGCATTAGTGATAGCCTTCAAACTGTTTATGAGTAATGAATGGCACAGGATACATTCCTGTTAGAAGCTCACAAAAGACACATATGCTGTGGTACATATTTGATTTAATAGACGTTGTTTACCAGAATATATATATGTATATAACTGTCAGCTTTGCTGAGAGCAGAAAATGGCAAAGCAATACTCTAGCAGAAAGTGAAACAACTATTCTAAAGTGATAATTTAGATATACTTTTCTAGAACAGATTTATTAGATTATTTTTTTGGAAAGCATTTAACCAAAATTAAATATAGAGCTCTGGAACTTAGAATAAAATTTGCACTTGCTGAAACAGAATACTTTGCATAAAAATAATCCTTTAAAAATTAGAGGAGACTTTACAGGCACCTAACTGTTCAGATATAAACAAACATAATAGACTAAACACCTTTAAAATTAAAGCATATAGAAAATGGAAATATCTGAAATTGTTAACATTAGAATTTTTCTGATTTTAAGTGAGAATTTCATCTCTCAGGCAAAATATTTTTGTGTGATTATTTTAGAGATTTGTGGAGTAGGAACACTGAGTTCTTACCTAATTTTTCCAACAACATAAACTTCATTTACAAAAATAGTGACATAGTAATATGAATAAACTATGAATTAGGGATCAGAGAAATTCACTAGAAGAAATTCTGTAAAAATATGGCAGATATGGAAGTTAAAAATAGAGTGGACGCGAGTATTGTACTAAAGGTGTTTGATGTAGTTACAACGATCACTTAGCATAACTATTCCTATAGTCTAGGTAGTCATTAAGTTCTCAGCAGTGTCAGCTGGTAATGAGAGCAGCAACCTCTTGTCAATGTTGGTACCCTGTTTCACAGAGTTGCAGTGACAGAGAGGTCACTGTCTTGTATAGGCACTGACCATGAGTATTTTTGAAACAGTCAGTTTGGCGTGGACCTCCTCTGGGAGTCCAGGTGACACATTTACCTACATAGGCTGTAAACAATTGATTACAAAGATCTTTCTTTGCTTCTTTTTACTTTTGATTTTCTCTGATCTCTACCCCTTTACTGTCTTTTTCTGGCTTGTCTTTTTCAAACTTTTCCTTGTCTGGTTTTGTCACACTATCATAAGAAGGAGGAGAGGTGGTAGAGGAACTTCCATCTGTTTTTTCTGGGGTGGAATTCCCATTTAATTTGTCAATAACCATGTCATCTTTTATAGGTAAGTCAATCCTTCCTTTGATTGTCTCTTTGTTATATTTACTTGATATATTTTTTAATCTTTGCTTTAAAAGATAACATCTGAAATTACGCTGAATGATAGCAGCAGACACCTCCTCTTGTTTGCGTTTCAAAGTGGTTGTGATGGGCTCGTAGGAGACTTTGGAGGGATTGGAAGCCATGAACCGCTCTTCCATCTGTATTCGCAGGGCATCCATCTCTCCACTCTCACCCAAAACCCGCTTTGTAAAAGCAAATAAGATGTCCAGGCAGTGGATCCGGTCTCCACTGACCATGGGCAGGTCCATGGCAATGAGCTGGACTTTGTTTGGTTTTGCTATGAGAAGAGGGGGATCCAGAGCAGCTGCAAAATCGGAGAGCTTGGCAAACTCTATGAACTGAGTTGCATCAGGATCAAACTTCTCCCAGACCTCGTAGAACATCTCAAAGTCATCCTCGCTCAGGGGCTCTGCACTCTCTTCAGTGGCAACACTGAAGTTCTCCAGGATGACCGCGATGTACATGTTCACCACCACCAGAAAGGATATGATGATGTAACTGACGAAAAAGAAAATCCCCACCGATGGGTTCCCACAGTCACCTTTCACAGAGCTTCCAGGATGGATTGCATCAGGGTCACAGTCTGGAGGTGCACTGTTGAGAATAGGCGCGAGCAGTCCGTCCCAGCCCGCAGAGGTGGTGATTTGGAACAGGCAGATCATGCTGTTGCCAAAGGTCTCAAAGTTGAACATGTCATCGATTCCAGCTTCCCTCTTAACATAGGCAAAGTTGGACATTCCAAAGATGGCGTAGATGAACATGACCAGGAAGAGCAGGAGGCCGATGTTAAACAAGGCAGGAAGGGACATCATCAAAGCGAAGAGCAGCGTGCGGATCCCCTTGGCTCCTTTGATCAGACGGAGGATTCGGCCGATCCTGGCAAGACGGATCACTCGGAACAGGGTAGGGGACACGAAATATTTCTCTATCAGCTCGGCAAGAAACATTCCTGTGGAATAATACAGAACACAGCTGAATTGTGAATACAGAAACTTGTGCTTATAGGAGTGCTTCACCTGTACATGGTCTATGAAAACAGACTTGTTTTAACTATAAATCTGTGCTAAATAATCAAATCCATTCTGTAATGTTACAGTAAAGATTACTGAGTTTTAGTCAGTGAATGTATAATTTCATATTATGGGCTTTTGCAAATTCCAACTAATCTTAGCTACTGGCATGGCAATTTCAGATTATATACCCCCACTTACTATGAAAATGTGGCAATTACAAAAATTATTTCTGAAACATCTGTATACATGGTCTTTTATTTTTGAGTAATAAGAAAATGGATAATACTTGACATGAGGTTCTAAATGTGGAGTTGTATAACACACCATTTTCTCCATCCTCCTCAAATCTCAGTCCTGTCAAGATGTACCTCAGATGTCAGGACTCTTCCCTGGGAAGACTGTTAACTCCTTCCAGCAGCACTGGTCACTGCCTCTTCAGCGCTTCTTGTAGTACGAGCCCTACTGCACTGTAAGGATGTTTTTCAAAGTTACTCATTTCCTCTCCCAGCTTATGACTTCGTTTAGGACGAGGCAAGGATCCATTGCTTTTTGTTATCTGTTCTCTTCACCAAATCTAATATTCCTAATATTGTTTCTAACTAGGTAGCTTTGTCAATAGACCCAGGTTTCAGATTTTTTTATTCAAATACATTAGTTTTGAAATTCAGATTTACATGTAGTACTACTCTCAGACCTGATTTCCATGAGAAGCACCTGAGGGCATTTCGGGCACCTGTTTCACTACCACTGTGTTTCACTGTAATTTATTCTTACCCACAATGGAGAGAATCACCACCACAAAATCAAAGATGTTCCAGCCTATTGTGAAGTAGTAGTATCTGAGTGAGATGAGCTTCAGCACAAACTCTCCAGTGAACAGGACAATGAACACAAGGTTGATCCGGGACAAAACTAGGGTCATGTATTTGCTCTGGTCATCTGTTTCTACCATCATGGTGACCATGTTGAGGCAGATAAGTATCATAATGCTGATATCAAAGACTTGTCGGGTTACAAAGTCAAAGACCATTCCTTGAAATTTATTCTAGAAAGAATGACAGGACAGAGTAGGTTTAAAGTGCATCTACTTTGAAACAATAATCCAGTAAAATTGAAGATAATGTCTCTTCACTTATGGTCATGCGATGTACAGCCTTCTCACGTAACCCCAAACAATTTGGCGTGCCCCCTTTTGCTTAAAAAAACTGAAAAATATCTGGTAACAACAGAAGATATTTTGATTCACTAAGGCCACATGCAGAGACAAAGCTAAATAAAACATTTATAGATTTATAATAACTGGCTGACATTATGCACATTGTTTGATTTTCATAACTGATAATTTTATAAAAATAATTGCAACTAGTAATGAAGATTTACAAAGTAGGTTAATATAGGCTCACTTGTAGATAGATGGCTACCCCAATTAGTATATAAATAATTTAATAATTTGGTGTTATATTGTACTTTTGAAAATATTTCAGTCATTTTTCAATTCTACCTTTTCTAGTTTCATGTGTCTATGTGTTTGTTAATTTATCTATTTTGCTCTCCATCTATTGTCTACCTTTACCAATGCTTTGACAAAAGGCACGAATTTAAAACACTTTATTTTTTGTTAATTAATAACCATCTTAGGAATCACACACTTTCAAAGGTTTTTGTATTAATATGGTTGTTAAATATAATTTTATTAAATACATTTGTAATGATTTAGAATAAAAAGGAAATTACATGGCTGACCCAAAACAAAAGTTCATGAACTAACAGTGTTTCTAAGTTTCAATAATCTTCAGTAAAGTAAGGTTACTCCTTTCCATGGACAGCATCCTACATCTTTTTCTCCCTCACCCTCCACCTTCCAACTCCAGGAATTCTTAAAAATATAGTAAAATAAAGTCACTGATAGGATTCCTGAGACCTTGTCAAATCCAAGTTTTAATAATTACATGTTTTGTGATCTGGAGTACAACATTTATTTTTCTTGGTCCTCAATTTTCTTTTTCTTTACTCTTCTCAAAGGAGGACAGAAGAGTTAGAATACATCTCTGTGAACCTAATCCAACATTTTGATGCAATCCATTAATATTATGAAGCTCCACAGAGTGTGCATTCTGAATATACTTTCTGGGGGGTGCATTTAGTGAAACAATAAAGGATTTTGGAGACAGACTTCCTTTCTAAACAGGTTAGAAATATTTTCTAATCTTAAGAATGAAAGATCAAAGAGTGAGGAGGGAGACCAAGGGAAATAGGGTAAGTCTGGAAATCTCTACTTTAAAAAACACACGTTAATGTCTTACAATAAGATCAGAGAAACAGCAACCAGAGATGGTATTGGCAGTAGGAGGGTGGACCTTGCTTTGGAGAAGTTATTAGGAACTTTGAGTTGGAGGTTTACAGCTTACAAATTATAAAGAATACTACCTAAGAGCTTAGCAATTGGTACTGTGCAGAGCAGATGTAGACTATGCTAGGCAATATGAACTTTATAATTATGACTCTATATTGGTGATATCACCTAAAATATTCGGTTCAGGGCATTCTTCAACTTGATTAATGGAAACATGGCTTTATACTTTAAAGAATATGAGTAATTCTTACTGAAGGCCTAGGTATAGGTTTCTGAGGTTTCTTGGATCCAAGTTTCTTCATTGCATTGTAATACTTTTTCTGTTCTTCTGTCATAAAAATGTCTTGACCTCCAAAGTAAAGACACAGTAAAATACTGGTTACAATCCCAACATGTGTTACAATGGCACTTTTCTTAAAATATTTGAGTCTACCTTTAGTATTTTGCTCAATTTTAAATGGATATTCTCCTTTTTATACATTTATTTTGCTTATCCCATTTATGTGGCATCTGAAATACTTTAATAATATTCAAAACCTATAAGCACATAAAATTCTGATTAGTTAAGGGTCCTAACTTGATTATGCTGTGTTTAAAGAAGGTTTAAGGGCCTCAAATATATATTCCAACATAAAATATATTTTCCTTTACTGATTTAATCAACAATTCTGACCTTTTTTGTGTGTGTGCCAGACAACATCCTTGATCACAGGATTACATAGATACGAGATACTTGACACAGTGTCTTGCTCCTCAAGGGGCAAGAGACTAAAAACATAGTTGGAAAATGCATAAAGATGTGAAAAAAAAGCACCGCAGAAGCAAAAATACACTGGGAGACTTAGAGACAGGCTTTACGTAGACTATACCCTTAAGCTAAGATGTAAAGGAAGACTAAGAATTTACTAGAAAATACATCCCAAGAAGAGAAACTATTGCTTGTAAAGTCATGGAGATAAAGAGCTTTCAATATTTTGAAAACATCAGTATTAGTTTTGAGTTGGCAGAGGCAACCTAACCAACTACCATTATGTTTGGTACTATTGAAATGCAAAAAAATAAAGTTTGATTTGTTCAGAAGAGGTTAGAAAAATTCATATATATATGTGAGTAACAAGTGCTGGTAGCGATAATCGGTGAGTCCGTAGCAGGTAGCAGGGAAGCAGATACAGAGAATGAGGTGTGGAAGATGAAGCTGGAAAACTGGATGGAGAAAATTTCTGAAAGTCTCCCCTGGTATTTTGAAACAGTGTCAGATTGTTGTGTCAGAGACACTCCAGCCGTTCTGCAGGGGATGAACCTAGAGAGGAGCTACTGACTAGGTCCTGTAACTTAATTGACCACCTAGTAAACTGAAAATAATATAAACCAAGTCTGTCATACTAACAGGTATTATTTAACATATAGAAACTCAAAATAGTGAAAGGTGCAAGCTAAGAAATACTTATCTTCTTTTTTTGCTGGTTGAAGTTATCTATGATGACACCAATGAATAGATTCAGAGTGAAGAATGATCCGAAGATGATAAAGATGACAAAATATAAGTACATATATAGATTTTCTTCATATACAGGCTGAAGTTTAACCTAAATCATATTGAAAATATTAAATGACACTAAAATGATAAATACTTAATGCAGTGAATGTTACTTAACAGAATACTTTTATCTTGTCTTAAGATAGTTTTATAAAAAGAATTTTTTCAAATGATCATGAAAATCTACAAATATTACCATTGTTCTTGAGTCTATTTTCCCATTTTGCCTTACCTGTCACATTCTTTTGCATAAATTAAAGTGATAGAAGCAGGAAAAATGTCTTGTGTGTATTATTAGTCTTATTATTGTAAGTTCTTGCAATATTTTGTGTGGCTTTGAAAATGCTAGCTCTTGGAAATATAGATAGCTTCACTAGCAGAATAACGACTTCTAAGAGGAAATTACAGCATAAACAGATATATTTTGAGGAATTATTTTTATTTATATTTTCAAAATTGAGTTTCCATGAAGCTTGTTTTCTTTTTGTATCATAATATTCTTGGAAACTGCTTTGAAGACTAGTTTATCAGACTCTCCACAGATAGAAAGAGAAATTATTCTGCTACTGAGAAATTTTCTTACAGAATAGTCTCATTTATGGGCTAAGGTGATTTTCTGATCCATGCAGTTAGGTAATCATTCATAGTAGATATGTATTAGAAATATATTAACCAAAATATTTATGTAAAGGCATAATAGCTCACACTGACAATTTTTATACGCAATGATAAATATTCTGATTTCATGTAATATAACATTCTAGGTATTTTAGTTACATTACCTACAATATTTACCAAGAAAAATCTAATGACTATAAATAGATTGTAGTCAAGAGATAACTTACATCTCGTGAATCAACAGCTGCATACATAATATCCATCCAGCCTTTAAATGTGGCCTGTAAACAACATATATTTGAATTCTACAAATTTCACCCAAGATTGGCATTGTATGTGATGAAAATCTGACACTATTATTACAAAATGATTTTGTACAATATTATGAAACTTTCTAGGAAAAGAATGAAATGAAGAAAAGAAATTGAAATTTTAAAAAGGTTTATATTTCAGGTCTGGAATTTGCTTTCTTTGTTTCCCTTGGAAGATATTCTATTTTGATAGAAAAAGTTAACTAGAAGGGAAAAGAAAAAATATGAGAAAAGGAAAAAAATGGAAACAGTCTTTGTAAATAGGGAAGGATGGAGGGGGTGGAGGGCAGGGGAATGGGGAAAAATGAGAATCAAGATACATCATGTAAAGGTACAAGATCCCAACGATGAATATAACTGTACTGTATACCTAAAAAGTGCCAATAAACTCAATGAAGAAAAAAAACCCTAGAAATTGATTGATGAAATTTCCATCTCAGACTTATATTCTTTTAATATGAAAAGTAAGCTCCATGATTCAAACCTATGGCTACGTTTAAACACAATTTAATAATTTTCTCTATTTGTTAATCAGTATATTTACTGTCAGTTATGTAGAAATATTTAACATCATATATTTAAAAATCCACATTTCTACTTAAAGTAGAATCATATTTCTTTAGACATTGTTACAATTAGTTATTTGGCTAATAATACATTTAATGAATCACTATAATGTACACATTTTATTTTAATATATAAAATTATTCCTTTGGGTATGATCACTATAGGGAAGTAAAAATGATAGTAATGTTCAAGAAGAAGAACAAAAACAAAAACAAGAAAAAAAATAGGAAGAAGGTATGTAATATTGCATTAAAATATATTGAAAGCTTCACAACAGGGAATTATAAAAATAATTACATCTTTATAGTCAAATCTAGCAAATATCATTGGTGCTATCAACTACTTTCTACTGTCAGAGTATAATCATACAAATGAAAAACATCAGAGGAATAATTTAACTTAAATAATTCTCAATATGCTTTCAAAACTCAAACAGTAGCCACTTACCACTTGAAGCAATGCAAGATAGCCAGCACCAACATTATCAAAGTTTACTTTCACGTTTTTCCACCGAGCTTGCTTGCCAAGGGCCTGGCAATCACTCAAATTGTTGACATCACTAACTTCAAACATGTTACCAGTTGTCATGTTAACACAGTGATAGAACTTGCCAGCAAACAGATTCACACCCATGATGCTAAAGATCAGCCAGAAGATGAGACAAACCAAAAGCACATTCATGATGGAGGGAATTGCTCCAACTAGGGCATTCACAACCACCTAGAAGGAGAAATGGATAAAAGACAGAGTGCAAATTGCCAAAATGGAAACCACTCCATTCACTTAGGTATTTAGTGTTGAAATGTTTGAATAGAGTTAAGTAATAATGTCAGTGGATTCCTAGTTCTAAAATGTTCCTACTTGATAAAGGAAAACAAATAAGAACACAAGTAAACAATTAAAGATTTAAGGAAAGCAAAAATACACCAATGTATGCAAAGAAATAAAAACCTGACAAAGTGGATGGAGTCAGAAAGTATTTGTATGCTAGGGAAGACAGAAAAAAAATGCATTAAATGCAAACAGAAAAGATAATCATCTTTCAACAATACATTTTAATTTTTAAGTGTATGAATTGTTGATTTTAAAAACATGAGTAAATAAACCTTTTACAAGTAAGCAAGATAGTCAAAATTAAACACATACACTTAGAGCAGCTAACTTTTTATAACTATGAAAAATAAGTACGGGAATGTACAATATCCTTTTATTATGATTGTTAAATTCTAATTTTAAAATGTATATTAAATTAAGAATAAGACATAACATTTATCTATAGAGGTAAGAATACAGAATATAGCTTATTATTATACCAAGTCTCTTAAATGTTCTTTTTGGGAGTACATGCTATTTCATCAAACCAGGTTGTTCTATTTGGTTAAGGGAAAATTCAACCCCTTTCATCTCATAAAATTGAGAAAAGGCTAAGATGAATTTTAAAAATCTCTAAGGAGGTCAACATTTAATTTAATTCTAGTTCATTTTGAACTGTTTTGTTTAGAATATATATTCAATTAAATTATTGTTTCATTTAAAATAAAAAAGACATTACTTTAGAAATCAAAAATTTTAAGTTGACATTTAAAAATCTCAAGTCCAAAATTATAAACAATTTTTTTTGCTAATTCAATTTTATTTCTTCTAGAAGTAAAACCACATATATTACAGTTGCCCGTTTTTTCCCCTAATGAAATTTTCATAAAATCTTCCATACTCCTATAAATCCATTTATTTTAAAATAAATATATGACCCATTTAGTTGGAATTTTTGTGCTTTCCTACAACTGAATAAAAAATGTTAGAATATTTGTCAGATTAGAGAAAATTTTTAGCTTTCTGTTATGTTCAATTACTATCTTCTCTTTAAAATGAGCTATTAATATGAAACCATGAAACCAGATGAGAGCTTAAGTATTATTAGTGATGGTAGAAGATTGTTTGGAAAAGAACTTGAAGTTGTATAATAATTGTTATGTATTCATTAGCAGTGGCAGTGAAATAAAATTATAATATAAAAATCAAGAATTTCTTTCCTTACAACGCTTTTGGAGTGTCTGGAGAGTAGTTTCCTTCTCCCTGATGAGTAAAACTTGCAGTCAAGGCTAAAGCAATTTTATTGCACCAAGCAAATCACCTCCTAACATAAAAACCCTGTAATATTGAAGAAATTCAATAGCCATGTACATTTGCAAAACAAATTAAACAAAGTTGGCTTTTGTGTAAAACAGTACTGTGAGGGGCGTGGCAAGTGTGTGCTTTATGTTAGGAACCATGATATGTACACAAAGGAGAAGAATAGGAGAGGACATGCAAGTGCTGTGGAAAAAGTAAAGCGCATTCAGAGAATGTTCTCATCTATAAAACAAAGCCTGAGGATGTCTCAGCACTTAGCAAATTATCCTAGCAACTTATTTTGCTTCCTTAATATATAAAGATTTTGTAATTTAATTTTGTTTTCTTGTACAATTATAGTTTTTACTACTGATATTAAATCAACAAGTGAAGTACATAAAACCAATTTTGCCTTTTATTCATTGCCAATACCTTTCCAGGAATTAACTTTATTTAAAAGCACAAAAAGCCCCTCCTAAGAAGAAAGCCAACAGTGAGTCATTTCAAAATACATGACAGTGAGAAGAAATAATTGGCAGCATTCAATTTATGGATGTTGTATGATCCCTGGATTGTAATCTTAGCTCTGCCAAAATTTCTCAGGATCTGTTTATTTCTAGAGATCAGGCGTAGTGATGTCTAAGATCTGGCTCTAAAATTCAGAAATTCTGTACATTTCAGAAGAGTATGCTCTCTTTCTGCATATAAATCCAATACAATGCCTCTTGTAGAGTTTCTAGTCTTACCCTCATGCCTTCAAACCGGGATAAGGCTCTTAAAGGTCTTAAAGCTCGTAGTGTCCGTAGGGATTTGATGGCACCAAGTTCTGAGTAGCCAAGAGCATTGGCTACCAAGCTGACCAAAGAAACCTATGAAATTAAAGCATATTAATTAGTTCATCAAGAAATAAACTGTCCACAAAAGGCAAAGGATGTAGTGTCTATTTTTTAGTGCTCACAAAATGTAAGCTTGGATATTCCTTGGCAATATTTATCTTTTGCATATTGGGATTGTTGTACACAGCCAGCTTCATATCATACTATTGGCATTTCTTACTAGGGAGTCCGAAATGCTTGCTCATTTTCATAAATATTTACAAAATCCTTTATCTAGATATTTTACAACAGAGATCTCTTTTATACCTGGACATATACAAGTGATAATTCAGGGATTAGTTTAAAAACCAGAGGCTCTGTGCTTATTGCTTAGAAAGCATATTTTTCTCCTCAATTTTTTTGGTACGGGGGATTGAACTCAGGACCTTGTGTTGGTGAGCCTGGCAGCAGAACCACTGAGCTAAATCCCTGGTCCTCTCCTCAATTTTTGTAGCAACTTGTTTATGCATTTTGGAGACATTTGCCATAAAATAGAGTCAATCAGTCTGATTCCTGTTTCCCCTTCCAGGTCACATAAGTTTATTATTAGCTGGGATAGAACATCGTTTTCTTAATATGCTTAACGCTGTCTAGTTGAACATACCTTACTGTGTATGTGCTGTATAAATAAATAAGGGAAATAAATGAGAGAAAATTTTACCTGGAAAGATTTTATTCAAACTGTTGGACCTTTGATATGAATACAGCACCCCCCCTTTTTAAAAGAAAGATTAAGCAATTTTCTGATATTTATACACGTTACACATGTTTGATATATGAAAGATTAAAGAAGGCATGTGTTTGGGACGTACATCATTTGCTGTGATTTTTATTCAGCATAATTTGATGCGTACATGCATAAATCCCAAGAAGTGGCACTATTGGTAATTACCTTTTTATTGTTGAGGAAGCTGAGTGCTATCCACACACACTGAAGGAAGAAGGAGGAGGAGAAGGAGAACAAAAAAGAAGAGATGAGGGAGGAGGAGAAGGAAGAGGTGGGGGAGGGGAGGAAGAAGAAGATAGCAGGAAGGAAGAACACTTCACAGCTAAAGTAAGGACTTTAACCTTCAGCATCCTTTTAAAAATTCCTCATGTGAAACAGAAAACAAAAAATATGATCTTAATATTAATGACTTTTCTCAGTTCTTACAAAGATCACGGTACTTTCCTTGATGCACCGGAGCAAAGTTAATTCATTGAATTCATTGGGTTACTAACAGGCTTTGGGGCTTAATTTTCTTTAAAAAAATCTGTTGAAATGAGTGCAAGTGTGAATTCCCTCAATAATCTTGTGATGTGAGATGAAATCAACAGTCTTCTTAATATTGTGTCAAGGACGGTATCAAAACTAGAACCCAGGCTCTAAAGGCAAATGGAGTCATTGTCCTTTAGTATTTAATTTAGTACATATCTCACAGAATTTAACAAGATAATAAGTGACTTAAATATTGTACATGATCAGTGACAAGATAATGTATGAAACTATTCATTTTCTGTCTTGGGCTTGCAGCTAGAGAAGATTGATAAGACGGAAAAGATTATTAGATAACTCATAGTGTTCTATGTTGTGCGCTCCTTTGCCTCAGTAGGCATTAACAGCTTTTTTATGCTTTTGGAGTTACTTTCTGAAGTCTTCTTTTATCCTGTCAACCATCTTGTTTAAGGTCATGGCTTTTTAACATGAAGTGGCTGCAAATTTCTCAAGTTCCTAAAGTAAGGAAGTGCATACTGTGAAAAGAAAAGAAAGTCATGTCCAGAACCAGTAAGTGCTGAAAGGCATGAAGTTCAAAAGCTAGGAAGCACTGATTGCCTTATCCACTAAGCTCAGGAATTTACAGTGTTAGACAAGCCCAAAACTTTGAAATTGCTTTTTCCAATGAATCTAATGTCTCAGGGAACAGGGAACAGAGTGGTTAGTTGGAATCCTGATGTAATGAGGACCAGTAGTATTTACAACCATTTTTCTAGGCTGCCATGTCTAAGAGTTTCTGAAAATTCCAAGATGGAGATCATTAAAAAGCACCTGACGTTGGATTTTCTGACCAATTTCTGTGGAGGTTTGTAGAGTTTTTGATTTATTTAGGAAATCAGAAGGAATTTAAAAGATTTACAGAGCAGGGGATTTAGCTCAGTGGTTCCACCACCTGCCTCACAAGCACAAGGACCTGAGTTCGATCCCCAGCACCAAAGAGAACAAAACAAACAAACAAAAAATAAAGGATTTATAGAATTTTGAGAATATTCACTGCAGATTAGTTTAACCAAGTAATTTAGAATGTTTATTGTCTATGAAAATTTCTCTGATAATATTATTACAATCTTATACAAAAAATTTGTTTAGCTTGCATTTGACCTAAGCTAAAATTCAAATTTATTTTAATTAATTATGGTTAATATTGAATTAATTATGGTAATTTAATTAGTTACTGCTAATTAACCAATCTTACAAAAATCTTGATATGTCTAAAAGGCAATTTGGAAATAAGGCAGTTGAGAGGTCTTTAAAGCAGAGGTAGATTCTTGCTAAGAAGAATTTTATCTAAGTAGATTCCATCTAAACAGAACTCAAAATATTATCCTTTAAAGAAAAAGCAGAAAAGAATAATTCAACCAGATTGTTGAATTCATTATAAATGGATGGAAATCAAAGGTGTATATAAAAAATGAATGAAAAAAGTTCCAATGACATTAACACACACTGAGATATAGCATGTGGATAATATGGCAAGGTATTAAATCAGAGGAGAAAGACCACATCTGATTATTAATTAAAATAGAAGCCATTTGGAGGATAATGATATTGGGGAATTTCCTCATATCTTTCTCCAAACAATTCAAAATTGAGCAATACTTAAAACATAAAATTAAAAACTAATAGGAAAAAAAGTATTCAAGGTATAAAACTAGGTGAAAACAAGGAAATATTCTTAATGACCTTATGAGAAAAGTTCTTCATATGCATTTAAAAAACCAAGAAGAAAAAGGGACTGATAAATGTAACTAAACCAATATAAAAAATTTCCACATGACAAAAAAATCGAGACAAAAGCCGTAAAAAGGCAAGTTGCTCATAAAACATGACAATATAACAAATCTCCTTACTATAAAAGGAATTTCTACAAATCAGTAAATAAAACATACAACTCTTTCTGGACTTGAACTTTAATCTATCTTTTTGAACAAGGTATTTATTTATGATCCCTACTGAATAAAATTCAACCAGAATGAAAGCAAAGGAGTACAAAGAAAATGGGATATGAAACAAGGAGATGAGTTTTCAGAAATTCTTGCTTACACAGGAATTACTACTTTGGCAGAGGGAAAGCAACTGAAACCTGGGTGTCGGTAGAAGCAAAGCAAATTGTTTCAGTGAATATGTGAAAAGCTCTAAACCTCAATGCACCAGGCTCCTGGAGATTGGGGGAGGGGGAATTGTTAAGGCTGAAGTCAGAAGTGATTCAAAGTCTGTATCCAGGAAAACCAGATCCATCACTGTGACCTTGCAAAAGAGCAGAATTTAATACATCTTCACAGGTAAAGGTAGAATTTATTCTTGCTACAGAGGTCAGCACATAGAAACCTTAATCTGCATTGTGGTTGAGTTGCGCTGTCCAATCACAAAAGCCTCTTCAAATATTATGCACTTGAGGTTCCCCCTTAATAGTAGCAAAAGGTTTAAATAGCATGTACATTAATTCAATGTTTCTTACAGCTAGGGCACCTGGAACTTCAGATTGCTAAGTGAAAACCTCCCAGCCTTCACCCCAGAGCAAGCCTATTTTCTATTTGCTAGGTCCTTCCTAAAAGGGGGTTCAGGTCATTGAGAAGCAGGTACAAAGCTACTATGAGAGCCGTGACAAAGGATTTCTGATAAAGAATGGAGCCTATGGCTCCTGGGGATAGAGGAGTTTGGTCAACTGGGGTGAGTGACAGCAGGAATGGACTGGAGCTTTCTGAGAGATCAGAGTAATTCCCATGCAACATCAGTCAGAAATGGGAACTCACTTTTGAACAGTGAACATTTGTAACTCAGAGCCTGCCTCTTTGCTGTTGGCATCCTTTCAACTTCAGTCTTAGGCTTTTATAGTTTGTTGGTCTTCATACATGATTAGAAAATTCACAGTGCTCAAAAGTTACCATCTTGGTAGCTATAGAATTTTTTGTGTCACAATGGGAAGTAGACTTCAGTATTCATCCTTGCAGAAGGGATGAGGAATCTGGTGGTGTGTCATTGGGAATGCTGTGTGGCACAGAAAAACCATGGCTTCCAAAGAACTTTACAAAATCTAAAAAGTAGTCTTTGTTTTCAAAGGAGGACTTTGAATCAGGTGATCATTCTAAATTTACTTCCTTATCTGGAATTCTTAAAGCATAAATTTCAATATCATTAAAGTAAAATCACACTGTATGCTATTTATGCAGAAAAAGACAAATCACAGTATCTTTCTTAATGGTGCATCATCTTTAATTAAGCACAACCTTGGAAGAAAATTTTCAAAGTGTTGGTTTAATTGATAGTGAGCATGATTAGGGATGTATAATTATGGGATGTATACTTACACATCTATCCTGGGGTTTACATTTTTTTTGTAAAGTCACAATCTTTTTTTATATTTTTGCATAATATATTTAAGATATATACCATATGACAACTAGATAACTACTTTATGCCTCAGTTTTCTCATCCAAAAAACTGATATATTATCGGTGGATGTCTCATAGGTTAAAGTTAAATGAATTAAGACACATTTAAAGACATTGGTCAATTTATGGTTCAGTGAAGATTAGTTGTCACTAATATTACAAATAAAAACCCTTTTCTGTCTTTGCTATCAACATTTAGAATCCTGGATGATGAGCTACATCCCATGTAAAGGCGCTCAAGAAGAAAAGGGGCCAAATGGAACTTCTTAAGCAAGATGTTTGCTGAGGTCTTAGCTGAAGCAGGAAGCACAATTAAAATATTGCCTGGTTCACTCAGTCACAGTGGTGGTGGCCAGGGATGTGACTCAGTGGCATCACACCTGCTTAGTAAGCACAAGTTCCTGTGTTCTATCTCTGGTACAAAAAAAAAAAGATAAGTCATAGTGGTGTTGATGTACTGTTGAAGAGGAGTGACCAGACCCCAACTCACTCATAAGTAGGTTTGCTTATTGCAGGAGAGTTTTCATATTGAGGCTGTGAGAGGTAGAAGAGAGAAAAGCTGAAGATAACACTTGGCTCAGCTTTGTGAATTCAAGAAGAAATGAATGACAGATGGGGAAGGATAGCAGATAGGAGGAGTATTGGTAGATATCACTAAAAACAATTGAAATGTGATTCATAGATTTCAAAGAATGGGATGTAGAAATTTATAGTTCAATTAATAGAGCTACGTGTTTTGAATCTTGCCAGTGCAATTTTTTCCTTGGTAATAAATTAGTAATGATAAAGTATAATTAAATTGTTCCCCAAAATGGGCATGGTGAATAATTTCTACTAGGACAATATTTTGGGAGAAGTTCAAACCATATAGTACATCGTTTACATGGAATTATGCCTATAGAGAGGTTGAAATTTATGACATGACAATAATTTACAGTGATTTAATTTCTTTATATCAGAGTTATTGTACTTTAATTCTTTTCACAAGTCTTTCTATTGAAATTTAAGACACACGTGTATGTTGAGCTGGGCACCATCTCATTTTTAACTACCACTATTTATAAGCAACCACTCTCAGAGTGAAACGTGAGAACTTTGAGTGGCTGAACACAACACATGAGATTGATCTGTAAAGAACACAGTGCTAGACAGTGGTAGCTCTGCCATCTCCTAGCCGTGTTACATTTCTAAATTTCCAAGATAGAGAAAACCTATAGCAAAGTAGAAATAATAATAAGAAGACATACTGTAGGATTAATTTAAAAGTTAATACATAATTTATAATTAAAGAGATGCTGATAATGAGATTTATAAAGTAAAGTTTAGAAGTACAGGTATTGAAGGTAAACTACTTTGGTACAAAATTCAGTTTCGCCATCTCGGTTAACTAGGGCTAGCAACTTAGCCTTTCTTTGCCTTAATTTCCCATTTGAAAATTAAGAACAACTGCCATTTCTAACTCATGGAACTCTGAAGATTAGGTGAGTTAAAATGTTTAGAGTGCTTTTAGGAACACCTAAACACAGTAAGCCACAATTTTCATCATTATGTAAATCTCTTCATTAGTACCAACCTCACAATAAGGTTTTAGAGTGTGAGATCTTATGCTGTGCTACTGTTATGAATAATCTAACTGTGTTATTTTGAGAATGCCTCATATGTTAAGAATTAAGGCAGGAGCCACTAGACTCTAGAGATGTCTGGAAATTGAAAACAAATATTAGGGTCTCAGAGTGTCCCCATTCTATTGTTCACATCAACAGCACATGTATAGGGATCGTTAGGAGACCTTGAAACAGCACGGGGAGGAAGATCCACAGCATCATACGAAGTTTACATTGCACCCTCATTATTGCTCTGTGCTGTGAAGGAAGTGGAAACGGGTAGTACGTACTTCATGGCTGAGCTTGGAGTTTTGTTTTGGATGTCTCAGCACCTTCGGATAGTGGAAGAGTAAATTTGAATGTTCTATGATTGACATGCTGGTAAATTTTTTGAGGGCTAATATTTATGCAAAAATCCATAAGGATAACAAGAAACCAAGTTGCTGTTAGTATATTTCAAACGAATATTAATTATTTATTTGCAAATATTAATTATTTATTTGTCCAATAGCATCATCTATAGCATAATTTGTGTAATTCTGGAATGGCACAGCATATCTTACATTTTATGAAGATAATATCTTTTTGACCTTTGGATAGAAAAAAAATGTATAGAAACAGGAAAAACTGGGCCACCTAGTGCAATATTTGGGCAGACAGAGGCATCGGTTAAGTTGTCCTCCTTGATTCCAAAAATAAAGATCACTCTTGCTTTTCATTGTCATTCACCTCTCGGCCTTTTCAGTCACTGTTTTATTCCCACCAATTCGAAAGACTGTCATTCACAACAGTGATGGCCTAATTTTGCCAAAACCCAAGTGTCAATTTTCTGTACTTTGTCACCTGACCTTGCTGTATCTTTTGAAAAAATTTTTTTTTCTTCTTTCCTTTGGAAAAAGTGTTATCTTCTCTGAGCTCGTGTGATAACAGGCATATTCTGTTCTTCTTTTAACTCCTATGTGTTGGCCTCTTACTCTTACTCCTTACTGTCTTTTTATCCTTTGCTGTGGTGAAGTGTCCATCAGAGTTTAATTTTGGACTCCTGCATTCTCTGCCTACATAGGCTGAAACAGGTTCATAGCATCAGAGTCCATCTATATCCTGTTGCACCCTAAATTCAACATCAGGTCCTGGTACTCTATATAGTTCTATATAATTTGGTATCTTTACTTGAATGTCTAATAGATATCTCAAATTCAATACGTTTCTTTAGTCATCACCTGTCTACCTTGCCAAACATGTTGCCCAATATCGCCCATGAAAATTAATGCCTCCACTTTCTACTCATTTGTTGAAGAAAAGCTATTTGATGAATCCTTTCTTTACTCCAAACAAGCCCTTCAGTGAATCTCTTCACCATAGTCTATGACAAAATCTCCTCTTTCTGGGATTATTAAACAATCGGTCTCTCTGCCTCTAGGCTTTGCCTTTCCTTTTCCAAATGTGATCACTTTAATAAAGGACATTAAATCTCTGTTTTTCCTGTTCCAAGAGCTTCCCATTGTAGTTACAATGAATGTATAATAAATTATGTAACATATAAACATGTAATAAATTATCATATGATTTGAACTTCTTTCTTGGCTCCTGTGCACGTTTCTGAATTCAGTTTCCCTTGCTCTCCCTTGGGTTCTGCCACACAGATTTCTTCTGTCTCTTGAATCTCAGTTTATTCCCACTTCATCACCAAGAGTTTCTTTTTCTCTCTTCCCCCAGGTCTTTGAATGTCTGGCCTCTTTCCTTAAGCACCTGCTCAGGGACACCTCCCTAGAAAGTAGCTGACCTTACTGCCTGTTGTCTTTCTCACTTGTTCTTACCACATCACCTATTTTATTTCAGACCAGTTATCTCACCTTGATTTTATTTATTTATGCACCTGCTACTTGTTTTCCACCCTTCCTGCCCCATGGATGTGAGCTCTAATGGAGCCTGCACTGTCCTACTCATATCTCCTTTGTCTACAATAGCATATGGTCCTTAATAGCTATTCAACCACATTTATTGAATAGATGAATGGATTTTAGGAGGTTAGAAAGATAGCTCACTGCAATCTAATTTTACTTTTAAGTGGGAGATTGAAAGGTTTCAATTCCTACATAGATGCATGTCTCAAGTATATGAATATAGTTTTTGAAAGGTACATTTGAAAGTAAAGTGTTTGTTTTAGGATTTTGTGGCTGTTCGATGCAGTTACAGCAATTTACCCTATGGAGTCTGAAGCTCTCTCAAGATTTGTTTGTGTTTTCAAAAACTGTTTTAATTTGATGTTTACTTTAGCTTTGTGAATCTAATGACCGGAGGACAAGTTATTATGTGGTTATATTAATTCATGTATTTCAGTTTCTGATTTGAGGAAAGAGAATAACACAGGCTCATTTAAGATAAACTAACTTGTCAAACCATAAAACGTCTTCATTAACCACTTACAATCCAATAATTTTGACTCACGAAAGAGGAAGTAATTTGTGTTGCACCATTATTTTCATTAATTTATTTAAATAAGTGTCTAAATTAGTTATCTAAAGATGAAAAAATGATATAAGATTAGCTCGTTAGAATATTTTTCATTGTAATATTTTCTATATGCAAGACTTTTTGAACCGAAGGCCATCAAATGCATTTAGTGTCCATTAATTCAAGGAGTTGAAAATTATTAATGCTGAATCCCAAAGTCAGTTTCTCTCTGTCTCTCTTTGTCTCTGTTTCTTACTTCCCCCACCACACTTGCCTTATTTGTCTGCTACCTTTGTATTGGATCAGTTAGATAGGAATTCTAGGAGGGAAAAGGATAAATGAATTAAGAATTGAGAGAAATGGACACTGGTATAAATGTTTTCATGAAATAGTTGTGTTATGTCCTAAAAAGTGCAAAAGCAAGACTTCATAATCTTGAAGTCTATAAAACAGGCTAGAGAAACTTTAAGATTCATTCCAGTTATATAACACAAGAACATTAACTTTCCCTTTTGTGGATAACTTTCCAGGACAATATTGAGAATCATTTTTATTATTTATGAAATGCAAGACAGAAATTGCAAGTCATATTTGGTCTATTTAAAGTGTCTTGGCAGCAGATATTTTATGAACTGAAAGGATTAAATACATTTTGGTTACAGAATTATAAGTGTGTATATGTGTGTATATACTATATACACACATACACACACACACACACACACACACACACACATATATGGTTGAGAGGAAAGAGTAAAATTTGGATAGACCCAGATTTGTCGGAAATGATTAAGAGAATGAAAGCACACATAAAGAAATCATCGATCCATATTGGCAAATGTTAGTGCTAAAAATAAAGTGTTTCTTGATTGCTAAGAATCAACTAGACAGGGCTTAAAGCACCTTGTTTTGTTGGGAGCTGTGAAGCCTTTTGTAAAGGAATATCATAGACGACTAAGAGACAGACAACTGTCATTTTGCCCCAGTCCTCTCCATTATTTGGAACAAAAATAAAAATAAATAAATAAATAAATAAATAAATAAATAAATAAATAAGTCAAATAGTAATTGCATGTTTCTATGACTACGATCCCCAGGGTAATCAGACTGAAAGCGGACCTATACCTAACTGTGCATGGTAAATAGCTGATTAGCCACTGGGATATCTAACTATGGATTTTAAAATGGAAATGCATCTTTTGTCTCTGTGAGTAAGGGTTTAATGAAATACAGGAAACAGGTTCATTTAACATTACTCTGTTAAAAACAGTTTGTGGTTCCCAAATCTACCTTGAGTTTGCCTTTTGGAGATTTTAAAGAATTGAATTATTAATAAAGTAAGTGCTTAGATTTGTTAATTAATACATTTTTGTAGTGATTTCTTAGGGTCCTTATCTTTCAGGGAAGAAAAGCTGTTGGCTTGTGGTAGAGAATAACCCTCTATTTTCTCTTATTGCTGTGTACATTTCTCAGCCTTCCTCTATTCTGACAGATACCCTACATTGTGGAATTAATTGTAACTTAAAAAAAATCCATATAGTTATGTCAATAGTAGCAAACTAAGTTCTTGGCTTCAAGATTTTAATTATACAAATATACTAAATGTCAAACTTGGTTTTTAAAATTAAATTTGTAAAAAATCATTGAGGATACTTACATCAACAATCAAGAAATCTAGCCAGCACCAGGCATTAGTGAAATATGTTTGAAATCCATAAGCTACCCATTTGAGAAGCATTTCCAGAATGAATATATAAGTGAAGACCTTGTCAGCATATTCTAGCATGGTTTTGATCGTCTTTCTCTGTTCAATGTATATGTCTTCAAAAGCCTGGGAATTAAGAATACTTTTATTTTACCTCAATGTTTACCTCCTATAAATACTTGAAAAAATTGTGTAGTATAATACTGAGTACAAGGCAATGATTTGAAAAATATTGGATAATATCAAACATTGGACATTATGTAAAATCTAATGACTAAAACAAACTGTTAATATGTTGATAAGGAAAGGCCAATATCTTTATTGATATCAATTATGCTTTATTTCTAAGTTTTATGACAAAATACTTACCTCAATTGTTGCTACAAAGACATGCGTTTGGTAAGGTAGCATGAATAGGAAATAATTGTAAATTCTGTTAAAAAGGGATAGATTTAGCTTATGAAAAAATGTTTTCCATAATTTCCTCAATGATCTGGCTCATTTTAAAAGAATAACTTGATTATATATGAAGAAAGCAAAATACACATTTAGTCCATAAATGCTAATATGATTATTAGGACAAACTGGATATCACTTGTCAGGGAAGGTAACACAGCCACAGGACGTCTGTGCAAAAAGTGGTCTCAGGGAGGAAAACATCTGCTAGATAAACATTAGATGAGGAAATTCTATCTGTTCTGATTTGTTTTGAATGACATTTTGCATAGTTATATCCTGGTTACTAAGCTCTAGAAGGCACAGATAGACCTTCTGTTTTGATTCTTATGCTTTTGGTATTATAAAAGCTAATTCTTTTCAATGTACATTTCACTTACCAAAGCACCACTACTAAGAAGTATCATGAAGACAATGAAAGTCTCAAACCAGTTGTGCTCAACAATGCTGTAGCAGGTTTTCCGAAGATTCCACCAGATTTTTCCTTTGCCTTCTTCTGTACTTACTTGACAAAAGGGGAACTTTTTAATACAACCTGAAAAGCAATATTAAAATTAATAAATTAAAAATATATCCTCACCTTAAATAAGAAAAGAATAAACTTGCTTTCTCCCTTGTTATCCTGGTGTAAATTCATCATTTGAAG
The DNA here is from genome assembly GCF_012274545.1 of Fukomys damarensis. Lineage (NCBI taxonomy): Eukaryota > Metazoa > Chordata > Mammalia > Rodentia > Bathyergidae > Fukomys > Fukomys damarensis. The sequence continues at coordinate 29,353,283 of NW_022900938.1, read as the reverse complement.
TTAATTGGCTACTTTATTTCTGGACATCATCAACATTGCTTCTCTTTAATGTATTGCTCTCAGACCTATGTTCTCAGCTAGCTGCGTAGAGTTCAAGGAACTGCTAGAGTAAAACTGATTTTATTCTCAGTACTCATCAGGATCTCTTTTTCTCAAGGCAATTGAGGGAAATAGAATCTATGTACATAGTTTGGGCAAAACTACATTTAAGTTGTTTATTCATATTTTCATGTGAGCCTGGGTTTTTACTTTCTTCTTTTCATACATAGAAAAATCCCACTATCTTCTCAGGCATCAGCCACTGCCAATGTTTTCAAGCCTATTTATTTTCAGCCTTGGTGCTTTCTTTTCTCACACTTATGACTCATCTTGTCAGCCAGTCATCTTATTCCTTTGCCCTCTGCCTCTAAGACTCATATTACTGTATTTCTAATTTCTATCCACTCCTTTGAATTAATTATCTGAGCTACTAATTAGATTAAATATAGCACAACAAATCAATGCATTTATCGATTTGTGTGAAGACACTGTACTGGTCATGTGTGAACAATTACTGCTGCCCTGCCAAGGCTCTCCAACACAGCTGCATTCTTCCCTAAGTCCTGGCCATAGTGCAAAACAATCACACTTTAAACTACCAGAGGTGGGGATTAAAGATCTAAATATTAAAAAAGAGACACTAAATTTGCTGGAAGATAAGTTAGGCAGAGCTCTTGAAGATATTGGCATAGGAAGAGACTTAATGAACAAATCCTCAATAGCACGGGAACTAGCAGAAAGAATCAACAACTGGGATCTCATTAAAAAGCTTCTGTGCTGCAAAAGAAACCATCAACAGAACTAAGAGACAACCTACAATGTGGGAAAAACTTTTTACCAGCTGCTCCCCAGACAAAGGACTATTATCTAGAATATATAAAGAACTAAAAAAATCAGCCCCCCCAAATATAAAGACCAGATTAAAAAATGGGCATCTGAAATGAACAGACATTTCTCAGATAAAGAAGAAAAAGCAGCAAGTAAATATATGAAGAGATATTCCACATCACTGGTCATTTGAGAGATGCAGATGAAAACAACACTGAGATTCCACCTCACCCCACAAAAAATGGCTGCTATCAAGAAATCAACCAATAATAAATGTTAGTGGGATTGTGGGGAGAAAGGAACCCTTCACCATTTTTGGTGGGAACATAAACTGGTGCAACCACAATGGAAATCAATATGGAGATACCTCAAAGAGGCTCCATTTGACCCAGCCATCCCTCTGCTGGGTATCTTTCCAAAAGAATTAAAAGAATCATACCAAAGTGATAGATGCACACCCATGTTTATAGTGGCACACTTTGTAATAGCTAAAACTTGAAAATAGCCCATTTGCCCATCAGTAAGAGACTGGATAAAGAAGATGTGGTTTTTTCTATAAAATGGAATAGTACTCAGCCATAAAGAATGAGAAATTACAGTCATTCATAGGAAAATGGATGCATGTTGAGGATATACTCTTAAGTGAAATAACTAAGTCACGCATGTGTAAATACCAAATAATTTATCTGGTGTGAAAAACTATAATAGTACATAAGAGCCTAATGAGATAATTGACAATGTGAAATGGGAAGAAAAGGGCTAAAGGTGTAGGGGAAGTGGGAAGGGTAGGGGAAAGGAAATGAGGGAAAAGAAAAAAATATGAGAAAATGAAAAAATGGAAATAAAGTTTTTGTAAGTAGGGAAGGTAGGAGGGGGTGAAGGGAGGGAAGGGACAAGGGGAAAATAAGAGAACTAAGACCTGTCATGAAAAGGTACAAGATCTCAATGATGAATGTAACTGTACTGTGTACCTAAAATGTACCACTAAACTTAATGAGGAAACACAGAACTACCAGGGATGGGAATTTAATCATTGAAGTACCTGCAAGTGACATCACACTATTGCCAGTGCATTGTGAAGGCACTGCAATATTAACGACATATACCATTTAGAACCCTATTTTTCTCATAGATCAGTTTTCTAACATTCTGGAGAACCAGAACAAAAAAATCCAATTAATTGTCCAAGCATAGTGTCTACTATAATATATACTATGATTTTGAAATACAGACATTGACTTTGTGAAAGAAAACAAGAAGAAAAAGATAAATACACCTTCACAACTTCTTTTAAATATATTCTTTGGATGAGGTCTATTCAGTCTTTGTAAGGAGTGAGAGAAGACTGCATTTAATCACATTAGAATTTGTTTACCTTCAGTGAAACAAGCTTCTGGCTTAAGGTCTTCCTCGGGTTCAATTTCAGCTTGTTCACCTTCCCGGGGTGGGGCAACATCAACTGTGCTTCCTTCAGATGAGCTGGTTGCATTCAATTTCTGGAAACAAAATCCATTTCAAAGATGTGAACTTTCTCCCTTTTTAATTCAACCAATTGGGAAATGCTTTGTCATAGAGTAAAAATAAATGGTAGTGATTGCCTTTGATTCTGCTAATACTACTGATAAAGTTGTACTAATAATTTAACAGAATTAAATTTTACTATTAAAAACAGTGTGTGCTGATTTAATTCAGACAAAAATGATTGACAACATATAGTGTAGATGATTTAGAAAGGCTGCATTATACTGATTATTTTATGATTTCCACTTGTATATGGATGGCATATCAAAATAACTCAATAACACTGATACTCTTGCTTAACTAAGAGTAGTCTGATAAAAGTTTGGTCTTCTACATCTACTAATAATTATATTAATTAAAATGCATCAATTCAAATTATATCTTCTACTTCTTTAGATGGAAATTTTCAGAAGGCAAAGAATATTACCAGTTGTCTCTAAGTACTGTCCATATTTCTGTAATTTTAGAAAGGAAGAGCAGTACATTAACATTAGTCACAGTCATTATATTTCAACTTCGAGCTATATTTTTCTCTGGCTTATATAATTTTTTCCTTATTTTACTAGCAGAAAATGATGGATCTTTCTTTTTCTTTTCTTTTTTTTGAACACATAAATGAATTCAACACTTGCCAAAGAATTCTAAATGAAATGGAAATTTCTTCATAAATGGGGTTGTCTGGAATCTATATAGACTTTCATTAGGAGCTCAATCTAAATTCAACATGTGATTAGACTGGATTCTTTCTCTAAATAAATCATAGTGATATGCCACATGTCTAGAAGAGCCACTTAATAACAAGAATAAATAATAAATTTTCTGAGATCAGTTGGAGAGACACTATAAATGAGTAACCTTCTTCTAAAACTGATACAAGGACATGATATACAGCACAACCTAGGTAATGCAAAGCTTTCAGGAAGAAAGAATAGCTCATGGACATCCTAATGGTTTCTAAGACCCATTAATTTCAGTAGCTAAGTGTTAGGGTCATGCTGCTCAAGCTTTTGGAAGAGTTAATGTGCTATTTTTAAAAAGCCTAAGTGACTCCCTAAAAGGAAGTCACATTGGTGGAAATTTGACTCAAAATTTCCTATTTATTGAAATCATAGTGCAAATGTGTTTTAGTATTGTATGTTGTGAAAAAATTCAAGATTAATATTCAGATTAATACCTTCAGTGGTGTTAAAGGTAATATCATCATGTACCAATAAATATATTATAAAAATGACTTTAAAGGAAAATATAATTCAATAATATTGTTCCTCCTAGACTGGCGTATGCTTTAGAGAGAAGTTAGGTCATCATTTTTGGCCGGCGTTCTTTGTTACAGTACAAGAATTGTTGCCGAGAATTATTTTTTTGCAAATGTGGGGAAGCCAAGACATATTTTCTTTTCCTGGTATTTTCCTGAATCATAGAGTCAGGATATCTTTATTCTTTTTAAAAAGGCCAGGAAAGCTACTGTTGGGTACATTTGTGGCAGTTGCTGAGATAATCAAGAAAATATGAGGTAACTGTTTGGTTTTAGCAGCTAACTCTTCCTTTCCAGTTTCACTCATGGTTTACAGATTGAACACTATGATTTTTGATGAGTGACAGTGATAACATCCACTGTATAAATAACATCAGTGAGTGTTTTTAACGTTGGTTAAAAGACGTTTCATAATTAGACTACTTTGTCTTGGCCAAGTCAAGTCCAATAATTTCCAATGAGTCTGGTTATGATCTACGTCTTCCAAAGTCTTTCTTTTTTTGCTTGATTTCTCCATGCTAAAGTTTATCATCCATTTGGTCCATTGTTCCTATTGCTTTTAATCAAATATCTACGTATATGAAAATATATTCACACACACTCACATATATACCAAATATAGCATACATACGATATATCTAAAGATCCAGTAGATCACCAAGTATTGAATAGACATCAAATACTGTCATTGAGTTCATAAAAAGTAGATAAATAGATTGAATGCACATTTATATTCCTTTTATAGAGAAAATTACAATGCTTAGACAATTTCTTCTCTGCTTTTTGATAAAGTATATCTCAGCTGTGGTCTTGACAGAAGCCTAATTATTATAAAATAAATTTTTATTAAACAGAGATCATTTAATTTATAATTTTTAAATGTAAAAATACACTTTTCCATTATGGAAGTGGGAATTAGGAGGGAAGAAAGTAATGTGTACTATATTTTTCCACACATATACACATATATTTTCCCACTTGAAAATTTTAGAAAATAAACTCATCTTTTCTTTTCCATTTTGCCACTGATGATACAATCATGTGATATTTAATTTTTCATATAACTCATATATTCTATAGGTGTTTTATGTTAAATGTAAATATTTACATAAAACAAGACTTCACAGCACAGCCAATAAACAGTTGAATCAAATATCACATATGGACCTCTGAACGTTTTTGTGGCAATACTAGGGATTGAACCCAAGGAATGCTGAACTACATCCTATTTTCTGTTGAGACAGGGTCTTCAGAAGTGGCCCACACTGGTCTCAAACTTGCAATCCTCTGGCCTCAGCGTGCTAAATAGCAGAGACAACAGATGTGTTCTCAGAAACTGATTTGGGTTTATTTTTGTTATTAGAATTGTTTTTACATTATAAATGTTTGTGAATGGTACCAACATATTTGATGCAATAATCTTAATATTTTAAACAGATCAGGAGGTCGTGTTTTCATACATTTTAAAGTACAGAAGAACAGAGTTTATTTAGTTCACCTCCATCTACCTGGCATTGTAAGGCACAGCATTTCTTTTGAAAGCAACTGATAAAAACACCTCGGCCCCACTCTGCTCTTCTCTAAGTAACAGAAGACGTTTATAAGGAGCAGCGCTCTGCTGTCATGCAGGAGTCATATGGGTTATAAGGATGTGCATTTCGGCTCTGGAAAGTTCCTCTAGGAATGTTTGCAGTGATCTTAGACCTCCACGTAGCAGAGGTTAAAAACCAATACAGCAGTGCTCCATTTAGTGACAAATATTTTATGGGAGGCTTCCCTTCCTAAGAACGTTGGCAAAAACCCACTCTTCATGATGCAGAATTAGGCTTATTAATATTTTAATCACATTAGTCAGAAATGCCACTACATTATTTTCAATCCTATAGGCCACAGGAAAATATGTATATTTTATTCTATGAAGACATAATATTAATTATATAAACTTTAAAGAGCTATACATTTATCTGTTTACAAATTAAAGCTTGAATTGAGTTCTTATTAAATTACATCACTGACCAACATACTGTCTGCAGTGCTTTAGGAGCTGGATATCTAAAGAAGTTTACTGATGTATTTTTAAACCACTAATACACATTATGGACAATGAGTTAAGCTTTTAACATTCTATACATTGATATAATAGCAGCCTACACAAATTCTATATGTTGGTATAACCTAAATAATGTAACATTAACATTTTGGTCTTCATGTCTTCGTAGATGATAGTTTAAGATACTCTTGTCATAGCCATACTGAAATGATTTTCAAAATTTTAAAAGCAAGTGACTGATGATAAATACAGAGAATAACTTACTTTATATTGCCATAGCTGCGATACACAATGACACAAAATAAAAGAGCAAAGAAACCTGAAATAAAATTGACCATAGTAAGCCACTCAATGACTATCCTGAATAAAATTAACCTGTGTTCTGAAGAAGTTAGAAATACAATTGGGAACATAGATATAACCAAGGAAAGCTTCCATACAGGACCACGTAGTACAAGTTCAAACTTGTCTTTCTTGTACTATTTTCTCTCTGACCCTTCCCCTATTTTATAGCACGTAAAGGTTAGATCCTTCCATCCCTTGTAGAAGATACTGAATCTACAGAGGGATGATGGCTTATGCTCTACAGATGCACACTGGAAAGCAGGTTTGGAGATGCAACATTCTCCAGGCCCAATTCAGCCGCAGAAAACATGCCTGGCTGTAGCAGAAGCCTGGCGCAATGCCGTGGAAGCTGCACGCTGATCCAAGAACCATGTTCCCAAAGACATGGAACCCGAATAGGACGTGTTCAAGGAGGCTGACCACAAACACCACTCAGAGGAATGGGTTATTTCAACAGAAGAAGTCACAGAATTAGCAACCAGAAAGGCTGTGAGACCGTTTCTCCACCCTCCTGATAACACAATCTTGTACAGAAATTCCCCTGCATGATGAATATTGCTCTTGATTTTTGTCCAATTAAATAATGAAATTTAACTTTCAGAGGTAGAAGAGAATGTTAGCAACTGGCCTACTTCCACTGAAATGCGCTCACATTTCATTTATTTTCAATCAGCTCTCAAATGTTTGACTCTCACAAACTGCTATATGACTCCATACAAAATAAAAGATTCAGCCATTACAGATTGCTTTTTAAATCTAGCAATTTCTCTAAATGAATTGAGGATTTTTGTCTTACACATAAAAGAGGATAATCTTTTTGTTACACATACTGTGAGGGCCTTAGTCTGACCTTCAGGATAGGCATACCCATATCTTGACTTATGATAGTTCACTTAAAAATAGGCAGCCACGTACTGAAGTCATTCGGTTGCTTTTCCAAGGCAGAAAAAAAATGACAAAGCCAATAGCTCTTTTTTCTGACCTCTTATCAAATGGTTAAAAATATACATTGTCACCATTGGATTTTTGTCTTGACATATGTTACATGTATAACACCCCTGAGTGCTCCTTTTATTTAAAAATAGCTTTGATGGGAACATAATTTGTAAAGCTGAAAATAATTATGTGGTGGTTGAAGAGCAGGGTAAAAGGGCACCAAAAAAGCAAAAGTAAAAGGACATTTCTCTTCAGAAGAGATGCAGACATTTCCATCTGAACCAGACTTAATTGGGTTTGATTCAGCAGAAGTACACAGAAGCATCGAGACAATCCTCAAAAGCTTGAGACAGGTTTAAAATGGCTATTCACACATCCATGTATGACTCTTAAAAAGGGCATTTGGAAGACACTGGCAGAAAATTTGAAAGCCAGAGGCTTCCTACCTTTGCTCTTCAAAGTCAGAAAACAGCACAGTGCTTTTTCCATAAGGGCACAGGCTCAGGACTTTGGTCAAGTGTCTGCTTTTCATTTCCAAGAAAGTTTTTTAAAAGAGGAGGTTCTATGAAAACCATGGTGTGAGTAACATTTACTTCTATTCAGCTTGTGCAGAAAAATAAATCAGATTGTTCTTCAATGAATAATAATGCAGTTTTATGCCTAAAACTAAGTTGGTGTTAAGTAAAAATTGCACAGATCACCAGGGATTGTATTTGTTCTACTTTTCACTAATACTTTTATTTCTGAATCTGCTGTATTGCACAAAGAACTGTAAATTTTACCTAAGGAAGCAGAGTACGTATGTTGAACCTAGAAATAATCCCATACTCCAAATACTCTTTGTCACTAAAAGTCTTGAAAAAGGATAATACTTATAAACATTTTTACTTTTGCTTCATAATTTCCCTCTCAGAACTGTAAATGTTCACATCACCAGGAGAAAATTGAATTGAGCACAAAGGCTTAGTTCACCCACAAAGTTATAATAATTTTTGGAGATGCCCTTTACTCTCCATAAAACTATGACTACTAATTAATAATAAAAATAGCAATGCTAAACTTCTTTTTAAAATTTTTTCTGTCTGGGGTAGAAAATTTGTGAAAAATTAATGTGTGCTAGGGCAATTCCAAATCAAAAGTGAGTGTGCTAGACCAATTAATTAGTGATCCAGATGCAATGAACTTTTCCTCTTTTCCACAGCACTATATTTTCTTTCTTTTAATTACTTTGCAATGATCACTGTGGTTTTGCAGACACTTGATATAGCAGTTTCTCCAACTATTGAAAATCCAAGATATGTGGTGCCCAAATGCATATACAGACTATGGCCCTTCTCAAAAGACTTATGATCACCCTACTTCTTTTTATACAGACTTTCCCCCAAGCGTGAAAGCAAACATTTTCATCTGAAATATATGAATTGATTAGGTTGAAAATTATATTCATGGATCTGAATATAATAATTGGAAGATGGCAGTACTATCAGAAAAAAATCCATAGAGGCTCTTTTTTTGTCACAATTTACTTATAAGGGCTGAATCATCAACAACAAAAATGTTGTGGTCTTATTTCAATGAAATAAAAGATAAATAAAAATGCATGCTCTTTTAAGTCCTTGACTATATTGAATCTTAAACATTTTTATCATGTTTTAAAATAGTTCTTGTAAATCCTATAGAGCATGCAATTATTGCTTTGAAAAGTCTAAAGCCTGAAAATCTCATTAGCAGAATTAAGTATGCTGTCGGGGCTGCCCATCTCGCCTGACCATGCTGTGATATTCACAGGCTTCAGCAGAGCAGCTGGGCAAGTCTGGCACTTCCTTGCCACGGCAGGGGAAGGAACAGAGCTGAGAAGCATGCAGGCAGTCAAAATTCATTTGGAAAGAAATTGTATGTGTACAACTTGCTTGGGTAAGCTGGGTAAAAGTGGTGGCACGAGCCTCTGGCTGGTTAAAAAACACCAGAGCTGCATTCTTGATGGCTCCAGCTTGATTTTACCCCTGTGAGAAGAATGGTAAGCAGTGAAGGTCACAGTATGATATCACTCAGTTAATTCTGGAATTCAACTTCAAACATGATTCTTAAAAACATTTATTCTATATCCTTCACTTAGGAAGTCAAACAGTCCTTTAAGAACTAAAAAAATCTGTAGTTACATAAAACTTCTGAGAAATCATGATTACGTGAACTTTAAAAAATGTAAAATCAAACAAAATTCTACATTACTTTGTCGCAAGATTTGTGTAATTTCAAGTTTTTCCTAGATTAAGAAAGACACTTTTGAAATCCATGCTTGCAACTGTCTTACATTTTTTCATGCAAAATTCTCTATTTATTGCCATACCAGCCTGTTTATGTTTTAGTGTTCATATAAGTAGATATTATAAACACAGTGTATATAATGCATGTTATATAATCTATAAAATAATAAAAATTCACGTTTTTATTTCTAAAAAGCTTCTAGGGTTCATTTAACTCTCACTGCACTTCTCAGGCCTATTTTGGTATAAAAGTGATTGGAAAGAATAGAGAAGCTAGAGTTTTCAAGTATCATCCAAGTTAATCATTTACTGACTCATCTTTAAGCATAAAAATTTTGTAATTTTGGTTTTTGTTTGCTTGCTTTCAAATGAGGACTGTATAACACTTTTGGATTTATCCTATCAGCTTAACTATTTACTAACCAAAGAAAAACAATATGTGTGCTCTTCAAAGAAAAATCAATACGCCTTTGTTACTCTGTTCAAAATAACAAGAATCATAAAATAAAATGTTAGTGATCACTTTTATGTGTGTGATCATTAAAAAAAAAAACTTAGTTAGCTGGATGTGGTGGCGCATGCCTGTAATCCCAGCACTTGGCAGGCTGAGGCAGGCAGACTACTGTGAATTCGAGACCAGCCTGGGCTACACAGTGAGTTCCAGGTCAGTCTCAACTACAGAGTGAGACCCTGTCTCAAAAAAACCAAAACTAAAACCGAAAACAAAAAAAAAATAAAAATAAACCTTGGTTGATGTCAGTGAATACCTAAAATGTGAGCAGTGTTCAATGTCAGCAGTTTTTGGAAATTTCAGATAAAAAATGCATTTAATTAGAATTTATCCAAATCTATCTCTTAATGTTGGATCTGCTGATAATTGCTTTTAGCTTGTTTGTTTGTTTTCTTTCTTTCTTTTTTTTTTTTTGGACTCAGGTCCTTATGCTTGCAAGGTAGGCGCAGTGCTACTGAACTAAATCCCCGGCCCCTGTTGCTTTTATTTTATAAAAGCATCTATTCTTTATCTTGTGTGTGAGCATAAATATAAACTATTGCTATTTTGATTTTGGAAATCTTGTATTGTTAAGCACATCACCTTCATAAAATTTATTGTTGATTTCAAAACTCTGTTCAAGATCATTTGAAAATTTATTAAATTTAAAAAACATAATTTATATTACATTTTTTCACTAATATTTCTGTACAAGCAATTTCATTATATTTCCTATTTGAATTTCACTTATTCAAAATTATCTTGAAAGAGGGTAGAATAGGTATAAAAAAGAATTTTTTTATTCCAGCAATAAATATTTTCTCTGATTTGATAATGGGGACCAAAGAGATTGTATTTCAATATTCTAATTTCAACATTTGAGTCATTAAAAAGAAGTATCTGTAGACCTTACAAAGATTTTGACATATTTTGCCAACGAACTATTGGTAGAAGGACATTAAGATACTTTCTATAAATCCAATGTCATAAAACTTGTGACATTAGTGTCGTGGAAGTTTCTTTACTTCTTTTTTTTTTAAAAAAAACCTTTTCATGACCCAAGCTATTCATGCCATTTGTCCCTAATTATTTTTCAGGGTTTGCTTTATAATTACTTCTTTGGTGAACTCTTCTATTTTCAGGGGCCAAAGTAATTATGGAAAGTGTATTATCAAATCTATTTTAAACCTGATCTCTCACCCAGACCCTTATTTCCAACTCTGCCACATCACCTCTGGGTAACCTTGGGAAATCGGTTCCAGGACCCCCTGCAAAGATCAGCAGATGTTCAAGTAGCTTTTGTAAACTGGCCTAGAATTTATGTATTACCTATGTACAAACTCCCTTATACTTTAAATAATCTGTAAAAATAATCCCTAAATTATTTATAAGACCTAGCTTATTGTAGATGCTATATAATTACTGTTTACACTTTTTAAAGGAATAATAATAAGCAAAAGCCTCTATATGTTCAGAACATATGTAAGTTTTAAAAATAACATTTTGATCCACAGTTGGTCAATATGGATGTAGATTCTATGGATAAGGAGGGTTAACCTTATACGCTAACCAAACATTTTCCATACAAGCCTGGCAATCTCTTCAAAAAAGATCATTTTGCACAGTGGCACTGCCAGTTCTCCAATTCTCCAGTTCTCTAGATTCTTCGGGTGGGGTCACATTACACTAGTCTCAGTTATTTATTTTCTTAGCCCAGAATTTTATCAACTCATTGCTATCAATTGATTAGTACATTTTCCAAGATAATCTCCCAGATTTCTCAGTTTAAACTGTTTTGATCTTTGATACCAATGAATATTCCTAAAGTGCCACTTTCTTATTGTCTTCCTCACTTTGAGAAAAACAGTATACCTCCTTACTGACTGTGTAGCCAAACCAAACTCTGACTTGCTTCAAAACTTTACAATCTAAAAGAATCAGACATATCCAAACATATTTTCCACTGTCTTCTCTACCAATTCTGTTTTTGTTTGTTTGTTTGTTTTTTTTGAGGCAGGGTCTCACTATGGAGTTGAAACTGACCTGGAACTCACTATGTAGCCCAGGCTGGTCTCTATCTCAGAGCGATCCTTCTGCCTCAGCCTCCTGAGTGCTGGGATCAAAGGCGTGAGCCACCACGCCCGGCTCTCAACCAATTCTTTATGCTGCCGGTTTCACATCTTCACCTTAATATTAAGAACTCACTCTCATTTCTGGCTCACCTTTTTCAGGTGTTTGGTTTCTGTTCATGTACAGATAACTCAAACTTTGTAGCCTATTTCAATTTCATGTCTTCCATTAAGCAACTGCCCTTTGTATGCAATCCTGTGGGATTAATCTCTGGTCCTTTCACTTGCAAGGCAAGCAGCAGAACCACCGAGCTAAATCCTTGGCCCAGGGATCGAACTTTTACATAGGTCTTTAATGATTTTGTGAATTAGTATTAATTCACTCAAAGAAGTTGAGATTCTCCCTAAGAAGGTTTATGTATATAGGGTTCTTATTCAACTTTTCTTTATTCTTAGAATAATATTCATAAGAAAGACAATCTGACAAAAAGTGCTCAATAAATACTTGTTATTTAATTGATATTTCTTCTTAAATAAATCTGTTATGTGATGGAAATAAAGTTAGAATTGAATTACTAATTTACCAAAATGTGCAATAGGAATTAAAAGTGAACTCATTAAGTGGACATTGAGTGAAATTTTCAAGAAGAATATTTGCTACCTCATTTTGTATGTGCTTGTTAAGAACCCTTTTCAAGATATTTTAAAATTTACAATTATATTTCAGCAGCTCTGGTAATATATATTTGGGGAAAAATCAGAAAGCTATGATTACAACGTTGTCTTATTTCAGACATTTCAGGTCAAATTATGTTGATGTACTTATTTTAAAGAAGAAAATTTCAAAATATGTTCACAAAATCAAGCACCATTGATCTGATTCCCATGATGTCAACATGATACCCTCAAGCTATAACAACTTTTATAATTCCATCTGTGCTAGATTTACTTCCAACTGGTATTTTATAAATCTATAAATAAATAATAGTAAAATATTTTATCCCCATTTCCATCACAGAATTGAAGAATTTGTACCATAAAGCTACTATCATAAGACTCTATGAATTCTAATCATACAGTGTAATCAATTTCCCTTATTTCTTTCTAACAACCAGTTATATGACAGTAAAAGGAATTTTTCCATATATAGTTTAACTGTAGTCATCAAGTACAACCTTCCTAAATGGGTCTTAATATTTTTTAATTAATCTGGAAGCTATAGATTTGCTCATCCTTGATTGAGCAAAATAAGGACAGGACCATTTGCACTTTCTTAAAAAAATATAATGCTTTCATAAGTGAAATACTCTATCATAGTAGATAAAACTCTTAAACAATAAGCAAGACTTCCACATTAAAAAAAAACATAGCAAAACCGAATATGGAATGTAAGGAGATGATATTGGCACATTTTGCAATAAAATGTAGTTCATTAAAAAGAATATAATGTAGTGCAATGTAGAATTTAATAAATAGCATCTTTTTTGACAACAAAAATTTTAACTTGACTTTAAAACTGTCAGGAAAAGAAATGTACTGGTTGTTCAGAATAGTGATTTCCTATAGTGAGTTGAACTATCTGTGAATAGATTTTTCAGTATTACCTTATGACTTCAATACTATTCTTTTAAGTTTCGGTGTATATAGTGTTGGGGATTGAACCTAGGACCTCCAACATGCTAAGTATGTGCTCTACTTCTGTATTATATTACCAGTTGCAATATTACCTTTCAACAATGCACATAAAGGCAAAAACAATACTCAAAAACCACATTGCATGGCTATATTAGGAAATGAAACTAAAATTTAAAAGCAATATTACCTCTTTGCTTTCTTCTAGTTCTGATTCACTGCTGAACTCTTCAGTATTTAAGTTTTCAAAGTCAGACTCTCCCATGGCAATTGGCACTGTTACAGTTAGGCTGGGGTTGTTTATGAATGACATATAATCATTTTCATCTATTACATATTTTTCAACACTACTTCCAGTACCCACGCCACTGGTGGTTCCATTCCCATCTTTCAGGTAATTAAGCTCTTTGCTTATTTCAATTCCAGTGTTATTGGACATGCAGCTGTCTATTTTGTTGCCTTCATGGATTTCTATAACTTTTGGCTTTCTAAAACAGGCCTTTAGGAAACACTCCCGTATATTATTTTTCACGTAGTCAATTCCTTTTTGCATCCTTCCTATAGCAATCTGGAGATTGTTCATTTCATTGTCATCGTCTGTAGCAGCAAGGTTGTCTGAGCTAAATGAACTCAACAATAAGGCCAGAAAGAGGTTCAGAACCTAAAAGAAAACAAGAGAGAGAGAAAGAGAGAGAGAGAGAGAGAGAGAGAGAGAGAGAGAGAGAGAGAGTTATATTTATGTTGGATTGTGCATAAAGCTAACAGGCTATAGAGAAGCCTCATAGATCATTGCTAAAATTGTTTTAACAAATGCTTCGTGGATGGTTATTATGTTTCTGATAACATGTCAAAATCATGCACTATTTGAAGGACCCAATATCTGCTTTGTAAAGACACAATGATAAATCAAGCATTTCTTCTGCCCCACTGAGAAGAATAAGAAAGCAGCTATTCTAAGGTTTAAATTGTGTCTACTCAGCCTTGCCAGAGAAAAGACAAAAAAATTGCTTTTAAGGTTTCCTTAAAAATGTATTGGTTTACTTCATCTTACCAGTTTGTTTCAGGAATGTCTGACTTCATGTGTGTAAATTAAAAAAAACTTATTTAATAGCCTACTGATATGTGCAAAAACAATATACTTGAAACACAAATTCCTTTGGTCCAGTGGTCAGAAATTTTTATAATAGCAGAAAATTTCAAATGCAAATTATATAAAGCTTAACATAGCTCTCATCAAATATACTTTGAAATTTATGTGTTCAAATAGCTCAACAGATGGAGACAACTCTAAAATTATTTCAACATTTAGGCTAGACCCATATAATGTGAATTACTTTTTTTTCTTTCTTTTTTGTGGAGAAAGTATGATCAAATGTTAATTCTCAGAGTGTCATTAAAAAACACAAAAACCTTTAACCAATTAAGTGATAAACTATGGCTAATGCAAGAATACTTCAAAATTTCTGATATGAAAAGAAATCTATTTATAGGAATATCTTAAACTTGAGACATAGTTATGACTACCTTACATGGTAGTGAGATAAATGTAAGGCAAGAATTCAGTTTGTTTCCTTATTTCTATATCAGATCTACAGAAACTAGAGATTTCTAATTTAGAACTAGAGCTTTCTAATTTACTTTTTTCAGAAAAATTACATGTTCACAGTTAACCAACCAGTATTCTTTTTAGAAACCTCATTTGAAATGTACCCTTTGAAGGCTTAGTATGATTGTGTAAAGAAATTTTATGTCCACATGTGAATGAGAAGTTTAAGCATTAACACTCATACCCAGAGAACATTAATACTTTTAGATCGTGGCTAAATGTAAGTCATCTAAATCTGTTCAGTGTCTATACACATGAATAATCAAACTGTAATAATTTGTTTTCCTTTAATGAAGTTAACACAAGGAAGGTCATATTTACTGGTCTTTCAAGCTATTTGGATAAAATAAAATGCTCTGTTTCATGGATGTTTGTCTTCACTGTTTGGTAGTATACAACCTATTCCTCTGAGTAAGCAAACAATGTGAACTATAAACTTGTAAAACTCGATTTCAACATAGAATAATAGGTAGCTGTATTTTTAGGGTAGTAGAGAATACTTTATCAAACAAATATTAGGATAATATTTGTCTTCCTGATAAAAATGTTTCTTCTTTGAAAAAGAAAAAAAGTAGAATATTCATGATCTTTACACTTTTAAAAGATCTACTTCCTTTAGTCCATATTACAATATATGATGTCAATTTTGTTATTCCAGTACCCTAGATAAGGAGCCCAAGCTTTAGAGTAGTTCAGTAACTTGCCCATGCACAGAGTGGGATTTGAGTTTAAGTCTGTTATAAAATCAGAGGCATGTTTACCACTCAGGCTATTTTATTACCACTATATGATTTCATTTGTAACACATACATACCACAAGGTTTCCAATGACCATGACCAACATAAAAACAATAAGGCACATGGTTTGGCCAGCGACCTCCATGCAGTCCCACATGGTCTCTATCCACTCTCCACACAGCACGCGGAACACGATCAGGAAGGAGTGGAAGAAGTCGTGCATGTGCCAGCGTGGGAGTGTACAGTCCTCATTGATCTTGCAGACACATTCTTTGTAGCTCTTCCCAAAGAGCTGCATGCCGACAACGGCAAAGATGAAGACGATGATGGCCAACACCAAGGTGAGGTTGCCCAGAGCCCCCACGGAATTGCCGATGATCTTTATCAGCATGTTCAGGGTTGGCCAGGATTTTGCCAACTTGAAAACTCGAAGCTATAAGCAAGCAAAATATTCTTTTAGTGGTGATCATAATATAGTTTTGCAAATTACACATCATTTTATTAATGTATCATATAGAACCACACCTAAGGGCTATAGAAACCTAAAACATTGAACTAATTTGACTTCAAATGCAGGAAACATAACGTTAATATTATAAGAGTTACAAACTAAATTATATTATTTAAATGAAAAAAAGCTCTCCATTTTGATTGATCAAAAGGTACACCCATAAAAACAAACTGCTACTTTGAGTAGAAACTTTTTAACTTTACCAAAAAATGTCTCTTCAAACTCTACATCGCTTTTATTTTTTATTTTTATTTTTGTAGTATTGGGAATCAAACTTAGGACCTAATGCATATTAAACCTTATGCATGTTGGGACCTAATGCTCTACCACTGAGACACATGCCTTGCCCTCATGCTCTATTTTATTTGTTTCCAATTTTTTCTTAGTGCATATTGGCTATACGGATTAAAGAGTTTCAATTTGTCAGATTTGTGTATGCATATAACATTATTAATTTTCCCCTCATCCATTTTATTCTACCCTCTCTCCTAATTTAGAAACTACAATTAAATATCAAGAGTATGACTTGCATATTCTTCATTGGCTGTTATAGAATAAAAGTAAAATAACTCTTTTGATAAAATCATATAAAATTCTTCTCTTCCATTTGAAAAAATACAAATTTGTGTAATTTTCAAAAAATTATGCAATTTTCAAAAAATTTCAATTTTTTACTGTAATAATGAAAACCTTTGTTATATTATTGTTCAAAATGGTAAAGGCATCAAATATTTTCCTATGTGTTGTTTTAAAGTAGTTCCCACTAATAACCTAGAGTGAATTAAAAACTTAAGATTAATTGGGACCTAAAGTTCTTATTTGAATTTATAAAATATAAAGCAAAAGAAAATCATAAATTTAAAGTGAATTAGAAAACACAAGCATGTTTTAATGTGCCCACAGTAGTAGGAAATATTTTAATAATTTTTTATTATTTTTAGAAAATAGTTAAAACAGCTTTAGAGAGAATGTTCACTTTTTTGTGAAATAACATATTGAAGTAAATTTAAAATAACTGTAGTAGCTATACAAATACACATTTGAAGTATTATGCTAGTGAGAGATCAAATATAAGCATGGTAAAGGAAGATACCAGTCTGAAGGATCGTAGCACAGATAATCCCTCCACGTTTGCCAGACCAAGCTCCATTAAGCTCAGGCTGACAATAATTCCATCAAAGATATTCCACCCCTCTTGGAAATAATAATAGGGGTCCATAGCAATAATCTTGAGAACCATTTCTGCTGTAAAGATCCCAGTGAAGACCTAAAGTAAAATAGAATTAACACTTGAGGAGCACTTGAAGAGCTTTGATGCTGCAAGAATTTATAAAGAACATTAAATAGTAATGGCAAAAATAAAATTTAAATTTAACACAACCAACACTATATTTCACAGAACTAGAAAAAAGAATCCAAAAATTCATTTGGAACCACAAGAGACCTAGAATAGCAAAAGCCATTATAGGCAACAGTCACATGGCACCAGGTGTAACAATTCCCAATTTGAAACTATACTACAAAGCCACTGTGATAAAAACAGCATGGTACTGGCAAAGAAATAGGCCTGAGGATCAGTGGAACAGACTGGAAGACACAAAAACAAATGCAGATGTACTCAGCTACCTCATCTTTGACAAAGGAGCTGACCATCCTCAGTGGAGGAAAGATAGCCTCTTTAATAAATGGTGTTGGAAAAACTGGAT
>NW_022900938.1:29271449-29334581 GCF_012274545.1 Fukomys damarensis | reverse complement strand
AACTGGATAAAGAAGTTGTGGTTTTTCTATAAAATGGAATATTACTCAGCCATAAAGAGCGAGAGAATAGATTCATTCATAGGAAAATGGATACATATTGAAGATATACTCCTAAGTGAAATAAATAAGTCCCACATGTGTAAATACCAAATAGTTTCCCTGGTGTGAATATTCTGCAACAATACATAAGATTCTAATAAGATTACTGACATTTAGAAACTTGAAGAAAGGAGCTAAAGGTGTAGGGAAGGTATGATGCATAGGGGAAGAACAAAAAGGGAAGAGGAAAAAATGTGAGAGAATGAAAAGATGAAAATAAAGTGTTTGTAGATGGGGAGGGGAGGAGGGGGTGAAGGGAGGGCAGAGGTAAGGGGAAAAAATGAGAATCAAGACCTGTCATGTAGAGGTACAAGATCCCAACAATGAATGTAACTGTACATCCCTAAAATGTACCAATAAGCTCAATAAAATTAAAAAAAAATAAAAATAAAATTAAAAAAATAAATTTAACACAACCAACCAACTCAAATTTAGTATTTCCCCTGTGATCATATTTTGTTTGTTGAATTTGTTTTATTTAAAAAAAATCAGTTGGATTCCCAAGGGGAAAAACAGAGATTTTATAGTATTCATCATTTCTGTTTCAAATCTGATGCTGAGCAATAGTCTTTGAATTATTCCTTTTTCAGTACACTATCCTTCTGCAATCACATTTATTTTTTGGGGGGGTAATGGTGAATGAATGAACATGTTATTGGAAGTTACTAAAGTTACTTAAAATTTGGTGAAGAATATTTTGCTATAGTTTTGTGTTTTTCTTTAAGGGAAACATTGCATTTCTATAATTTTATAAACAAGAGGGCTTTTGCCACAAACATTTTATAATAATGATCTCTGGATGCATGCCTCAGAATTAAGGTTAATGGAATAATAGAGTAAGAACTACAGCTTTAATTGAAAACAGCAGGAGAGCACTCTCAGTATGTATATACCCATAATTAAGATTAACAAATTCTTTGAGTGGCTACATAAAATGTGTATTTTACAGTAGAAAGAAAAACAATAAAACAAAGTCAGCTATTGCTTTTCAACTGAAAAACACAGGTGAAGAGACACAAGGACAAAAAGAGTTATTAAATTATTCTTGTAAAAAGCAATTCTCTTTATTCTCTACAGGTAAAGGCTGAATTTTATGATAGTAAGATCAAGCTTACTCTTTATCAAAGTAAATCAGTCTTTATCTTGGAGGAATTCTGTCAAAATAACAGTACTAAAATTATTTGTCATCCTCAAACATCACATTAATTTAAAATCATCTTTACCCACTATTATTAAAGGCTAAATTTATCTAATCTTACATTTTCTCTATCACAGAAAAGTCTCAGAGAATACACATCACACCAAATACAACTTAACTGCTGTTCGTCAAGCATTACTCAAAAAGAAATAAAACACATTCTAAGCAAGCCTGGTACATGAAAATCTGGGCACAAGATGGAAAGCACATTGAAAAATAATTTTTCCATTTTATAGAATAGCTCACCGTGGCATTTCTTTTTCAAGCAATGAGTTTTTTAGTAAATTTTAAGTAAGTTCTAACTTGCACAAATTTAATTTTTATATAAAACTCTTAGAAGCAAGTATATAAAATAGGAGCCTGATGAGAAAAATGCATTAAATAAGTTAGAAATTCTCTAGGTAAATGATTTTCAGTTATCTCTTCCTACAGAAAATAAGGTGATTATGTACAGGTCTTCTGAAATAATCAGATCTCTTACATTTGAAAAAGCATATTCTAAACATGCACTCTTTCACCCCAAATGTAATCCAATCATTAAATTTCTCATTATACTTTAATTAAATTGCAAATCAAAATCACAGCTATATTATTTCAAGTGTCTTCAGTTTAGATCCCATATAACAATGAAACAGGGAGAGAAGGAAGGAGGAACAGATGCACAGACATTCAGCATGAGCTCTTGGACTAGGCCGTAGGCATGAAGGTTTAGTCTAGTGCTTTTCCTCTTGATCATCCTATTATCCAACCTCTCTGTGCTTTTATACGCAATAGCTTCAACATTGTAAGTCTATAAAACTTCAATTTCCTGCTTTGCTGTGGTAAATTTCCAAAATATTCCTCACCTGTTTATTTTCCCTGACTGTCCAATATCCTGGGGAAAATACAAGAGCTAGAGCACAAATATTTTCCATCACTATTTCAAAGAAGAGTCCAAGAGGTTAACAGCTTATATAGGAGGAAGGAAACTGTTTAATGAGCACATTCTAGATGCCAGGTATGGTGGTCGGTGTTTTCACACTACCTCATTCGACCTTCACAACAATTCTCAGGGATGGGTATTACCACATTCATTTTAATAACAGAAGATAAAGGCTTAAATTTTTTATCATAGTTTCCAGAGCTCATATTATTCTTAAACACTGGCAACTACAGTCAAATCTAATTTCAATCCAGATGATTCTAAAACTTGTGCTGTTTCTCAAAAACATGCACCCTCAAGCACCACTTTTGGGAATGAAGCCACTGGTGGGTTACTCATTGTGTGACCTTTATGAGAACTGGGGTAGAGATAATAAAAAGATGGGACATTACCTCTGCCACTGAGTAATTTATATCAGACATGAAGTCAAAGAACATAACATAATAAAATGTCTAACATTCAACTGTTTTTTATTCACAAGTGCATAAGAAGTTAAGAACATAGGCTGGATATCATGGTAAGGGAAATGTCCTGATGAATATGATGAATTAAGATGAAATGAAAGTGGACTCCAGACATAGGAATGTTGAGAACAATGAACAAAATCTATTCTTATATGTAAATCTGTAAATATTTGCATAATATAAACATTTGCATGGTATAGTGACGGAGCTACTCTGATGGGGCTGATGGTGCCTGTTCAGCAAACAATGGTAGTAGTAACAGAAATATTATATTTATGATAGCTTTAGGAGAGAAAAAATATATTTGAAGTAAGAAATAATGGGACTTCTTAGCAAGCTGATATTAGAAATGAAAGGTGTCACAACCAGAATGACAGCACTCCGGCAGACTAAAGGAGGATCAGAAGTTTGAGCCTAGCCTCGGCAATGCACAACTTAGTAAACAGTGTCTCTAAGTAAAAGCTAAAAAGGGCTGAAGAGTAGCTTGGTGAGAAGGTACTGGGGTTCAATCGCTAGTACTTGAAAAAGAAAAAGAAAAAAAAGAAGATATTAAGAGGTACAATATTTTCTAGCTTTGGGCCTAGAAAGATGCAATAAAGGTAACAGGAAATAGAAATGAGGTTGACAGCACTTATAAGTTGTGATAAGATGATTTTTCATCTCTGTACATAGTATGTTTAAAGTAAGCCTTAGCAATGATTTGGTAATAGTTGGAATATACGAGTGGATCACAACTTATGCTGAGTAGATAATTCCTACTCTTAATGAATACATAAAAACACTGAGTGAAAAACATATGCTCAGTAGGTTTAAGAACCCTCCCCCCCAATAAAGAAGGATGGATTAGAAAGACCAAAGAAATAGAAACAAATTAGTAAAACATAACAATAATAAATATGTTGATCTCCTGAGCCAAATAATGCAGAGAAGTTAAAATCACTTAATAAGTAGGATACATATTTGGGGAATTCATTGGCCAGAGTTCTTTTTTCCCTTCTTGTTGGGGTTTGCTCCTTGAGATGGCCATACTTTCTCAAGATCTCACATCCTATCAATGCTGATTAAAGAGAATTGTGCCCCAGTTCTGTCATAAGAATCTTTAAATTGTAACTCAAATGTAGATCTACCCTTTTGCTAGGGCAAGGCTGTGAGATGCAAAAACTGTAAGGTATGGCTGACTGTTTCCTGTCCTAGAGAAAAAAGATGCAGTGTACATTTGGGCTATATCTAGGACTTTGATGGCAGCTGTTCCTGAAGCTCAGCTTCAGTGGTTCCATTGACAAGATTTGCAGTGCACCTGTGCTTTCAATTCTATGGGTCCGTTCTCTCCTCTGCCAAACTGGTTTGAGTTGGTACAGAGGAAGGTCATTTTATGTAAACCCTAACTTATACCATCAGGTTGAAATCTTTAGAAAAAAGATGAGGGGAGGGAAGTGGAATCAGAAAAGAAAGAAACTAATATTTTTATGGGTTGAGCATTTCACTTACACTCATGAGTAGCTTTCGCTGACAAAGACCTGAGGCTAAACGATATCAAATAACTTTCAAAAAGACCAGTTATTAAGAATCTGAGGACCATGCCTTTTTGGAAGTGGTATCCTCATCAGTATCTGTCCATTAAAGGAAGATGGAGCTTTCTAAGGGAAAACTGGTATGAATAACAAGTCACCTTCCTTAAGATTAGACAGTAATGACACATTTAATCACCACAGTTGGAACTGCTAAACCTCAGGACAGATTAGATACCTTTGATCAGATAGAATAATGCTATCATCATAAGTGTTTAACAAACCAAAGGGCATCCTTTCCTATTCGTGACTATATTCACAAGGAAACAATGTATTCCAGGTATATATAAATTACTTGTTAGAAACTACACTGTCCCTTACACTTTAATTTGAAACATTTATAGGTGTTTAGCATGAGGGACACAGCAGAGCAAAATAAACATAATCAGTAATATGCTATGATTATCTTCAATATGTCAGTAAGTACTAAAATCGATGTATTCCATTATAAGGAAGAATAATTTTATGAGGAAGATGTTTTCAACATTTTGAAGGTTGTAACTCAAGAAAACTGAACTAGCTTTGAGGTCACAGTAGTCAAACTTATCTAGGCATTATGTTTGTATAGCTTTAGGGGACAATGTATATCCACACACATACAGATATAGATGCAACCTCAAGTAATTGAAACAGAAGTATTGCTAAATTACACATGCATTTTTATCAACCATTTCTTCTCCTTATGAAGCATTTTATTATGTAATTCAATTTAAACAGAATGTCATGATTTCTCTGGATCTACATTTCCAGTAAGAAAAGCTATAAAGTAAGGGAAAAGAAAGAAGGAAAAAGAAAAAATATGAGAAAAGGAAAAAAATGGAAACCAAGTCTTCATAAATAGGGAAGGGCAGAGGGGGTGAAGGGAGGGAAGGTATATGGGGAAAAATGAGAACCAAGATACAAGATAAAGGTACAAAATCCCAATGATGAATGTAACTGTACTGTATACAATAAACTTAGTGAAAAAAAAAAAAAGAAAAGCTATAAAGGCATTAACAAGGCATTAACAATTGAAGAGCACCAGTGATGGTGATTAATCACCTTGGACATTGACCTAAGCAAACAGCATTAAAACCAGTTGACACCCATTTCTAAGATTTCCTATAGTTTTCCTTCAGGTGTTTCTCTGAAAAAAAGGGGATATACTTTTTGGGTTCAAACCTGCACAAATTATATTTTCCTTTGGATTACTTCTCCCACTCCTGCCAAGAAAGTAAGTAAATTTCAAATGAACTTACCAGGTTTCCTACAGTCAACACGCTACTGAATTGGTCAGTCATGGGGTAGTGTTCCATGGCCATAAAGAGGGTATTTAAGACAATGCAAATAGTGATGGCAAGATCAACAAATGGATCCATAACAATTAAATTCACAAGATGCTTTACTTTTAACCATGCATCACAGCAATCCCAGATTAAGAACATATTGGCAAATCTGTACCAGCATGGTGGACATTTCTGTCTAGATTCTTCAAGTTCTAGGGAGACAACAAAGATGGAAAGTGAATAAAAATAAACTAATCTTAGCAATAGATTACATGTTGTTTGTTAAAACCAATGCTTATGCTTGGAAACACACATTCACAGTATTTAAACAAATCTGAGAAGAAAATCTTACTAGATTTTTCCATAAAATATTATTTAAAAATATTGTTCAGATAGACTTTCTTTTTTAATTACAAAAATTAAGCAGTTTGAATGCAATTTATTTCAAAATAACTGATTGAAAATAAAATTTCTAATAAGCTTTAGGGTAATGTTAAAGTTCGTGAATAATTATTTCTTTTAAAAGTGTCTTTTTAATGAAATTATCAAAAGCTATATCCTCATTAATATTTGCAATTCCTGTCTCCTCTGATTGTATCCAAATTAATATGTTTTCCACATAATAAGAATGTAATACATTCAGACCCAAATCTATTGTGATTTACTAATATCTTTTAAAATTCTAGCTTCATATATGAACAAATTACTAGTAATTTTAATAGGTCAGTCCTGTTATAAAAATAATATAATATTCCTATCTGGAAATCCAGTATTACAAAATGGGACTGATGTTTTCTAAAAAGAACATGTTACAATTCAATTATATAATGGGCTTACAAATTGCAATGCTAATGTACTATTTCTCCATACTTCAAGGAATAAGGATTTGCTGAATGTATGAATAAGGGAAGAATAGTTGCTGACCACCACTGTGTGTTAAAATCAACAAACATTAGTGTCACCTGTCCTTTGAGGAATGTCCTGGTTGCTGTGTATCTATAGGTTGGAGGAAAGATATTTTTAGAGTCCCTGTTGGAGTGGGACACGTCTTAATTTATCCAACTCATTTATATTTCTCTCCATGACATCAATGCCCTATAGTTCTGCATGTCCAGATTTAAAAATGAAATGTTTGCTCTGTTTGTATAAGACTAATATAATATGAGAATAAATCTTCGCTGGTACAATATCAAATGAGAAAATATCACTGTCCAGATGAGATAAAGATCCAAGTTAAAAACAAAAGACCAGAATTATTTTTAAAATCAATATAATAGTAACAAACTCCATTTTTTACACATGTACGTTTCTATAATAGAATTATAATGTTGGAGAGCAGATACTAACTACGACAAAAGCAAAGACTAGCTCCACAAAACAGAATCGATAGCAAGCAAACTCTCTCACGGCGTGTCTTACCCTCCATTGTGTTGGTCAGGATGCTGGCTATGCTCATAGCTCTTTGCCTTCCAGAGGAATCCTCCAGCATTTCCATTGAAATCTGGTAAGAACTTAGCCTTCTTTTTCTGATTTCTGTTTCAGTGGTGGTGCCCTGCAAACCAAATACCAATAGCTCAAACCACCCTTTTCAATGAATAAAAGCAGATCACATACATCTCTTTGGAAAACCGTGCTGCATGCAATCCTTTTCAGATAACAATTTTTA
This sequence comes from Fukomys damarensis, assembly GCF_012274545.1. Classification (NCBI taxonomy): domain Eukaryota; kingdom Metazoa; phylum Chordata; class Mammalia; order Rodentia; family Bathyergidae; genus Fukomys; species Fukomys damarensis. The sequence continues at coordinate 29,327,399 of NW_022900938.1, read as the reverse complement.
AGCAGTAATAATTTAAGCAATTAGAATTGTCAGTTATATAAAAATAATTTTTTAAAAAGTCACACGATAGCCTTTGATGAAAATTCACTGGTTGGATGCAAGGCAAGGCAATTGTGTTACAGAAATATTTTTATTAACATGTCAGAGTTTTCAGGGAAAACTTTCTAAGCATGCCAAAATTTGTTATTATTTAATTATATCAAAAACTGATTTTCTTCTTATATCAATTATTCACAGCTAGATCAATCTTACCTCAAAGGAAATGCTATCATATAGTCTCAAGGATGAGTTATTTTCTTTGAGGCAATATTGACATACACGGGCCAAGTTTTTGCCATGCAGAAACACAGATGTACAATGAAATGTGTGTGCTTTCCTGAGATTTCTTTAATTATTTCTATATGCCATCCTACACAAAATCAACATTTCTTTTTAGAGATAATTTTAAATAGCAGTAGAATACTGACAGTTCTGTGAAAACTGACCATTATCATTATGTTGCTCATTACAACATTTAAGGAAAATGAACTTTTCAGAGTGTGAATAGATAATTATATAACTTTTGGTAAACCATGTCTGTAATAAAGATTTGACTGTCAAAGCACTCATTATTTTATACTGGTAGGTTTACTGAATTTGCAAATATGTTTCATCCAAGACTCTCAAAATTGGGCCTTTAACCTAAAGTATTTGAAAGCTTATGGTCTTACACAATTCAATTTTATTTTTTCCCATTCAGTTAGTCATGTATTCGTTTTTAAGGACTTTTATTTTGAGGAAGCAAGATGGTAGAAGAGGCTAAACTGCCCAGATCTCGATTATTTCAGTTGCTGTATAAGGTCAGTAGTAGCTGGCTTATCTATTATCACCTCTGGCTGAAGTGGTCCAGTAGGTGACGTTAGAGCTGAAGGTCCACCCACCAAGGAAACCACACCATTGCAATCCACAGTGCTGTGCATCTTGCCATTTGCTGGAAGCCCTGGCACCATCCTGGATGACATACTGGCCTGACTAACGTTACTGTTGCGTCGCTCTCGCTCTCCATGTCTGGGCGGCACAAACAGAGAGTCTCTCCTGCTCTCGCTGTCTTCAAAGGTGCTGTGCTCGTCATCGGCAAAGTCATTTTCAGATCCAACATCCTTGGCCCGTCCTCTGAAGCTGAAAATGCTTGTTTTGCTATTGCGTCTTGGGGAAAACAGGGAGCCGCGAATACTCAACAGAGACTGAGGAGACAGTGAAGAGGAAAGGAATGGGAAGGGGAGCAGGGGATGGGGTGGGGTACAATTGTTTAAAAAGATTTTAATATTGTAGAAATGATTTGCCTTCAGACTGGCTTAATCTTGCTCTTAAACATAGCTTATCAAGTTCATAGAGAACACATATCATTGGGCATTTTTACTAAAGACCACGACACACATTTAACTGCAAAGAATGTTGTTTTGGCTAAGAATCCTGATTTGCAATTTACAATGTGCACAGTCATTTTATTTAATCTTCACTCGTCTAATCTTGTGATATTGGTTGTGTTACCAGAATGTGACAGGTGAGAGACCAGAACCGGGGAGGATAAATGACTCTTTTGGGTGAAAGCAGTGGTTAAACAATTAGTGGGTGGCTTTTCTTCTCATCGCTAAGATCTGAAAGACATGTACCTGGGAGAAATGAGTTTTGGCTCAAGTGAAACTGTTGTTTTAAATTTTGAATACTTGTATCAAATACTTTACATTTTGATAATTATAGGAATGAAAAAAAAAACCACCATTATCTCTTCATTTTCTTCTTCTGGATTTTAAAATGAAGGTCACTGAACCTGTTTGTCTCTCTCCTCACAGGAATAAAAGTCACAAAACTAACCTATGACTCCGTCTTGCAAATTTCTTAGCGTTTCCCTAATGGCAACCAACAATTCCCTTTATTTGACAGGTTATGTGTCATAGCCAATGCTGCATATAGGATCCCCAAACAACTTAATATATCATCATTCTTTCTTAAAATTTAACTTTAGCCCTGGGTGAGGTGGGGCATACCTGTAATTCCAGCACTTGGGAGGCTGAGTCAAGAGGATTGCTGAGAGTTTGAGGCCAGCCTGGTCTATATAGTGAGTTCAAGTCTAGCTTGGACTACATAGTGAAACCCTGTCGCAAAAACAAAACAAAACAAAACAAAACAAAAAAACAACCAACCAACAAACCAAAAAACCTAAAAACTGACCTTACCTAGAAGAACCAGCATGAACAACAGGACTTTACTAAAAACAGTGATGTGCTAAAAACAGCCTCATGTGCTCATAGGTGTGGCTCATAGGAGGCAGCTGGATTATGGGTGTGTGATACTGGATAATGTGTGTATGGTAACTGGATCAGTCCACTGATTGGTTTAGCATGGTTCTGGTTGTGGAAAATGGAAAGGCCCACCCCATGTTTATGTAGGATTGACCAATAGGCTTGTAGCCTGAATGGGCTAAAAAGGGAAGGATTGTGCCCTATTTCCTGTCTGCCACATTATGAACTGTTTCTCCTCAACCATGCTGGCCTGCCTTGGAATGAGCTGCCTATGGACTGAAATGTCTACAAACTGTGAACTAAAAGAAACCTTTTCACCTTTATGTTGCGGGTATCAGGCATCTTTGTCCCAGTAATAAGAAAGTAAAACACACACAGACATGCACACACACACAGGAACATATGCAAATACATACATATGCCAGCACCAGATGTATTTGGGTATTTCCTTTCTTCTTTACATTAGCTAATACCAAATAAACAATTTTAGTGGAAAAAGTAGGAAAACCAGACTCTATCAAACTGCTTTTGGCCTTTTTGCCTAATTAGGTCAGGCTGATTTTCTTAAGCTCCATTTTTAGCTCTGTTTCTATGGCTTTTCCAGAACCACAACGTACTAGAATAATTTTTGTTGCCCTCTTGTCCAAGTGATCTTAAAGATGTTATTAAGTGCACTGTTCCTTTGGATTTGATTAAATTCTCCACAGGAACTAGTGGCTGTTCAGCTTGCTTAATTTGAGGCTGTGTCTATGTGACACTTAATTCTTACAGTAAGAATACCTGCCTCATGCCAAAACGGTAGTTAAACTGATTTCTGATTGAAGTGATCAAGAGATTATACCCGCCTCATTAATAATAAGTGCTAATGTCTCCAATCCCCTAAAAGCCTGGTTAAATTACCATTATAAGATTGATTCTGTTGAGAACTAGTTTTTTAAAACTTCAGTTTGTAAACAAATCACTTTGAGTATTTAAAACACACATTTTGATGTCTTGTCCTTTTGGAACTGTGGTTCACTGAGTAGGTACTGTGTTTGAATGTGAGTCCCTGAAGTTTATATGTTGGATTTTTTTTTTTTTGTAATGGGGATCAAACCTGGGACCTTGAGCTTGCGAGGAAGACAGCAGAACCACTGAGCTAAATCCCTGGCCCTATGTGTTGGAATCTTAATTCCTCTACATGGCAGTGTTGGGAGTTGGAACCTAGTGGGAGATGTTTGGGTCATAGGGTGGAACCCTTGTGAATGGATTAGTGATTTTCTCACTTATTGAACTGGCTATCATGAGAGTCTGGTACCTTCTTCTCTTTGCTACAATGTATCCATTTGTTCTTTCACTCATGAGATCCTTGTGATAAGCTGAGCAGATGCCAGTGCCATCCTCCTGAACCACCCTAACATCTAGACCATGAATCAAAAACCCATGTTTACTTCATAAATTAGCCAGTCTCAGGTATCCTGTTATAGTAACAGAACACTGAGTAAAACGGGAGGAGACGGGATTCAAGAATTTGAATTTCCAACACACATTCCAGGTGATTCCAAATGCAGGTGAACCTAATTCTTCACTCGGAGAAATATAAACTTCCACTATATTATGATTATGTTATATATGAGTCCATAGGATGGTTCAATATAATCACCTTAATATACCTATATTCTGAAACTCTCTGTAAACTGAAAACGTATCCATGGATACTGGTTGGAAGAATGCTGTATTTTTAGAACATATGTTATGTATCTATAACATATCTGGTACATACTTTAACTTGCATGTTTTTTATGTTGGTGTATTTTCAGAGGCATTCCAGACCTTTAAGTTTATTTGAAACGCCTATTCACTCTTTGGAAAGTGTAATAATTGGTGTGAGCACAGCTTTCAAGGCCACACAGACCAAAAAAGAAGATAATAAAAATAGTTTTCAGAGAAAATAAACTCAAAATAACACACTAAAATGCAGCAAAGAGGAGGGAATACCCACAGTGGCAGTAACCCTTTCTCTAAAAGGGAAGAAGAGCTTTTGTGTTGATTAGAAAAGCCAGCTCTCTTCACCTCAGACCTGCCAAAGCACAGATTACAGGTGTCTTGTTTTTTAAAATCTTGTAAGAGAATAACTGTGGGCTTTTTCTTAATCTTTAGTAACAAAAAGGAAGACACAAGAATTAAATTTGTATGACACATTTCTGCATGTAGGGTCTGGATTAAAAGTTGGCTGGGAAAAGTCAAGAACGTAGATGCAAGAATTTCTATTTGTTCATGTGGAAACCTGTAAAATGAATTGAAAATACTCACTTTAGATTAAATGTTAGCTCTCTTGTTGTTTCCGCCATTCATCAACTACGTTTGGTTTTAGCTACAAAGTTTCTAGTTTAAAATAAATGGCTTAGGTGTGTTGGAAAGACTTGGATAAAATAAAAGTGAAATAATATTTTAAATTTATGTTAGTAGAGGACATGGTGCCCATAATTTATGGCCTTTCTGCTTTGACATTTTCAGAAGTTGGATATGTTTCTGAAAGAATTCCCTCTCCATCTTATACTTCCTGTGTCTGCCATCAACACTGATTCTCTTTCTCCAGAACTATTTTCCTCACAGAGAAAATCTTTTGGTGCTTAAAAAGCCAGAGTACAAAGTGCTTTTAACTTATTTCTATTTGTGAATTGAGTTTATGTCCTCTTGCCTGTCTTTATGAGGATCTGTAAATTCAATGCTAATCAGCTCTTTTACTTTTGAAATTCTATCCACAGATATAAAATGAACTACATATACATGTATGTAGTGGTGCTGCTGTTAATGTTAAAACTTGGGCTGTCAGCTAACTTCTCCCTGATGCCTCCTCTGTGTGGTGTTCTCAGCCCCAGGGTCCCAGGACTCATATCAATCTGAGTTTTGCAGACTCACTGTTAGGCCTTGCCCTCTCTCCTCCTGCCATGCTGGTCTAGGAGACAGCTTCCTCCCTTGCCTCTCCTAAAGCTCAGTCAAAATGTTTCATCTACTGCGAAGCCTTCCTAAATCATTTTTTTTAAATTTTTCCTTGCAATTATGATTCTTTATCCCTTCATATATTTTTTCATGGCACCTACCATCTTCCAAAATAGTATATGCTTTTTATCTTTTTTGTATTTATTAAACTTTAAAAGAAAATTCTAGGAAGTGAATGAGTTGAATCTCTTTGTTTATCGAGGCTTATTCAACATCTAGAACTATTCATGCCACATAGGTGATTAATCATCTGCACATGATGAACTTATCCATGTTTTTTTATAATAAGAGAAAATACTATTTTAGAAATATAGATGTTCTACCAAGTATATAGATTTATGAATAACTGAAACTAGTCACATCTTTTAGTTTCTTTTATCTGGAATGTATTCATCCATTTTATCTCAAGACTTGTCACATAAGGATTCTATGTACTGCTTAACTCTTAGCAACTTTCTAAAGTAGTTACTATTACCTCATTTTTCAGAAATTATAAAGTACAACTGACTTAATCAAGGCTGTACAATTAGTGTGAAGTTGAGTCATGAACACAAGCTTTTGTTATGTCAATCGTTATGCTACATCACTAAATATAAATAATCACTCCTAATAGTTTTAAGAATGCCAAAATTCCATAGTGACATTTAAACAATGATAAAATCATTAAATATTGGTCAGAGAACTGATTTCTATACCGAATTTCAAATTAATTCTGAATATCATTGTGATATATTGATTAAATACCATATTTTATATTTGTTTTATGTGAGACAGTAATAGTTGCATCCATCAATAACAATTTAGATGTAGAAAAATGTTTTGTATCTTAAACTCTTTTGTCTGCATCTCTATTTTATCTAAATGGAGAGTATGTTCTGAACTATTAATGTAGAGATTATTTTTACTTTATTAAAACATTACATATTTAGTATAAATTATGAATTACTCACTGATAACTTGTATATCATCTTTTCTTTCAATTAACAGCTAACCAGTACACTGTATTAAGTGTCATGGTTACCACTCTTACTTTTATTAAAATTTTTATTTCTTGTAGAAAGAATATCATACTCTTTGATTGCTGTTTTTGCTTTAAATTAATATACACGGTGTCTTTTAAAGCATTAACCTTAAAGTATTATAATGTCTCAGATTAATCTGATTAGCTGAGCTTGTCTTTCACAGCATATGGATGTTTTAATAGACCAAATAGAGTGTTTAAAGCCATAACTACTCATTATGAATCTTAGAACTATTTGCATTATGTAACCCATAAAATGTATTAAGAACAAAGCAATGAAACTATTTTTTTAACTTCAAAATATGCTGAAGAATTGGGTAGTTGTCTTCAATGTCATTTCTTTGAGAACATTCAGGTTATGATTTCATTCTAATGTATCATGGCATGACCCCTACGCCAGCCCAATGGACAGTCAGCTCAGCACAATTCTCATACTGAAAGATCAGGAAAACTCCAGAGACATTTCTTTTCAAAATTCATGCATATGTTACAGTCATAGCTTTAGATGATAAGACAAAGAGAGCTCCACTCATAAAGAAGATAGGTTTGTCTGAAACCTCAAAATGTCAAAGGTAAAAAAGGCTTCTAAAATTGTCTTAGTAAAGAGAAAATCCTGATAAGTAGGTTATTACCCAACCCAATTAAGAAATTTGCTCTCAAAATCATTAAATGTTTAAAATTATCAGTGGTTTAAGTTTTAAAAATCTTTTCTCTGAACAATTTACAATAAGATCTTTTTTTTTTTTTTTTTTGGTGCCGGGGATTGAACTCGGGTCCTTGTGCTTGCAAGGCAGGCCACCGAACCGCTGAGCAATAAGAATTTAAATAGCTAAATTAAATGTTAGTACCCTGTCCCCACTTAAAATAGTGCAGGCCCATACCCAAATGAAAGATGGCCATTAAAAGGCAATAGCAAGGACAAAACAAACCAAAGCACTTAGTAGACATCCCTACCTGATGCGGGGAGCAGAACTTCTTATCACCAGTCAGCCGGTTTCCATCCATGGAGAAAAGGAAGCTTCTTCTTTTGACACTGTCTTCTGATTCTGATTTGGGAAACCTGTCTCCTTCTCCTCTGCTCTTTCCTTCGGGATGGTCCCTCTGCCTTCTTTTCTTTCTTCGATTCCTCCACTCCTTGGCACTTTTGGAGCTTAACTTAGATGCTTCTGAAGAACTTTCCAAGAGCTCTCCTAACCCACCTATCCCACTGAAATCTCTTGAAGCAGCAGAGGCTGCTGCAACTGCCTGTTGTGAAACAAAGCCAAAAACTATTTAGAATGTGAAAGTTAGACAACAGGTGACTGTGTACAGATCTGGCCATCTATGACTATTAACTATAAGTGAAAATGATGTCTTCTGGTCCTTTTATTTTGCTTTACCAGAAGAGTTTACTGACTGATGATCATTCCTGTTTCAGATAGCACACAGCAATATGCTAGTCCGTGCAGGCATTAAGGCAAGAAATGTGTGGTCTCATACATCCCTTGGATTATATTATTTTTTTCTTCTAGCTTGGTTGAAATTAGCTTCAGTATGGGGCCATTTCCTCTCTTAAAATTATTTTTTATAAAATGAGAATCAAGACTTGTCATGTAGAGGTACAAGATCCCAACAATGAATGCAACTGTATTGTATCCCTAAAATGTACCAATAAACTCCATTAAAGCTGAAAAAAATTATTTTTTATACTTTACAAATAATGTTTTGTTTTGTTTTTTCTTCAGTGTAGCTGTTCCTTTTATCACTATTCCAATTTCATCCCTTGGTTTACTTTTCCCATGTGCAACTGTGAACAACTGAGTGGTATTGTTTTTTTCCTTTAAGTACAAGACAAAAAAGCTTTTTCTTTTCCATTTTCTGAACTCAATTTATTTAAAGTATAAATTCTACTATTTTACCCCTGATGGAATGGTGGGAATGTATTGGCTAGATTTTCTTCATCCTTTATTTGAGATATATTTAGAACTAAGATTTGCATCTCTGGGGTCATGTTAATCCCAGATAATTTATTATATAGTAGTATTAAAGTTAAGTTTTTACAAATTGTTTATTGTTTATTATTAATGGCTAACATATAAATAAAAGAAATCCTTGAAATATTTTTCAAGAGATTATAAGAACTTTAAATATTTTTTCACATTTTAGCTCTCTGCATCTATAAGCATTTTGAGTCCAGTTCCTGCTAATGAAACACAGCTAGCTCTGAAGCAATATATGGCAAATGTTTTGTGTTTTTTGTATCCCTCTATAATATTTTTAGACTGGAAATGATTTAATCATAACTTCCAGAGGCTATAAAACAAAAATACGATGCATATAAAAGATGAGCTCTCATTAGGTCTATTCCTATTTTTAAACAACCACAGAAGTAGAAATAATTTATTTATGAAAATATTAGTTAAAAATTTCATTTTTCATTAATAAACAAACAGCTCTCTACCATTTTGCCTGTCTTTCTTATGGACTATAAGTTAGATAAGAATTTTGTCATTTTTTTTTTGTATGCGCGATGTCTGGTGTGTCTCTGAATACAAGAAGTGCTCAGTAGTGTGAACAAAGATTTTAAAAAGATATCTTGGCCTTGACTTTTCTAGATTTTATAAACCACTGGGTGTCAGGATGGCCTATGTAATAGCAACAATTTTTAGGATGGAATGATGGCAAAATCCAGGTTCCACAGAGCTTTGGCAACGTACTGTGCTGGATTCTTCCTATGAAGTCATTTTTAGTTTTTGCTTGTTATTCCCAACTAAAATTGAGTTTATTTTTAGCTGAATTTATTTTTGTTTTTTTGACTAGCATTTTTTAAAATGTTAAAAAAGAGTGCTGCATATTCTCTAGGCTTGACATGATGTGAAAGGAGTGAACTATAGTACTGAATATAGTATAAAATGTATATGTTGGACTCACTAACACTTACAATGTAGCACAGATATTTTATTTATTTAGAGCACTACACTTGCACAGAAATCCAGATCTGACTTAACAGAAGACAATCTCTACCATTTAAATGAAACCAAATTTATAATTTAAAAAATTGATTGTAGTTGGTCAAATTTCTTTTTAATTCTTTCTCCTATCAGTTCTAATATTATCCATTGCCATTAATATAAAATATTAAAATACATTATAATTGGACTGCATATATACAATAAAGTGAACAAATTAACCACTTGTCTTTAGCAAGTTAAGAATAGTCATGTAGTACTTGATTATAGGGGGTACCTAATATATAACATTTGTTGAAGGAATGATTATAAATTTATCATTTTTATTCAAATAAAGGCCTTAATTCTTCTTTCTCCATTGTACAGACATAAACACAGTGATAATCATTTATTGAATTATTTTCCCTGGAAACAAAGAAAGTATTTGTAATATTACTTTAGCATGATCCTGAAAAAATGTTCATTTAAATCACTTCTGGAATTGTCTTGCATAAGATAATGATTTCTCTACTGATTCTGAGTAACAGTTCAAATAACTCAAAGCCAAAATGGATTTTTAAGGCAGCAAAGGTAACCTCCGACACCACACATTTTCTGTGTCATTCATCAACTCAAATTCGTCACTCATTCCACTTCCAGAGATTTGCCGAGTCCCTCAACGGCAGATGTTTCCTGTCATTTCTCATGACTGTGTACCTGCTTCTAACCAGCACCATGACACTACCAGTGTCCTGTTTACTTGGAATCATAGTGATTCTTTCTACAGTCAACTTCCTGAATTTTTCTTGTAACAAATAACAAATTACTATTCAGTATTTACATAGGTAAGAATATTTTTCTAACATTTCTCTGTGATTAAAACAGCTTTATAACTCACTGTACATGTCCTTAAAACTATAATCACATAACTAATACTTTCCTCATTTTAAACATAAAATCCCATTCAAAACCATAAAATACCAACTATACCTGTTTCAAGCCCTAAATACATTAGCTCTCCTATATGCCACTTCTAATTTTGTTGTATTGTTTACTCTTATTTTTCTATCAGACCTATCTGTATTGTGATGGAATATGGTAAAATGAACATTATCAGACTTTTAAAATCATAAATTTCAAACATAATTATACTGTTCTAGCACAGAACATTTATTTCTTTACAGGGTTGACCTTTTCCCATCCTTTAAAGTTGCATTTTATTTGCAAGTTTAAGGAGGTGAATATGTCATTTCTTTATGTTCACACAATGACTAGCACTAGAAGACACTAACTAGACATTAATAATAAATTAAGGGCCGGGGATTTAGCTTAGTGGTTTCGTCACCTGCCTCGCAAGCCCAAGGACCCGAGTTCGATCCCTTGTACTAAAAATAAAAAAGTAATAAAAACGGAAATAATGTAGATGATGAGTTTTATAGAGTTAATGAGCAAGAACTAGGAATGCTGTGGTACAAATAATTTCAGTATTTCCCTCCCTCTGAACATATTTTGCCATCATCTCTCCCCTTTGGTTCACCATTGGTTTTACCAGTCATCACTCTATTTGTTGCCAATGAGGAAGCAAAATTTATTTGGTACCGTGCTATCCAAATAAGTATTAAAAGTTTCCCTGAGATGAATTTAAATATCATAAAGTTAAATAAGACTATTAGATCATGACTGTTTAGTCATGATCATGACTCTTCATGAGTATTCATGTCAGATTATGACTAGTAACTGGAATCTAATAAATAATTTTTAAGTGGATAGACTTGACATAGTTTGTTTCCATGTTTTTCCTTTTCTTGTGTTTTTTCTTTTCTCTTCTTTCCTTTCCCCCATCCCTCCCATTTCCCTTACTCCTTTAGATATTTTCTTCCTAATTCACAATATCAGTTATACATTTTAATCCTTATTTACACCTTTGATCTTTGTAAATAGGGAAGCGTGAAGTGGGTGAAGGGAGGGAAGGGAAATGGGGAAAATATAAGAACCAAGATACATCACGTAAAGGCACAAGATCCCAATGATGAATGTAACTGTACTGCATACCTAAAATGTGCCAATAAACTTAATGAAAAAATTGACATGTTTTAACTGCATTATTGTGTAGATATCTTGCTTTTCTATCTTATTAATGGGTTTCATTTATAGTTACATAAAATTCAAATGATTGAAATATGGTAGAACTTTCAGGCAGTAAGAACAATACTTTACATGATTTTCAATTTGTTTGTGCTTTCCTTTTCAAAGCAATAGAGTATAATCATAGTACTATTCCATATCCAAGGGAAAATGCAAATAGTAAAACCTGCATGTTCTGCAAATGCTAAATCTATAGTAGAGATCAGTAATTAGCTAAGCAACTCTTGCTAATTTCCTGTTTTACCAAAAATTCTTCAAACAGGATCAAATACCAAATGTTATGAATCATCAAAGTAATGCACAGATGCTAAAAACATAAACTTTGAGCCCGTAAGCTCCAATTATATAACATCATTCACTCAATACTTTGAATGTCTGCATTTATCTGAAAAACTATCAATATATAAAATCACTATTTGAAGATGCAGAAAGATCAAGTGGTTTATAAATGAGGTAACTACATCCTAAACAAAGCTCAAGAGTTTTATATGATTGTAGAAATATTTAGCACTCAAAAAAGTAGAATTGACAGTTTCTGTAAATCAACTAAAGACTTTCAGAAATATAAAACAGAAACAATACATACCAAAGGAAAGAGAAAAATCAATCAGAACTGACCAAGAACTGATACAGACAAGAGCATTGTGTATGATCAAAATATTAATAGACAGGAAATATAAAGAAGATACAGATACAGTTTTATAGATGAAAACTACAATGTCTGTAATGAAATTGCACTAGATAAAATTATCAGACAGTGAAAAAAAGGATGATAAACTTGAAGCTATAGTAATAGAAACTAAATTGAATTAGACAAGCTTATTCCAAAACTCATACAGATCTAGACCTCTAAAACAACTTTCAAAAGACAACCAAAGCTAGAGAGCTAGCAACAGTAGACTTACTAAGAAGGTACAGTAGTAAGAGAATGTGGTATTGATGTAAAGAGACAAATCATCTAGACAGAGAGGAGTCCCGAGCAGATTCATATACATATGGACAAAATTTTTGACAAAGATTAGAACCCATAAGAGCATTTAAAGTACGTACTCATATGTAAACTACATAATCATGTAAAAAAGAGAATATACATGACTCATACTGTATGCAAAATTAAAGGGGATTATGGTTGGTATAAAACATAAAACTATATAACTAGAATGAAACTACCAGAAAAAAATCTTTGTTATATTGTGTTGGCAAAAATTTCTTAGATGCTACACCAAAATCATTGATTACTTTTTGTGAAAAATTCAAAACTAAATAAATTCAATAAGGTGTACATCATCAAATATAAAAACTTTTGCTCTTAAAAAATACTGCTAGGAGAAGGAAAATACAAATCCATACTGGGAGATAATATTCTCAAAGTATATGTATGATAAAGTATTGCACCTAGAATTTACACAGAGCACTCAAAACACTAATAGGAAGAAATCAGCCTAAGAATTAAAAAAAAAGAGGATATTTAAAAATTTGAATCGATATTTCCTAAAAGAAGTATGAGGATGAAAGGTAATAACACATATTTAACATCATTATTTATTAGAAAAAGGCACACTAATAGAGTAAGGAGATATGAGAAAGACTTAAAAAGACTGACCACATAAAATACTTGCTAAGATCTGGAGGAATCGTAACTCTGACATGGAACAAATTCTTGCTAAATCTCCCCCAGTCTTTCTCTTGCAATATAGACCTCTCCCTCCTCACTTTTTAATCCAATACTGTGCTGCTGTGTTCTCTCAAGACATGAGTGTCCATCGCATTACAACCCTAACCCAAACTAATACTAATAAAATATCTAAAGTTGGCCCATAGTTACAAGTGCCACCTTGACATCTTGAAATGGACTATAGCAGACACCTCTTGCAATGCAGAAATCTCAGACTGATTAAGCATCAGTATGCATAAAATTTTCTTTTTAACACCAGAGATCCAGTAATTTCAGAATGAAGTCTCAAATGTCATTATTAGTGGTGAACAGTTGTAGTTGGAAATGCTAGCCATATTACTTTTTTTTGATTCAACTAAAATTAAATTCTTTCCTCAGTTTCCATGAGATAGCTGCATAGTAAACCTTACAGTCAATGTAATCTCTACATACTACCTGGTTTCTTTATAACATAATGTTTAAAAAGTTACTTTGATTCCACATTTAGAAACACTTTTAGGATTGAACAGCTTTCTCATTTCTAATTCCAATATCTATGTGCAAAATAAAAGACCAATTCAAATGAATTCCTATAGTACAACAATGTCTGTACACAGAAGCTACAATAATAAAGTTTACATGTTATCACTTAGTACCTGAGCTTCTTCCTGCTGCTTTTTAAGCTGTTCCAGCATCTGCTGAAATTCTGCCTCTTTCTGTTCAGCCTCTTCCAAGGTGGCCTGATTCTGTTCCTCATAAGCCATGGCCACTACAGCCAGGATCAAATTCACCAGGTAAAAAGAACCCAAGAAAATGACTAGGACAAAGAATATCATGTAGGTTTTCCCCGCAGCACGTAATGTCTAGGGAAGAGAAGGATCATTTTTATTGATAGTTTAGTATAATGTCCCTCAACAAAGAGCTGATTACCACAGCTAGGAATGTTCTCGCTTACTTCCAACATATGCATCTCATCGCTCTTGCTGCTTTCTGAAGCAGCTCTGGAAGTCCTCTTTTGTGTCTTTATGAAGTGTAATAAAAGGACTGGTGAATGCTGCAGTCAAGTGCCATCCAACAGAAAGGCGCGTTGACGAAAAACATGATCGAGTGTCCTTATCCGCCTTATTCACCTGAGAAGTCACCCATTGCTGAGTCTTTCCCAAAGTCAGAATGACCAGGAAAAGGAAACATTTTGAAACAATTCAGGACAGAGAGGCGGTCATGATAACACAAATAAAGACTTATGGAAGAGGTCTACCAGAACTGCTTCTGAAAGAATGGCAAGAGGGATGGGTAAGGGGCCTGAACTACAGGAGAGTACTTTTAGGGGGATTCATGACGATGTGTCTATTACTTTTTAAAAAATGTACGTATTCATCATATCTGTTGATACTACCTCATAAACCCATCTCAAATAAATATATATTGGATATATATTTGAACATCATTGAAATGTCTCTCAGGGTTTACAGCGAGGCAGTATATTACAAGTGAAGGTGCGGTCTTTAATTTAATTTAATAGGTTTCCACATCCATAGCATTTATAACTTTACATCACCCGGTGATATCTTTCTTGCTCCTCTTCTGCCTGTTAGCTATTGATTCATTTGAAATTTTATATAATTGATAAACAATCTTTTCACATGCCATTTTTATCTCCACAACTAGACTATAAACTCCCCAAAGTCAGGAATATTCTCTGCATCCTCCACAGCCCCTAATGGGAAGACTGTCTCATATAAAAATCTCACCTACCAGCCTAACTATAATTCTGATGGAATGAAGGACAGATGAAAATTCTAGAAACGCCTTCTGTACAGTGAATCTTCTTCTTCTGTGTCAGGAGTTTAGTAACAATAAAATAATAAAAATTAGATAAATGTCAGTTAATATCTGACTGATACCCAAAACTGCCATTTTATATGGAAAATAAGTAAAAGTATATTTACATTATATATACATATATTCATAAAAACATATCTTAATGTGGACCTTACCAACTGGTACAGATTCTCCCAGTAGTCTTGAGTCATGAGTCGAAACAGAGATAAAAAAGCCCAGCTAAAGGTGTCAAAGCTTGTGTAGCCATAGTTGGGATTTCGACCAGCCTTAACACAGATGTACCCTTCTGGGCACTGGCTATAAAGGGGAGAAATGACAGTGGGCTCAGCACAGATATTAGACAAATTCCATCAATCTTGATTTATAGCAATTGTCAAAACCCAGAGTTACTGTCTTTGATTATTATTATTTTTTTTTGGCTTTCATTTCTAGAACACCTGATGTGATTGGTCATAGGAAACTCAACAGGTAAAATATATGTTTTGAAAAAGCAGAAAATTTAGGTGCAAAGGAGTCAGATTACAGACATTTACAATGGCAGAGAGGCAGTTAAACTTGAGGTCATGTTCACTCCTCCAACTTGAATCCACTGCCATAAGGAACTTGTCATTTCATCCACTATCTACTTACTTAATTATAAGCACACATGAAATAGTTGTGGGATTATCAATCCATACTAACAGAGGAATCAACTTTATGCACTGCAGGGCTTTATGTACCTTTTGCTTTTAGTCTTACAGACTCCAATTATGTCCAGTTACTGAGATTAGAGCATTATTACCCCATTTCCTTCTTTAAGTTTGTTCCATACATTTACATTTAAATATTTGTATCACATTCTTTTAAAAAATTCATCCTGGAATCCCTGCCTTCACAAAGGATTTTTTTTTTCTTTATAATTCGCAAATGCTAAAGTTCACTCCTTGTTCTATGAGCTTTGGCAAATGCTTAATGTTTTATATTCACCATTACAGAATCCTCTCAAGAATTCTCCATTATAAAATTCTAATGGAATATTACCCAGCTATAAAGAATGACAAATTTGAGACATTTATGGGAAAATGGATGCAACTGGAAAATATATTTTTGAGTGAAATATGTCAGACACATAAGTTTAAATCCCATATGGTATCTCTCATTTGGGTGAGACAAAGTACAAACAAAAGAATAGTAAAGGGTGTAGAGAAGAGGACAAGTAGACAGATCTCAAGCAATAGGGAAGGGGTCTAAGGAAACAAGGGCAAGGGGTGAATAGGAAGGGAAGGGGAAATAAGTAGAATGAAGATGTGCCATGCTCAGAAACCTAATAGCCTCAATGAATATAAACAGTATATGCCATGGCATGAGCTAAGATCAATAATATCCACAGGAATAAAAATTTGAATGGGAAATTACAGGAGAAAGGAAAGGGGAGGGAAAAGAAAGGGAATTTAAAAAAAGAAACAAGCTATAGTATGTACATGTACCAACTTCCCGCAAAGATTGTAAACTGCAGGTCCTGCAATATACTAAAACAAACAAACAACAAACAAACAAACAAATAAAAACCTCCCCTGTGCTCACCGGGTCAAACTCGACCATAAGCCCCTGAAAACCAATAATCTTGTTCTTGTCTTTTCCAGAATGTCATGTAACTGACATCATTATATAGCTATTTCAGGTTAGCTTTTTTTTTTATGAAGAAACATGCATTTTTTTAGATTCAATGAAATATTTTTGTGGCTTTATAGTTCATTTCTTTTTAACAATGAGTAATATTTCATTGCATGTATATACTAGGTTATTCACTCATGTACTGAAGGACATATTGTTTACTTGTAATATTTGGCGATTATAAATAGAGCTGTTGTAAATGTTCATACTCAAGTTGTTGTACAGACATATTTTTGGATTGGTTGGTTAACTGTGTAGCAGTGCTGTTGTTTTATCATCTGTCAAGAATGTGCTTATTTTGTAACAATTTACCAAACTTTCTTCCAAAGTAGTACTAACTTTTGCATTCTTATAAGCATTTAATGAAAGTTCCTCCTGGTGGCAATCCACTGAATCAAACAAGGTAGATAGGCAACACTGCTTGGTACTATGTACATGTAAGCCTTCCCTGGTATATTTTTTTCTACAGTGTCTTCTGAAAAATGTTCTACAGTATCTTACTTCTTAAAAATGTGTATCTAAAATGTACCAATAAATGTTTTGGTTAAAGCAATGTATTTCTTACCCTGCATCTGAGCCATTTCCACAGAGTAAAGGGTCTTTTTGTCCATCCAAAACGTAAAAGTGACCTGTTAATATAAATAATGCACTATTTCATATAAAGCCTATTCATATCCAGAATAAATCAAAGTTTAATTATTTTGGTTATTTTTGAAGTGTACACCCATAATGTGCATCTGCAAAAGGGACTTGGCACAGGCTGTCTCAATTCTAGTTGTAAATACATTCAACAACTCTAACGTTAACATACGTAGCAATACTTACTGTCATCTCCAATGTAATCTTTCCAATTAAATGTACTCATTGTTACATTAATAAATGTCCCGTTTGAGTCCATTGTGCCATTAAAATAGGTAGTGGTGTTGGTTTCAAAAGCAGAATTGCTTGGGGGCCATTGCAAACATTTATTCCGCAGGTTGCCCATGAACAGCTGCAGCCCAATTAAAGCAAACACGCTCAGACAGAACACAGTCAGGATCATGACATCAGAGAGCTTCTTCACTGACTGGATCAGAGCCCCCACAATGGTCTTTAAACCTAAGGAGAGAGAACTACATGTCAACTAAAGAGGAGAGCCATAAACCAATATTTCTTCTTAATATTTGCATACTTTCCACTTCCCCCACAAATGTTTGCTTGGCTATACAGACAAAGCTTTATGGAGAGCCTGATGAATTATAAAACACATGAAAGGCACTGGAGATTCAAAATGAAAGTTTATACACCTAGGAAGGAAGTATTACGTGTTTTTTATGTGTTTCCATAAACATGTAAGAGACAAAGTTCCTGTATTATTTTTCCCTTCAGAATTTTGTGTTTCGTGAGGCTATTTCCCTCTAAACTATTCTTTGCACTTGCCTCCAAGTAGCAGTGATTTCAAGGAGAAAAGAATTTTAAGATAATAGAAATCCCATGCCATATGCATGCCATTCCATAATAATCTTTTCTCCTTTATAAAAGATCTATTTTAAAAATAGATCTGCAGCAAATGGTAAAATACAAATCAGTTTGTAAAGCCATGGTAGCAAAGCTTTATCAGAATGCAAGAGAGAAAAATTTTACATTGTAAATGAGAGAGCAACCAGTCATTTTAAAAATAGATATCTCATGCAATTTTCTGTTAAACTCAAAGGCTGACTTTATATAAGTATAAACTATCTCAAATTTTAGACATGGAGCTGGCATAGAAATATTTTTGGCATCTTTGATAAAGAATAATAAAGAACAAGGCTAATTCTATGCCCCTGGTCTCAACCTCAATATTATTATTGCCGTGTATTTAAAGCCAGCCTCGGTGTTTAACCTAGCTCTCACCTGGAATGACTGAAATAGTTTTCAGTGCTCGGAGAACTCTGAACGTTCTCAATGCTGAGACATTGCCCAGGTCCACAAACTCTGTCACATATCTGTAATAAGGAGTTCACACACAAACACAATAACACACAAGAAAAGTTGGAGATATAAGGAGCCTACCACCTTACACCAGTTTCTTCTTACCTGGAATTACAGAAATAGTTTTCAGAGCTCGCAAGACTCTGAAAGTTCGAAGGGCTGAAACATTGCCTAGGCTTACAAATTCTGTTACATACCTGTAGAATTAAATCAGAGTTACTGATAGTTTCGGTAAAGTTCATACTAAATAAAGAGTTAATGTTGGATTTGGCACACAGAGCCCCTTGAGTTAAACAAATGAAATTGCTGTAGATCTTAGGGTGCTGTATGCTGAAAGTTGCCTTTAATGAAAGGCATTTGTTACTTTATTTCAATGTAATTTTCCTAATCTGAACACATTTGTTTGCAAAATTGATCAAAGTACAGTTGTTGCTTTAAATTGTAGTCAATGAATAACTTCATTTTGATGAAGAGAAAGACTATGGAACATGAAAGTAATTCCACTTCTAGGTTATTTACCAGATTATTTACTTCGCAATATATGGATTCTAATATGCACTCTCAATATACATGAGGAACGTAGTTGATTTAACCAGTAAGATAGCTCTACAATTAAAATATGTTTCAACAACTTAGTTTATGCTACAAATGTTTTAATTTCTTTTAATTCATCAAATTTTAAAAATTACTCACGCCATCACAATGACACTGAAATCCAGCCAGTTCCATGGATCACGAAGGAATGTAAAATCTTCTAAGCAAAACCCTCTTGCCAAAATTTTTATAAGTGATTCAAAGGTATAAATTCCAGTGAATGTGTATCTAGGAAAAAGCATCCAAGCCAAAATTAAAATTTCACTTGCACAGTTAAAATAGTATGGTGAATACTGTAGTTTTGTTATTTTTTAATTCACTAAAGTTTGCTCCTTATTTCTATTTACCAAAAACATATTAATTTAATTACTGTCATAACACTAAGTTAAGGGTTAAACTGAATTGAAAATATATTCTTTAAGAATTTGTTCTAGTTAAGTTTTGGAATAATAACTTTGTATAATTTGTGGATAATCATTAAGCTTTTCTCTTTAGAATAGCAGTGCCCAATATAAATATAATGCAAGACACAATGCAGTATTCTAATTCCTGGTGACCAAATAAAAAGATAAGAAAGATTATGTGAATTTAGTTTTAATATTATATTTTATTTAAAATAGCATATCCAGAATTATTGTTTCAATGGTTAAAACGAGCCCAATTTTAAGTCTCAATAACAACATGCAGCTGGTGACTTCTTAATGGGGCAATACAGCTCTAAAATGCAACATAGCTTGGAACCATTTATGTAAAATATTTCCATTCAAATTTCATAATGATTAGATTCATTTTTAAGAAAATTTTACATTTATTTAGAAAATATACTTCATTTTGTTTGGACCAATACGTGTCATGTATAAAGTTATAAAACTACTCCTGAATGTCTCCTCTCTCTCCTTTCTCTTGTTTGAGATTCTATATGTAAAAATATATAATTATATATAAATACGTCCATGATTTTATATAGCTACACATATATAGTCACAAGAAATGTTTCAATTCTCTAGTATTTTATGGGTGCATCTATGCAATACTAAAATTAATAGATAAAATTCTTGAATCTAACCTTGCGTAAGCTAGTACTTTTCATGCAGGGGTCACATAATTTAGACTTTACTTGAATTAAAATTTCAGCTTTCAAAATGGTGAAAAACATTTCTGTTTGCTATAATGTAGTACATTTCTAGTCCTTTTCCTTTGAGCATTGACAATGAAAGTTATTTATGTTTTGATTTCTTCCAAAAATAGTCAAGTACTTATTTTCAAACATTTTGTTCTTTGAAAGAAGAATTTACAATTATTTTTCAGAGTACTTCCTCCAAACCACAAAGGTTTGATTTACTCTTATTATAATTCATTATATTTTCCAGCCTACCAGTACTATATCCATGAAAAAAGTTAGGATAGATATTTGTGAAATGTTTCAACAGAAAGTTCTTTCATAAAAGAAAGTAAGAGAAAAATGTGTGCAGAAATCTCACATCCAGTTCTTCTAAGTGCACCGCTCTTCTATTTGTCCCAACAACTCAATTTATTTCATGAGGAACAAATATTATCACTGTTTTTATTGATTATGGAGTAGCTCACCGTTAGGTAAAGTTATATTTTACAATCCCAAGCTTATGTGTACTTAAGTTTTAGCTTGGATTTGTTGTGTGCTACAAGTAATAGCCATGACATTTCCATTAGGAGAGATAGCTGGCCTTTTAAAACATCTGTTCATCACGTTAAGAAGTCATGCTGTACAGTCTCTGCTTAGGCTGCACTATGTCATCTCCAGAGTCCCTAGACTAAGATTAAAGTCTCCTATTTCTATCTTTGGAAAAACAGAAACATTTGTGGGACACTTGGAGTGTATGGTTTTGGTATCTGTGTATAGAGGAGGGTCCTAAAAAAACTAGGCCAAGTTTTACACAAGACCGAGATTCAAAAGTGCTTATTAGCAAACAGATTGGACGGGTTCATGGGAAACAAGAGACCTTGATATTTCTTGGCTCAGCCCCCACCAGGCTCCTGTCATGCCGTCCATGTCCACTGTTTTGCCTGTAGTGATGAGGTCTCTAAAAGTGCCTCATCTCACTAATCAATGTCATCCTCAGACAGTACTGTCTATGACACACTGCACAGTGACTGTTTCTGTATCAGTGACTTCTGTTTGCATCTCAGAACGGAATTATCTTCTCTTTTCATCAGACTCTTTTTTTTCCTGGCAACAACCATTAATATTTTGCTTTGCTCCCCCTGCTGACTGGTTGTCAAGATTCTAGAAATAATTGATCAGAAAACTGGTGCGAAGTTTTCTAATTGAAAGATGTAAATCAAAAACTTTAAAGCCGAGCCTATTTTCATCATGTGTATACATCTCTAAGTTAACACTGTTCCTTTAAAAAGAGACTTCACTATCCAAATGTACTTTTACCTATCTTCAGTAATTCCAGCCAGAGAAATCCCATGCAGAGAATTGTTTTATATAGGTATGTGCATTTTTAACAGCAAAATCAGACACGGTAACTGAGAGCTCTGTTAAATGGCCCACTTCAACACAAGAAATGGATCCTCTGCAATAAGAACTTTTAAAAAGTATTTAAAAAAATATTTAAAAAACTTTCGCTAATGTATTACATCACTAACAATGGCTTGCAAGGTGTTCCCTTACCTCCCACAGAAATCTAGGAAAATATGTAGAAATAAAAAGCGGCAGTGTCTATTATATCTTAGCTCTCATTACTTTAAAAATATGAGTGATCTTGAGCATGATGGCACACACCTATAATCACAGTATTTGGGAGGCTAAGGCAGGTGGGTCATGAGTTCAAGGTATGCCTGACTAAATTAATGAGATTTAGTCCCCAAATTAAAAAGGGCTGAGAATGTAGGTCAGTGGTATGGTACCCTTGGGTTCAAACCCCAGTATCTCTCTCTCTCTCTCTCTCTCTCTCTCTCTCTCTCTATTTATTTGCTTAAACACTTGGTCATTGTATTGAACCATACATGAATACTCTATATGATTTAAACACTTTCTGTTTTACACATTTCGTTCATTTCATTCATACAAATAATCTTATATGTGACTGGCAAGGGAATATTGTATGATGCAGAAATTGTATTTGTTCTTGCATAGTTTTCCCACCATATAATGTTTGAAACAAGGAAGACCTTTTTTTTAATCACACTCAATTTAGTTTAGCAAAACTTTTAATGTAGGAAATCAGTAGAAATGTTTTCTTTTAGTGCAAACGAAGGGTTGGTGTCCTCAAGGACCTCTGTGCCTAGATCTTTCTATGTAAAAATACAGATTAAATATTTTCTTTTAGTGATAACAAATGCCCTTCAGTTTCAGTATCAAGGGAAAAAGGATGAGGAGACCTAGTTTTTAAAGCTTTGAAGGACTCAATGGTTGTGATTTTACGCATTAATATTGGAAAAATAACTGGGTAAGCATCTTTTTATTGGGATCATTATTGCTTTTAATTAGTACTCTGGTTACAAAGTTTCATAAGTTTTGAGTGCTATGTTCTAAGCATGGCTTGCCTTAAACCCTGTTATTTTTGGAGCACAGATTTTCAGAAGATATTTAGTTTCCTTAGCAGAACACATGTTCGGCTGGGTTTTAACATATATCCTGTGTCTAAGTAACCTCTACATCTAAAGTTTTACTTAGCATAAACAACTAAATATAACCATTTTGAAATCAAAAAGGTCTACTATAATAATATAGAGGTAAACACATCTATTTAACTAGAATATAACAGTAACAATAATATATTAAAATAATTTATTCCATCAGTACATTGATCATTGCATTACTATAATATATTGCATTTATTTTATTTTTCTCATTGAGTTTCTTGGTACCTTTTAGGTATACAGTACAGTTACATTCATCATTGGGGTCTTGTACCTTTACATGACAGGTCTTGGTTATAATGTATTGCATTTAGAATGCTCAACTATGATTGAGTCTTCATTTTCAGGCCCAATGATTAGTTAAGATTGCCAGGAAATATATGCTAATTTATAATTTCTCTTAAATAGAGACTGTCACGCATTTGTTGGAAAAATACTTACCTCATAGAAGGAAAACTCCCCAAACAACTTTCCTTATCTTCTTTCATATTATGAAAATAACCTTTGCTGAGATAGAAGTGTTTAGCCTGATTTCAAAAAGCTTCAGAAACTATGTCAGACACAATTACAAAGGCAGTGCTAGAGAGTCTGAGTGTGCATTTCTTATTCTAAGCAGTATTCTTACTTACTCTACATTCTTTGTCCAATCTGGAGGGTTACTCAAGGTCATAAACACACAGTTGGTCAAAATAGTGCACATGATAAGCATGCTGAATAAAGTAGATTACAGTTAAGGAATAAACATTAGTTTGTTGCGATGGCCATTTAAAAATGATCCAATGTAAAAGTATTAATCAACACAGGATAACTGTGAAATTAATCATACTTATTCATATTAAAACAATGATTTTTAAAAGATACTTCAAAGCCTGTCACATGATTTGGTTTACTTTTTACACATCATATACTCATAAAATTGAATTTGATAAAGAACAATTTGAAGCAAATGAGAATTATTTTACTTCCAATTCATGCAATGAAATTGTACTACTAGGGGTCTTCTATAAAATGTGCTTAAGTAAACTTAAAGTAATATAATTCATTTCTTTATAGTTTGTGATAGTAAAGGGAGGTACAGTTTTGTGCTGTTAAAGTAATATTATTTTTCCATTTTTAAATTTTCACTTTATAATATAGGGGGACCCACGAGGCCACTTACTTAACTTCAAGTACCTAGTGTACCTCATACCAAAACAGATAAACACTATTCTGAGGCTTTCTTGAGAATTAGAATTCCTTTCTCTTGGTATAACAATACAGATTTCCCTGTATGAAAGTTAAAATTATTGTGAGATAAATAATTTTAAACACAAATACTTTCCAACATCAAGTTGTACGATGAGAAAACTGAAACACACTTTAAAAGGATACCCAGCTCATTTTCTGTGTCTCTCGGTCAATTAGTGTTTTTAGTTTGTACATAGGATTGTTTTGAACTTGTCTACGTAAAGTATGCATTCTTTAATGCTTCCTTATCTGTTTGATCATTACGTAGACATTTATTAAAGTTAACATGTATTCACATGTATTCTTCCCTTTCACGTACACTTCCTGACTGATGTACATGCGTTTGGCGGGGGGAAGGTGGGGAGTCACAGTTTTGAGCATGCCAGACGACCGCTCTTCTACTGAGCTACACACCGGCCCACAAATAATTTTAAGCTTTAAAACCTTTTGCTACATTTTCAACTCAGTACATAGCCATAAAGTGGACATTTAGTAAATATTTCCGGAAAGAATGAAGAATAGATTTAAGGGTTAAATATATAGAGACAATTAAGGCAAAATGGTGAATATTTGGCAATACACATAAGAACACCAACTCCAATAGACGGCTTCTTTGCAAATAGTTATATATGATTTCATTGACGCTAATGAAAATGTGAAGGAAATTTGCTCCTGTTCCTACTGCATGATGTAGTTCATTTACCCATTCATTATTGTGGTTTCACACTTACTTCCACAATCAATAATAATGTTATAATAATCTTGTTACAGTCTAAATAGCAGAAAACCAAAAGGAATAATCAGTTAAGCTAATGGTCCCAATGATCTCAAACAAATTACAGAAATGTCTAAAAGTAAGAATAACATTCCCTTTGAAAATCATGTTTTAAAGAGCATTTAGACAGTTCACATAAAAAGGATATGAGTGTACCAAAATCTTAATAGCAACTTTCCTAACGGGGTTTAGTGGAGTTAAAATATACAAGGCAGAGGTGGCACTGAATCGGAAAATTGCCTTCCCTTTATTCAATACTATAAAAGTCTGAAAAAGAAAATACGAGAAAAAAATTACTGAGTTAGACATGTGACTTATTTGAGGAATTTATCACATCAAGATCCTTTTTTAACCTCATTTATTTATTCAAACTTGTTTCTTTAAACCAGTTAGCATGGTGCAAACATGTTAGATGTATTCTATAAATATGTGAGGCATTTCTCCCCTAAGTTAACATATAGTTACAAATAAAGATTCAATTTACCATTATCTAATCGGTCTCCAAGACTCTAACTTGCTGATACAAACTGATATCCTACACAAGGTTTTTTACAAAATTGTACTGCAGCTTTACAGATTTCATTTCTATTTAAAGCTTGCCATCTGTCTTCAGCTTTGGTAACTTCAGCTTTGGTATTCTGTACACATTGCTATTAAAATAATCTTTTACAAATATTTTAATTATACCAAGTATTTTAATTATATCAAATATTTTAACTCCAAAGTTTGTAGTGGCTTCCTATTGTCCCTACAGTAGTTCCCATGACTTAAACTATTCATGTATGTAGAGTTACCTGGTTTCCCTGATTCTATAGATCAGGTGAGCAGGGTTCAGCTTCCCAGCTAAGACCGAGAAGTGACATCTGCCCTGAAAATAAGCCTGAAATACATCATTTCAAAGAATCTTCCATAGCTAAAATTCTATTATCTCAAACCTGTCATGATCAACTTAGCATTTAAGCTACACTGCCCAGGGATACCTGTAGCATTCCTCCAACACCCCTCTAGCATCATCTTTTATTTTTTCCAATTAGAATTATCTCTGCTCTGCCCAGCATAACCCTTTTGTCAATCCACTCACACATGTGAAGCTCTCCCTCTGACTCTGAAAACAAGTGTCACGGATCCTTAGAGAGAAAGGTGGCACCAAAGAGGTCATCATATACAAACTCCCTGCTATTTCAGGAAGGTATCTCCAGAACAGACTTGACGATAAGGTCCCACCTACAATGGCCAGTATTTAATAGAGGGTCTTAGAGTAGCTTTTATATTAGAATATTCTGGGGAGATTTTCAAAGTGCTAATTTAAGTCCCACTTCAGACCAACTGAATTAAGAAATTTGGAAGATGATACCGGTTTTAAAAATTTCCTCAGGAATTGTATTATGAAGTCAGGGTTTAAACCCTACTCTCTGGGAGATGTTCTCAGCTGTCAAAATGATTTCCTGATTTGAATCTTTCTGTTGTCTTCTGATCACTCCCTAATTGTTTCCCTTATCACTAACCTTTAATATATTAATTTGTACTCTTTTGCACATTGCTTGTAATCAGTCAAAGTAGAAGTTTCCATTGTGTTCATGCCAGGGAGGACTGGATTAGATGTTATAAACCACTGAGTACAAAGAGCCTGTATCTACTTCTCCATTTTGCCACAGTATTTAATGGGGTTGTTTGCAATGAAACACTTGTTTTAATTAAATATTGGTTTACCATTAAGATGCTGCTCACCTTTATGGCATCTATCCTATATATTGATTTACTTAATAATATGTTTTTACCCTTTACCCTTTAAGTAAGGGCTGTATCCCATAAATTCATATTCACTGACAACATGCTCTGTTTGAAGAGGTAGGCAGAAATATTTATATTGTGAGTATAAAGGGCAGGGAAATTAAGTGTTCTGTTTATCAGCCTTTTGTATTTAAGACCATACATCCAGCCATTACTTAATAACCATATTCAATAAACTGCACTTTATAAGTTAGAGGAAGAGGCTAAGTAAACTACCTTTTACTAATAGAAGGATTATCTGCAAGGGACAGTAGACCTCAGGAAGACTTCCCTGTAAGTACAGAAGCATTAAAAGATTGTATTGACTTACAGGATTAGATCATTTAATATTACAGTTAAACAAGATGCATTTAGGCATTCAACAGCAATAATAACATGCAAAAAGCTCGTAATTTAAGGTGAATGATTTCATACTTTTTTGCAGACAATTTATCTGAGAAATAAATTTTGCAGTGTTAGGAGAGAATTTTATTCTGAAATATCTCCAAAAAACAGTGAGCAGGAACAAATGGTCCCTTTCAACATGGAACCCTGTGTTCCTCCTGCAAGATTAGCCCATGTAGAACTAGTGGAATTAAAGCGGACACTCTAAGATCAGCTTCGTTGGTTGACAGGTTCTGAAACAGTGAAGGCCTTAAGAACCAAATCTCAGTTTATTTCTAGAGCATAATATCTGCCACAAACAAAATCCTGAGTTATGAGAAATGAGGAATAAAACTGATGTCTTGTGTAGTGAAAGAATTACAAGAAATATATTTGAAATTTGGGGCTTTGCTATTCATGATGTACTTCAACCAAAAATTACTTGAGAACTCAGTAGATAAGTAGGTGGTGGATAAATAGTACCAATTCTAAAGTCAGATTTCCAAGTAATGATGTGCCTTTAAAAATAAGAACATGTTGCTACTAACATTAAAATGCTATAGCTGAAAATATTTTGCATCAGATATTTTTTACTTCTTTTTCCCAGGCAAATGTACAGCTTACAAATTTGCTAAGATTTTTGTTACTTTGAAGTAAGAACAAGTTTTATATATCTATGCATAGGACTATGTCAATCACAGAAATTAAAAAAAATGATACAACTGAATTTTAAGTCCTTCTGTTGTACTACTAAATGCTATATGTAATTTAACTGCTGGGTTAAGATATTTGGCTCTAGAGCTGACCTGTTTAGGTTCAGATCCTGGATCTGTCACTTATGAGTCAGGTCCTGTTAACTTAATAAACTTTTCTCAACTCTCATCTGTAAACTGAGGCTAACAATAGCAATTGCCTCACCAGTCCACTGAACATTAAATAAGCTAAAGAGCTCAAATGGTGTCCAACATGGTACCAGCACAGCAAATGTTAGCTATTATTAGTATGGGCACTATTATTAAGCTATTACTCTAGTCCACTGTTATTGTTTTGAAGACATTTTTCTGGTCAACTTAAAAGTCATTAAGATGTATTGTGACGTTACTCATCTGGTTAAATTAATGGTGACAATTACACTATTAAACTGTACACTGTTTATTTATTAATTATTTTAGACAGGGTTGACCAAGTAGCCCTACCTGCCCAGGAACAAGCTCTATAACCCGGGCTGGCTCTGAATTTGCAGTCCTCCTGCCTCTCAGTCCTGGAATCACAGATGTGGACCACCATGCCTGACTAACCTTTACAGTTTTAAAGTGCTTTTCCCTGCATCATTTCATACAATTAACACAGATTCATGCCACGATTTTAAATTCTAGAAGTTGTTCAATTAACTTCTTGCAAACTCCTAAAAGGTCACAGACTACCCACGTTGCACGTCAATATTCACCCATAGAAATACTTCATGAATTAAAACAGTGTAGCTAGCTAATGTGGTCTACACCACCTGACTATATCATGGTCCAAGTCTGGTTCTCATTCACAGAAATGATTAAAGTGGACTATGCCAGCACACAGGAAAACTCCATTTTTCAGTAGAAGACTCACATTAACTGAATTTAAAAGCCTGACACATAAAGTCAAGTGCCAATCTATTTACAATGAGAAACATTAATTCACATAGATTAAATAATTACAATGGCATAACTATCATGTTCTTTCCATTTAGTAGATAAATGGGAAAACAAATTATAAGCAGACGCTTCCATGTTATACATAGTGTCCAAACCAGCTGACTTAATTAAATGCCACAGAATGTTTATTGTCATGTTAGGCAGCCTGTGGTAGTCCCTCTACAATGAAGTAACCCCATGAGGAGGAAAATGTTTTGAGATCTACTATTAAAGATCTGTCTCCTTTATATGATGTTTACCACTCTTATTTTCCTTTTCTTTCCAAGGTCATACCGAGTGAACCATTCATTTTCTTTAATTAGTAAATAGTTTTAATTATGTCAGAGTAAATTATAGCCCTCTGTTTTGAAGACATTTGCAAGCATACATACTGTAGATCAATAGTTCTCAGAGGAGAGTTCCTTTCTAGTTTCTTAGAAAATAACTGTCTCATTACAATCATCAATACTAATACAGTAGCTAAATTTCAGAACATTAACTCTGCAGTATAAGACTGAAATAAATTTTATTGTGAAATAAGTGATATATATTTAATGCCAAATTTTATGAAACTTTTTTAAAAGGAAAAAAGGGAACCTGTTTAACTGTTTCAGTTTGTTTTTATCACTTCAAATAAATAAAACATTTTAAAGATTGCTACTCAAAGTGTGGCCCACATTCTACCGGCAGGACAGGTATCATGTAATGATCGATTTGTAAGAAATGGAGGATCTCTTGTGCTGCATGCAGCATGGTGGTCAAGTCTACAACCCCAGCAACTTGGAAGGCTGAGGAAAAAGGACAGAAAATTTGATACTGACCTGAGAATTTAGCAATATCCTTCTTCAGAATAAAATTTGAAAAGGGCTCTAGGGATATCGTTTAGTGGTAGAGCCTTTATGAGTTCCATCCCTAATACTACAACAAGAAAAGAGAAATCTTGCCCCAACCCAGATGGGTGCAGTCAGAATTGTCATTTTAATAGGATCTTCAGATGATGTATACAGGCAAGTCTGAGGAGTAGTCCTTTAAAGCAACAGGACCAATCCCATTCCAAATGGTTAGTGTCATTTCCTTTAGGCAGCATCTATAACTTCAAATTTTGAATTCCTTGAATGCAATTTCTTCAACCATTGCCTTTAAAACTGTCTGCTTTGATTAATCAAGTTGTTCATAACTTCTTTAATCCACAAGTCACCAAGTAAGTGATATTAATTTATCTTTAGTTTTTACATTGAACTGTTTTTATTTTGATGAAGTAGAAATATAGACTGTAGTACTAAAATGCCTATACAGTCAATTAGAAAGGATAATATCTGCACTTATCTGGTTTAACTACAGAAATTGGTTAATTCTGATAGAACAATGTGGTTATTTTAACATTAGTAAAATACCTTATAACTGTGGCTTTAAACCACACATAGATTGAAAACAATTGAAAGTTTTTTTGGTCTGGTTTCTTTGTTTTTAAAGCATTCTAATCTTGATATTTTTTTCCCTTCAGAGTACTGTTTTAACCATGTGTAGTTGTTCCAAAATCTAGCCTGCCATAATCTCAGTGAGGTTAAAAGAGGTTCCTAATCATATTCTAGATTAGTGGATAGAAAGCAAATGTATTTCTGGTTGAACTTACACATGTATTATGTGCCTATGGATGGGTTCTAATACAAAGATTATTTATTGGGTTCCATAATGCAGATGATTGTGAAGAAAGTTCCAGCCAAATAAGAAGTATAAAAACAAGAAGTATAATATGGACTCATAATGTTGTATTAAATTTGGATTTTTACATAGCTATTATTTGGGTGTCTGTCATTTGTTTAACCATGTTAGCAATAGCAGGTAATTAGTTGTACTGATGTCATTCAAATTTTATTACTGTAAAATAAAGTATTGTTAATCTAGTCATATTTCCTCAGTATGACAAATTCTTCATGTCTTATAAATGTTTATGTTCATTATAATTTATATAAAACTAAGTGACAGTAAGGAGTACTATAAAATTTTTCACATGGGAAAAATTATGGATACACATATGCACCCATATCCAGTAATATCTCTGTTGCCAAACTCAATTTGTCCCAAATTCATGTTCAAACACTAAAAAGCTTGAGAACTGAACATGTTTTTCCCATAAGAAATAATAGAAAGCCAAATAATTGGTTCTGAGGCTCAAAAATTACACCTATAAATTCATTTTTCCAGGACTTTAACAAATTTCACAATGGTTTCTTTCTCTAACTCTATCATGGTTCTCAGTTTTCCCCTTAGCCTTAGTGCTGGTATCATTAACTTTCTTTGGAGCCATGGTTTCAATATTTTATGCAAATAAGGCGCACACACAAAAAGGCACAATGATGAATGTTTCAATGTACTGAAATGAGCACTGTGTGTTGTGTGGGCGAGAGCAGCGCTTAGTCTGAAGCTTCGCCCCTTTGTAACATATGATGCGCTCTTGGCCCTTATAGATTTTTCTCAGGTCAGATTTTCCATTTGACTATTGAGCCAGGTTAGGAACAAAAAGCACATTTTTTTCCCAAACTTTGCTGTTCAAGTAGTGAAATGTTCAACTTTGGAGCCATTCGACAACTGCAGCGTCACTGTATATAATTATGTGTGTGTATGTGTGTGTATATATATATATATATATATATATGCATAAATGAAATTATATTAAAGTTAGTTGTCTAATTGAAGACTGAAGGCACTGTATATAATTATATGTGTGTATATATATATATATATGCATAAATGAAATTATATTAAAGTTAGTTGCCCTTCAGATACAGATGGGAGAGAAGACAGTAAGACCCTTACAGGCATCCGTTGTTTAATTGAAGACTTACTGGAGGTATAAAGTCAATACTCACTTTCTTATTGATATAGTAGGGGTCCAGGTCCTCCAGGGGCTCTGACACCATCCCTGGAGGAATGTCTCCATAAATAAAAGGGAGGTTCTTTCCAGCTTCCAAGTCACTGTTTGGCTTTGGTTTGTTCTCATCATCGTCTTGTTCTTTTTTGGGTTTCTTGGCTTTCTCTTCTGCAGCACGGTTTTCGATAGCAACGAGAGATTCTCTAGTAAAAAGGTGGAAGCTTTCAGGTCCTGGGGGTACCAGCAGTGCCTGTGCCATCTTTTCATCCTGCACATTTAATTACGTTTAGCTTCTTGCATAAGAATTGTCTACAGTGAGTGAAAAAAAAATGCATGAGTGAGGAAAGCAAGTGACAGAGAGAGAATAAGAAAGTCTGTCAGGATGACATTTAATCGTCTTTAGTAATTTTAAAATTTGAATGTGAAGTCATGCCTTTACAGCTTTTAGTTGAGAAACATTATCATTTGATCTAATTTTTATTAAGCTGATTGGTACATTTTGCTGTACAATGCAGTCACATTCATCACTGGGATCTTGTATTTCAGTTGCACGCTATGTCTTGGTTCTTATTTTTTCCCCATTCCCCTGCCCTCCCTTTACCCCCTCCACCCTTCCCTATTTATAAAGACTTTGTTTCCATTTTTTCCTTTTCTCATATTTTTTCTTTTCCTGCTTTCTTTTCCCCTATCTGATCTAATTTTTAATAATTTTTTATAAATCTGCCAGAGTTCTGAATGGCAAATAGCTTGCTTTAGCCATTTTACAATGTATTTGTGTATTAAAATATTGCATTGAATGCCATAAATTAATTATTTGTTAATTAAAAAATAAAAAAACGTGAATGGATAAAGAAAGTGTGTATATATAATACAATTTTATTCAGCCATAAAAATAAAATATTAGCAATAGTCTGTTCTGAAACCTTTGAGTTAAAATGTTTTATGGTATACTTTTAATAAAAGGGTAATGCTACTACTACTTGTCAGTAAAATTGGGTAAGGGGCCATTCATAATTCCCCCTCTCCCCTTCTTTTCCATAACTTAAGTAACTCCTCAAATAATGAAGTACTCTTAACCATGAAATCATTGCAATACATTCCTGACTCAAAAAATTTCAGGCTAGGACAGGATTTTTTTCCTGACCCACTCAGTTCTGGGTGTATCATTAACTACTGCATCAGAAAAGGTCTCAACACCAGCAACAACAAGGAAGCCGCTGACTCTAGAAAGATGTATCCATCTTTGGATAGGATTTTCTTTTTATTATTTGTTTTTTTGGGTTTTTTGTTGTTGTTTGTTTGTCTTTGCTTTTTTGGGTACCAGGGATCGAACTCAGGACCTTGCTCTTGAGAGGCAGGTTTTGGAACCACCGAGCTAAATCCCCGGCTCCTTTTTATTATTAAGCCAAGTCCTTTCCCTTTTAATTTTTCACCTTGAAACCTTTGGAGACATCTTCTAAGGCAATGCAGAATATGTTTACTTCTCTCAGGTTTTCCACCCTTCAAATATTCAATGACAATTTTTAATATTCTTCCTGCATCTTTCCATTGGAATAGTGCTTAGCATTATGAATTGTGTGACTAGATTCCCTCTGCTCTAAACCCTGGCGCCACCACTTACTGGATGTGTGATCTTGGAAAATTGAACCCCACATTGCTTCAGTCTTTATGAAATGGGAATCATAGGAAAATTGATCTTCCAGGATTATAAAGAATAAATGCTTTAATTGATGTTGTGACTAGGATAGTTCTGGAATTAATGAGGACTATATTCATGTCAACCATGATAATCAGATTATCCTCAGTTCTTCTAGCTCTGAAACTTCTGTTACAGTTTCAAGTATCCCATAATTCAAACCATTCCCCTTTAAGTAAGATCTTGATGTGCTGGAACTATAACTGATCTTGGAGTTTCAGGAAGGCAGTGAGAGGTATAAAATATCAGAGCACATTCATGCAAAACTGTCAACTGGCTGGGAGAGGAAAGAGTGAAGGCAAACAGGTGGAAGGTGCTTACTCAATTTCCCATGGGAGGGAAAAACTTTTTATCTGCGGGCAATAAAACTATAAAAAAACTACAAAAAATACAGAAAATCAGATGCATGAATGTTGAAATATGAGTAGCCGTTATTGTATTTTCCATTATGCGCAAACCACATTTTAAAAATTGAGACAGAAAATAGAAACAATGACAATATCAGTCATCCTGTAAAAGTATCTGTATCTATGACATCAAAGTAATCATCATAGTTATTGAGACATTTTCCCATCCCTAACCACACCTCCTTCAGCCTCCTAATTTATTTTAGTGTCCATACTAGTACATCCCTTAAAACGTTTCCTAGTTCTTGGCAGTTCACTGCATGGCTATCCTGAGCTTAGAAATGAGAAACTCTGGATCTTTCAGTAATGTGAGAAAAAAAAAAGTATAGCTCACTGTGTTTATTGAATTTATACCTGAATCACTAGTTCTCTGATATGTTTCAAAGACAAAAGTGTCTTTTAATATTAGATGCATGTACAAATTAGTATTTATAACATTGCCATATTATAGTATCAGGCCTGTCAAACAGTTACATCATTTTTCCTACACATTTTTAAAAAGGACTCATGTTTTGTGATTCTGGGTTTTAAAAAATCTCTTTCTGTCTTTATTAAGTAACACATGAATTAGAAGACTCAAGTAAAATTCTATTTTCCTCAAAAACTAATTATTTCTTTTGTGCTTTCTAAATTTGTGGCAGGCAGCTTAAAACTGAACTAATGTCCACAGCCATCTCATGTCAATTTTGATGGCCATATGGACAGTCTGACTCTAGGCTATGTAGTTTTGAGTGCAGAATGAGCTGGAGCATTTTCTGCAAGCTTCAAATACCCAGAGACAAGTGAGACACCTGTCTCACATCACCTGTCACGAATTGAATTGCTAGGGTTCTTCCCAAGTGCTAAATGAGGAAGCAACAGCATGGCAAGCATATCTTAGGGAAATGCCCTGCAGCACGGCTCCTTTTTAGGGGTGAAGAGATTGTTTTTTGTATTTGAGCATTAGTTTAATTTACTTTGGTTTCTTTATTAGCTAACAATGAAATGGAAAACATGCTGAAATTGGAATGGGCAATCTGGGTTAGTAGAGAATCTTCCACTGAGAGATTTCCTGTGTCATTTAACCTTGCAAAACTCCAACTTCTTCAAGCTACTTCATCATGTAGGGAAGAAGACTTGGTTATGGAGACTTCTGGCTCTTAAGTTTTCAAAATAAAATAAAAATCAAACATGCAAATCTCTCAATAATCTTCATGGATTATTTTGCTTTCTCTACAGTGATGTTGACAGTCACAAAACTACAAAAAAGGTATTTGCAAAGAAATAAATATTAATCTTCTTTTTCATTTATGAAGGGCCAGAGTAAAGAATTTGATTCTTGATAAAAAAGGAAGTAAAAAGACTCTGGAATTATCATATCATTGCTCTAACTCCAGAGAAGATAGGTCAATTTCAGACTTTCAGTCTTACCTTGTAAGGGTACAAGGACAATTAGTGCTTGATCAATATTTGCATGAACTGAGAATTTAAAGAATTCAGTGAAAAGACTTTCTCATAGCTTCATCTACAGCCTTGTGGTTTAGAAATCTCTTAAAATCTTGGGCAATTCTGTTTTCATTTCTTCCTCTTTCTTGTTCTTTGTGAGCTTGTTATTATACAGAACTCATATCATTTTATATTAATTTGAACAGACTTAAGAATGATTATTACTGGGGACGGAGATTTAGCTCAGTGGTTCCACCACCTGCCTGCCACTCAAGTGCAAGATTCAGAGTTCAATCCCAAATATCTATCTATCTATCTATCTATCTATCTATCTATCTATCTATCTATATTACTGATGCATTGATATGGACCATACACTATTAATGAATTATATATGTATATATATATATACATATATATATACATTATAATTTGTTAAAGTACATTGGATTTAATATAGCAAATTTTTACCAGAACTATTTTTTTTAAGAACAAAAAGGGGGATCTGAAGAGAGATTCCTTTTGATTAAAAATAAAGATCCTATGTATGTGAATGTGTATGAGTAAAGAAAATGAAATTTTCTTTTAATGAGTAACAAGATGGTGGTTCAGTGAAGCTCATTATAAAAACAGACCACAGAATTTCAAACTTGGAAGAGACTTGAAGATCACTTATTCAGGAAATATTTATCGAGACTACTATGTATGAATAACTTTGCTTGGACCAGTACTAGAGCTCTTTTTTCTCAAGTAGCTGACAGTTCAATGGGAGAGACATATTTATGCAGATAATTATAAAATATTATATCCAGCTGGTGATTATTGTGCTCAGGGAAGGGTAGAAGGTGTGATTCCAGAAGTTTCCTTTGTTAATGATACTGGGGTAAGTTTTGTAGGCTAACTGGAGTTTCACAGGGGGTTGGGGTGGTATTAGTTGGGGAAGGGATGGAAGATATTTCATAAGAGATATGCTAAACAGTGAGCATTATGTGATTGGGCTCAGAGACAAGAAAAAGCATAGAGAGTTTGGAAAGAACTACAAGAGTTTTTATGGTGGACCCCAACCTGCACAATATGAGTGTACAAGACAGGATTAGGAAGTTAGGCAGGGTAGATCAACAAATTTCTTGTAGAATACACTACGGTAGGCCAAGATTGGAGAGTGACAGAATCAGTTGAAGGTTAGAAAGAAAGATGGTGACAAAATGAAGGATAGATAAGCAAGGGATGATCCTAGAGCAAAATTTTCAAATGTCTTGGTTTCAGGATACCATAACACTCATACAATTATCCACAAATGCAAAAGGAAGTAATTTCCTCTCCTAATAACTGTGAAAATTCTTTGATTTTTGTCAAGGCTCTGCAAATGATAGATATTAAATTAGATTTATTCAGGAATCTGAAGCTACATCCAAGAATCTTTGATCATTCTTGCCTTTTGACTGCATCTTTTAACTAATCATGCGTGATTTTGTACCATCATGCACAGATCACTTGAAAATATTACCACATTCTATGCAAATATTCACATTTTTGAAAACTTTACTATGTAAGAGGCAAAAATCACATTTGTTAATACCACTGGTGATGCTATGAGGAAAGTTGTAATGTACTGAGAGGGCATCAAGCTCCCAGTGGCAGGTGAAAGTTTTCCGAAATTCCAATTTCTATTTGAAAGCTCCAATTTTTAACTCTGACAACAAATGCTATCATTTGCTTCTCCTGGAGTGACAAAGTTTTCCTTTGTTCACTTTTGAGAATATATGTGCCAAATACCCAAGCCTAAATAACCATACTTTGTCAGATATTTTTCAAGTGAAAATGGTGCTCTACGACAAAAAGAGAGTGACTTATTCACTCCTGACGCCAATAAACGCGCAAATGCTTTTGCTAGAGATGACAGCGCTTCAGTGTTCAGCCGAAATTCTTCATCTATTCTTCTCATTTCATCACAGACAATACTAAAAGTATGTGTTTTAGGGTTGAGAGTTAACAAAATTATCATTTACTGCTTCCCTAGAGATTTCTTATGTGAACTGGCATTTGTTTTCTTACTGGAATATATGCTGAAGAAAAGAAAAGAAAAGAAAAACTACTCTTAACAGTTTGATGTTGCTCCCTCAATTCCTGCTAAGGCACTTAGCATTTTACCCCCATAACTACTGCACCATCACTGCAAATGTCAAAAGAGTGAGAAGAGACAAATGGCATCTTGATATTATTATGAAAGTAGTTTAAGACTCACAGCTGTTTCCCAAGAGAAGTTGCAGGACCTCAATTGTCTAAAATTTGCAATAGATGCTGTAGAAGAAAGCAGTTAGTATTTGAGAGGATCTAACAACAGCTCCAGGGCTAATAGGCATGAACTTAGCAACTGAAATTGGACTCAAGCCCGGATCAGCTACATTTTATTAGTTTCTTTATCCTTTTGAATCTTCGGCTTCCCTCACTCTGTTGTGGAGATAGTCATGTCAATGCTAGCATGGACTTTACAAGGTAAATGTAACGTTAAGATGAGAAAATACCTGGAATGTATCTGCAGTGTGAGCATAATGCCAGGAAGGCAGAAGGCTATCAGTAAATTAGGAAGGAAAACTATGGCGGAACAGATGGGTTTGAGGCACAATGGTGGGAGACAGAAAACCAATGAGGATGTATGACTGACTGACTGATTTGCTACAGAGAATGAAAATGAGTTATGGTGATAAGGCCAATCCAGGTTTCCAGTTTAAGCCCCAAGTTGCTATTATCCCACTAGAGAAGTGGAGATTCGTAAGGCTTGATAATAAATTTGGGGGGGGACTTATTTACTTTGCAATGCTGAGGGGGCATCTGGTATATGACTGAAATGTGTGGCTGAGACTCAGGAAACCCATCTGAGCTGGAGGGATGTTGATCAATGGGTCATGAGTTGAATCAGAGGCTAAGAATCCAAATGACATCGTCTAGGAGAAAAGTAGAAAGCCATAGAGGCAGAACTCACGATGCTGCTAGTTTTAAGGAGAGGGGCCATAGGAAGATATTAGACAATGAAATCAGAAGTTACCTGACACCAATAACGAATTTTCAAAATGTTAATTAAAAGGCACACATTGGATTTGACAATTTGTCAAGCTTTTTGCCTTTAAAAGAAATGAGAAGCTGGCTTTAAAAAGCTACATAACTTTCACTGAAATGTCTACTGACAAACGCAAATTGTTTCTTTAAGGCAAAGAATTTTCTGCACATTCTGTTCTTCATTAATTTTTCCTCCTATCAATGATGCCTTTAAAACTCTTACTAATGGGTGATTTGATTTCAAAGACCAAACTTGTATAGAAATAACAGCTGAGAAATAGATTTGTATAGTTCAAGTTGATTTTCTAGGTTCAGTTTGATATGATGCCTTCATACATTTTAAAAAGTGTATGAAACCAACCAATACAGTGAGTACAAGCTCTAATATGTGTCAGCAAACCAGACTCTGAGAAAAAGTGGCATGACAAATGCTGGTGGTAAGCTACATCACTACCAAAGCAAAATAGATATATTTTTTTCCATTAGTCATATGGCACATGGGTTTTCATCTTGCCTAATTTTCCAGAAGAGTGGACAATTTGACAAATTTTATTGCTCTGTAACCAGTTAGTAGTCTCCTCCTGACCCTTCCCCAGTCTTTATGATTGTGTTGCAAACAAAATCGATTAGTTCTGGTCTGTTCCTATGGAAACCAATTCATATCAGAAGGCTGTAAATTTGCAATCTTCAAGGATAGAAATTTGCTCTGTTAAACAATTTGAAATATCAAAAAAGATCGCAGCATATCTTCATGTCTTTGATAATGAGAAGTTGTTAGGGAGGACTGGGGGTACATTGCAAAAGAAAAGATGCTGTTTTCTTAGTATTAACAAAAGAGAGAAAAAGATACTATTATAGAAAAGGCACAGTCTAAAAGACACGTACCAATAAACCACTTTCCTACTGAAGAAAATTATTTTTTTCCAATAGAATTCCCATTTAGGATTAATAATTGTCTACTAATTATAATATATTCTCAGCACATGTGATAACAGCATAAATTTTACTAAGACATACATACAGCCTTCAGAACACTACAATGATAATCACTGGACACGTGTCAAGGCAGATTTAAACACTACTTTCCATAATTCAAGAATTTTGAAATAATGTCTGTTTGGTGTGATTTCTTAACTAGATGGCTTTGAAGACTGAATAATAGTAAAATTCTGTCCAATGATTACTATGTCTCAGATACTCCCATGTAATTTATTCTTATTATTCATATTGGCTCATTTAAATATCAAAACAATTTATGAAATGGATATTGTTTTTCTGATTGTACTGATAAAAACATAGGGGAAAAGAGGTTAGATAATTAGTACAATTTACAAAATTAGATTAATAAACTACAGAATGAAGATTTAATCCTGCATAACTTAGGAGGAAAAGCTAGGTTTTTAAATTTACAAAATGAGAAGATTCTTGGTTGATGTTTAATGAAATGGAATTAGGATGTCTGTTACTGGGTTACTAAACAGAGGCCCCTGCTTCAGGAATGGAGTGGTTTAACCTAAGAAAAGCAGCAATATTACCCTCACCTTTTTTTAAAGTTAAAGCTAAAGTATGCAGGAATGAATTATTCCAAGTGTAAAACCAAGATCTAATAAAGATATACTCAAAGGTATGTTAAACACTTTGAAGCTATTTACAGGCAAACTAAAAATTTACCCCAGCTTTTTTAATATCTTACATTGTACCTCTGTACCTCTTGCTGTCAGTGTGTTGTCAGGGAGTCTGAAGGAACCCATTTAGAAAGTAATTCTGCAGCAGATAAATCACTATGTCATGACCAAATACAAATGAAATCTATACTTTATTTACTATTTTCCCTTTCTGTTTGCTGAACAAATGAAACATAAATATCATCAATTTTGATTTAACAAAGTTTTTATGCATTTCTTTTTTTTTTAACTTTTCAGTTGTATCTCCCCCCACCCCATTAAGTGTACTGGTACAATTTAGGAACTCGTGTCATGCTTTGGAAGAAACAGCACTGTTCACAACAGTTACCTTGGAAATAATATTAGTTTTCTGTGACTGCCCTTACTGGATAGCTATAAGCTTGATTAGATAACTGTTAGCTAATGACCACAATTAAACTGGCACCATCACAAAAAAATCAGCATCATTGACTTTACTGACTCTTAAATTTTCTACTGTACATTTGCAAACTGAAGTAAACCATGTGTTTGGATCCCAACATGCATTCCTCCTGAATAGCTTTTCCAAGTTCCTTGAATTAGGGCTTAAGGAAGAGATTCTGGCCCATGAAAGGTAAAGGGATATCTGCCAAGTAGTCATTCATGAAAGGTTTTGGCACTCCTCTGAAAGACAATGAGAGGAAGACAGCGTTTTCTGTCTCCTGTCCTCTAGAACCTTTTGCACTGGGGTATGATATAAGGTGCTTCTGTAAGCAAGCTCACAACCAGAAGGGATGCCAGTCTGTGGACAGAGTTGACACAATGAATGTGGCAGATCACAGAGACATATTCACTCCTGAGCCCTGGAGCCCTTGATGGATCACTCGGTTCTCAGACTCAGACAATCTCTGCACTGCTTGTTGTGTTTAATGAACATCCTTCCTTAGAGGCCTTAGACAGTTTTTTTATTTTTAACCAAATAAATGAGTAGTTGTTGGTCAGTTCCAAAACATGGCGGCCAGTTCTGAATCCAGTTCACAGCCAACTACTAATGACATATTAAGATGACCTTTCCCCAGTAGGAACAGGTGAGCCATGGATCCAATTACCAAATAAACCCAGTAAAATTCAAAGGCAATACAATCCTAGGTAATTTATTAAATATACAAAATGACTGTCCCTCTTAGAAGGAAAAGAACTAAAAAGCTGGGTTAATCCTCTTTCTTGCATCAATAGCTTTTGGCATTATTCCATCCCCCGGGGTCATCTCTGTCAAAGCTTCATCTATTTGTTTGTCTCTTTGGAGGAATAAACTGATAAAGGGGTGGGGGAGAAAAAAAACACTCTTTTGCTTTCTTTCTGTACTGATACAGCTGTCCTTGGTAGCAAATAGAAATTAAAGTTTACTTTCCACAAATACAAATTTATACCTACGTAGTAGTTCAGGTACCTTTGATAGTCACAGCACCTTTTTTCAGAAAAGCTCCAGGCCCCTGCTGGGAATTAGCTCATTTATTCTTATAATATCTCTAGAAGAGGTTCTGTGGTTTTTTTCCAGCAAGCCACTCTGCCATGACTTCTTGACAGATATCTCATTGCTGAATAATTGTAACATGGCTTGGCTTCAGCTCTCTTGCTCCATGATCTGTGTAAAAAGAGAACACAGTTGTTAACTTGGCCCCACAGTTCAGGTGGCATTGAGAATACAGTGGGTGCTCTGGCTCTGGATCCTGCTTCTGGAACTTATATGAAGAAAGCGGGATAGATGATCCATGTAAGCAGGATGGCCTGGCATGTCAGAGGAAAGGTGCAGCCAGGCTTCTGGGGTCAGCAGGGGACTCTCCATTGACTGCTTCGATTCATTTCTTCACTGTAAAGACATGGTGACACTCTGGAGCTCATTTCTGTTCTTCACCTCCCGCTTCCTCATCTTCCTCTCTTTTCTGTTTCCCCTTGTCTTCTTTCCCTGAGGTACCTCAAAGCCCAAACAGCTAGACTGGTGCAGCGTGTCCACTTTGGGGCTGTGGCTCACTATTCTACTTCCTTTTTTCCAGATCTTTGTCCTGTTCCCCTAAAGCCCAATTTAATTGGCTTACGAAGAGGAGACAAATAAATCTCCTTCAGTGGCTTCTAAAAGTAAATTTTAGACAAGCACGCTAAACCAAAGCACAATAATAACCTAAATATAACTATCTGATGTCATTCCCTTCTCAACTCTATCCATTAGCAAAGGATAGTTTAGCACAGCTAAACAAATGAGGATTATTTCAAAGAACAATATATGTGATTCTAAAACCAGCAATTGAAATTTAAAACAATATTTACTTCAATTATGTGTACAATGCTCA
Organism: Fukomys damarensis; assembly: GCF_012274545.1. Lineage (NCBI taxonomy): Eukaryota > Metazoa > Chordata > Mammalia > Rodentia > Bathyergidae > Fukomys > Fukomys damarensis. The sequence continues at coordinate 29,285,445 of NW_022900938.1, read as the reverse complement.
CAAACCAAAGTGGTCATATATTTTCATCAACAAATCTCCCTTCACCATTTTGCTCTGACAAAAAAAATATTAAATCTCACTTTTAACCTTTTATATATAGTCTGTTAAAATCTCCATCTCCGGATGAACTCTCTTCAAAGCCACCAATCTATTTTCTACTCTGTTATCAGAGATGAGCATCATTACACCTCTCAGTGTCTCTTGTGATACAGTGTTACACTAACAAAAAGTGAAAGCGCTCTTTTGTTCTGGCCTCTGCAACCTCTCCGTTTGTGGCAGCACACACATGCCATTCACTAGCGGGATGATGTTAACACATTACTTATCCAATCCAGTTTTTAGGTCCTCATAGGTTGACGGGATATATCCAGTAACATAGCCTTTCTTTAAAAAATTAGATATTTCCAAATTGCAAACACGTACATACATATATACTTAGACACATATTTGTGAACTTACGTGTACACCAGCTGGTATAAAATGGGGTTTCCACAAAACTGGATGTTACAATAGTGCTACCAGTAGTAGCTGTACTATATTCATTATTTCTGTAAAAGGCAATCATACAAGTAACAACACTGATCTGTTATAAATTGGATCTGGAAAGACTCCCCATGGACCCATGTGTGATAGGCGTGGTCAGCAGCCCATAATGCCATTGGAAAGGAATAGAACTTGAAGACCGTCTAGGCTCCAGGTAGGAAGCAAGTTAGGTCACTGAGGGTGTCGCTTTGAAGGAGATATTGGGATCTTCTCCTGCCTCTTCCTCTCTGGTGGCTTCCTGGCTGCTGTGAAGTTAATGAGCTTTCACCATTTGCTCCTGCCATGATGTACTTAGTCCTGCCACAGGCCCAGAATAACAAAGTGAAGATGGACTGACACTCTGAAACCATGGGCCAAAATACACCTTTCCTCCTTTTAAGATGATTCACTCTGGTATTTTGTCACCATAAAGGAAGCTCAACACAACATCAGACAGATCCATGCATTAGAGATTGATTATTAAACTAAGTAAATAGCTATTCCATAAATATTAGTACCCTCTATTTTATAGCCACACATTTATTAAACACTACTTCTCTTGGCATCATGGCTTGGAAATTGCTGGGTCTTGAATACTTCACCACCCAGCTTGGCATGAATGAGAATGACACTAAATAACCAAAATATCAAATTAACTGTATTTCTTGAGAGGTTCTCCCTAGGGAAACTGAGAGGGATGAGGCAGTGAGGTCTGGGTGTCAAAGAAGAAATAAGAATCTAAAGAGGAGTGGTTATGGAGAAAGCAGCCCTGAAAGTTCTGATTTGCTCAAGGTCTCTTCTCCCTCTTCTTCTTTTTTTTTGGTACCCAGGATCAAACTCAGGGCCTTGTGCTTGAGAGGCAGTTGCCAGAACCACTGAGCTAAATCCCCAGCCCTCTTCTCCCCATTCTTAAATCCCCATTGATTTAAAGCCTGGAAAATGTATCTTATGCCTTGGGTTTCAAACAGGAGAGAATTTGTAAATCTCCCCTCCCCATTGGAAAGCACCTTGATTTCTGCGTATGGGCTCAACAAATTGAGATCTCATGCTTCAAGCTGCATTCTACCTTAAGGTGCCTCCGTCATCGTTAATAGTGGTAGGACATGCCTCATAGAGGAACTGTAATAAAAATTTAGCTTCTTTAAAGCAGTTTTAAGCTTCAGCATTAGAATTACTTTGGCTACTTGCTAAAGAAGATTTCGAAGGAAAGTCTGGGCCAGGGTCCAGGAAGTGTACTAGTGAATTTGGTACAATTTGAGAGAGGAAGTTGCAGGGAAAAGAGTAGAGATTAAGAAGAATGAGTAGTGTGCATAACCAAGGCTGGAAAATAGCTCTTGTGTATCCAAGAAAACTTGGAAGCACATTGGATCACAGATTTTATTCTATTTTAGGAAAATACAAAACAAAAATAATTCCTAAAAGTCTGTATACAAAAACAAATCTATTCCAAGATCTAAACCAGTGAGAAGAATATTTACCCAGCACATAGCATAAGGAACAATAACTTACTGAATGAATATCTCAAATTTAATTTTGTAGAGACTTATACAAAGTTCAATCAAAATTTGTAAAACTCGGTATATCTCACTTAGAAGGTGGTCAGATTAGTTCATAAACTTTGTTTTCAGATGACCTAATAAATTTGTTAAACTTAGTGACCCTCCCCAAATGGTGAGATAGTTTTTGAGATTTACTTATTAGAATTTCACCATTTTTGAAATGTGGGGGAAATTCTTCATCTCACAATGAGGAAGTGATAGTTTAAAAATGGGATGGAGACCTTACTGTGGAAAGTGAATGAGAAAACTGCAGAATTTTGAATGAAGTTACTTTAAGTTTATTGCTCTTAACCCATTTCTATTTTTATCATTAATGTTATTAAAAGCATCAGTAGTATCAACAATTCAATTTTCTAGAGAGAAGATTGTTTATATTTCCTTTTGTATTATTTTTCATTTATCTTGAATATTTAAGATATTCTAGTCCCCAGTGTTTGTTGTTGTTGTTTTTTAATTTTCATTTTGGTATATCTCCATTGATTTTAGCATCACTTGAAGCTTTAGCTTATTTTATTATTAATAATAATTATTATTATTACTACTATTAGTGATACCCAGGGCCTTTGCACTAAGCTGTATTCAACCCTTTATTATATTGTATATTGAGACAAGGTGTCCATAAATTGCTAAGATGCCAAGGTTGGATTTGAACTTGTGATCATCCTATCTCATCCTTCCCGAATGCTAGGATTGCAGCTGAGAGCCCCAATGTCTGGCTATCTTTTAATTATTTTTGACCACCCACACTATTTTCTTTCAATCCCTTTATCTTCCTTTATTCTAACAAATAATATAGTCAGAACTTTCCAGGTAAAAACCCTATCTTTTAGGCAGTACACAGTAAAACTCTGCTTCCTTAGTACATTAAGTACTGGGACAGATCCAAAGCTACTCTTGAGAATCTGAAAGTTCTTAGTCATCAGGTCCCCGAAAGTTTCTCCAAGAGGAAGGAACCACCTTCCTCAACTTCTGTAACAAGTTAAAAGTCTTACCGACCACCTGCTTATCTAGTTTTAAGACGTGAGCTCTCCATGAAGAAGTTAACTTTTTTCTGTCACGAAGTTAGCAAGGAATGAAATTGTGGAACGTTGTGCAGGGAAACAAACCACATACCCACTCCCCATTGTGCCCCAGGGACCTTCATTGGATGCAAAATCTGAGATTTTCTTGTGTTGTATAAGATCAATTTCTGCCTTTCTTCTAGAAATAATGAGACCAGAAGGCTTAGGACTAAATGTACATTCTCAGAGTAACTTCATTTACCCAAATTTTTAATGCATATATCATATATGCGTTCTTCTTTTTCCTGGTCTTGGACATTCTATTGCACAAAGCTTTAAAAAATAATATGACAGTTTACATCACATTTTCAGAGGTATGGGGTATGACAAAAACAAAATCCCTCTAAGTGCACTTCTAAAAAGTTTTCTTCATTCTTAAGCATGGTTCTATACTTTTTATAAATAACCCATGTTTTTCTCAAGAACTCCATTTTACAATGATACTAAATTTTAAAATTTGAATTTGGAAACACAATATCCTCAGATAGGAAAGAATCTCTCAGGCCATCTATTTTCTTAACTTAGGTTATAGCTGGGGTTCTTAAGATTTAACTCAGAACTAGAAATATGGTATGTACCTATAAAGTCAGGTGCTCAGGAAGGTGAGGCAGGAGGATTGCAAGTTTGAAGTCAGCCTGGGCAATTTAGAGAAGATCTGTCTCAAAATTAGAAAAATCAAAAGGGTTAGGGTTGTAGTTGAGCAGTAAAATGTCCCTGAGTTTCATCCTCAGAACCAGAAAAAAGAATATGAGTTCACCTGGAGTACTTTTTAATAAAATACAGCTTCTTTCTGTGCCCCACCCCATAGCTGTTTATTTGCAGTAGATATGAGTGGGACCTCACTTTGCATTTTGAACAAGTGGACAAGCAATGCTGGTGCTGGCAACTCCGCAACTACATTTTGACAATGACTACACAGTCCAAAATTGCGGTTTCTTTGAAGTTAGAAAACTATATATTAGCCATATTGCCCTCATTTTAATGATTTTTCAAAGATGACAATCATAGCTTCCTCTCTCATTTATTCATTCATTTAATGTCCTGTGGCATAATTCTCCGAACCTCAAAATGATTGATGGCAGTATTTCACAGAGCCTGCAATAGCTTTCTGTCTCTGTCTCCAGCCTGACTCCCATTGAGCCTATTTTCATACCACCAGTCACAGTGAGCTGGAGCGAATAGAAGTCAAATCATGACATTCTTCTGCTCAGAAGCCTTCAGTACCTACCTAGAAGAAAGTCCAAAAACCCTTTCCAGTTGTTGGCTAGTCCTCATAACCATGACTGGTTAGTTGATCTCACCTCCTTTCGCTCTCCTCCTCTCCCATGACTATCTAGCTAAGCTGGCTTTTGGCTGTGCTTTCTGCCTGGAAGCACAGACTGCTTCCACACCCCAGAAAACTCCCTCTCCCATTGAGCTGAATGACCAGCTCACTCATCTCCACGCATTGATCAGAATTAACCTTACAGAGAGCTGCTCATGCTTTCCTTCTAATCCCTTGTCTTGCTCTGTTGTTTCCAAAACACTTAGCACCTTACTAGGCAATATCTGACTTACTTCTAGTGATAATTCATTTTCTATTTGTCCTGAGTGGCACATAAACCTCACAGGGGCTGGAATATTTGTTTTCTGAGGGGTCTTCTAGGGATGATTGAAATACAGGAGTAATGTTTAAATTAAAAAAAAAACATTATAGTAAAAGGCACGTTGCCAAGAACAATGGGATACGTGTGTTCAAAGCAAGGGGAACATCACACATATGTTAGGGTTATTAATGGAAATGTGTCTTCTACTGTATTCATTTTTTTATTTAAACATTCATTGCGTTTTTTGTCATACCTCACTGATCAAACTTTTATGGTAATTTCTGTGAAATAAAAGCAGTACAGTGTGTTCTCATCTACCTCATGGATGGATCTAGCACTGTGAAAATGCTGGCTCTTTTCTAAAATGAAAATGACCATGAAAGCTAAACATTTTTTCAACTTGGGACACAGACACAGCCACAATAATGAGCTAAAGATGTAAAAGACGACTTCCAGAACTGCTTCAGAAAGTTGCAAGAATAATGGGATAAGTGCGTTTCAAGTGAAGGGGAATATTTTGAGGGAAATTAATAGCTTTATCTCTTTCATTGTAATTTCTTTAAAAAATTGCATATTCATCATAGGTTTTAACCAAGCCTCACATTTTGTTCAGCAATGAATTCCAGGTCTCTGGAATGATATATAACACATTATAGGTGTTCAATAAGTATTTTTCAATCACCAAATTATTTAATTTTGGTTTCTCAAAAATCATAATAATTTTATTAAGACTTGCTCTTTGGATAGTCAGCCATTTTGAAAGACATGTATTCTATTTATGAGAATATAGTTTATTGTAGCATACCTCAAAAAAGTGAAATATTCTCATGTGAGGAATTGGTTAAGTATATAAAGTAATTCAGTTTTATATCTTGTCTCCATTAGGATACAAAATATAAAGAATGCACTGTATCAAGAACAAACATAAATATCCTACAAATATCATATGTTCTATCATGTAGTCCTATCTAATCGAGATCAAAATACATACATTAAAATCCTGTTTACCACAAAGATAGTTGTAAAATTCTATTGTATAATTCTGTATAACTCTGTACAATTGTAAGTTCAAGAACAATTTGGGCAACTTTTTGGACTCTTAAAAATAAAGCAAACTGGGACCTTTCTTCACTTAAAGTATTACCTAGTCTAAACTATCATAAAGAAATGACAATAATAATAATAATAATAATAATAATAATAATAATAATGATACTGAGAACATGTTTTACTATGTATGCCACACACAACTTAATTCATTTAGTAACAAAAAAAAAAACCATAGGAAATAGATGTCATTATTATCTTCATTTTGTAGATAGGAAAACTGTAAAGTTCAGACATAAGTGGTGAAGGCAATGTAGGTAATAAAAGTTGCAACCAAATCCAAGGCCTTCTTTCTTTAGAAAAAGTAACCAAAGATTCTCTAAAAATATTTCACCACCCTACTTCTCCAATTTCATCATACATACTCTGCATATATGCTCTTCTCTAGTCAAACTGATCTAGTTACCATTCCCTGAAAGTACCCAGCGTCTGGTGTCTGGCGTTCAAAAATGTTTCCTCCGAGCTGGGTGCAATGCTGCAAGCCTGTAATCCCATCTACTGGAGTCAGAGGCAGAACCGCAAGTCCAAGGACAATTTGGGCAACTTAGTGAAACTCAGTCTCAACACAAAATAAAATTTAAAATGGAGTGGGGATGCAAATCAATGGTAGTGTGACCTTGAGTTCAATCCCCAGTAGCATGCGAACACACACACACACACACACACGCACACTCACACAGTTCCCTCTGCCTGAAATTTTACCCACCAGCAATCGTTAAGGGTTAAAATCCTGCCTGTACTCCAAGGTTCATTATATACCAGTCTCAAGTCAGGAGTGGTTTGGTCATCCTCTGAGTTTCCAAAGCACGTAGATATTGCCTTTAAAGTTCATACAATAATTTTAATATTCTGTCTTTTGTTGTTATTGAGAAGGTACTTATCAGTTCTACATCTACTATTAAATTTCTTGAGGATAAGGACTAACTGAATACATATCCACTTATTAGATACAATTACCTAAAACAAAGTCTAAAATTATTCTCTCCAATATGATCTGTATGGACCATTTGAAACGTGAGCACTTGAAACCTGGGTAGGGGCCAAATTTTGAAGTAATACTTGGGCATATTATTTCTAATGAAAGACTTCACTGATTAAATTAATTTCACTTTCTGTCTTTTTAAATTTTTAGTGTTAGCATCTAGAAAAAATGAAAGAATATATGTGGATGTCATTATATTCTCAGTGGGCAGTGTTAAACTTGTCTGTACCTTTCTATGATATCCGCTTCCTCCAGGTGATCAAACCCATGAACAAATGCATAATTTAAGCACGGCAATTCCCTATCCAGAGATGTTCTGAAAGGGTGGGGATCTCTCTGGAGCATTAGTTTTCGATTACATTTAGTCATATTGTTGCTTTTGTCCTTAGGACATAGGGTTTTGGATGAGGAAATATTCTGAGGAAAAAGCTACTTTGCCCACAAGCAAATATTCTCTCTGTGTGTGTGTTCAGTGGAACAAAAGGTACATTTAAATCTGAATAATAATTACAGGATGATTTCTATTTTGAAGTAAATTGGCAACATGGAAAATAGAAAGCAAACAGTATTCTCAGACCAAGAGCCAATTTTCGATCTATATTCCTACCTCTACCTCAGCCATAATAGCTCTGGGAGGTGCTCTCAGCCACATTTTTCCTACTGCTTGCTGGTACTGTGTGCTTTAGGCTGTTTCTTTGCAGGCAAACACAGACTGTTTACCGACTGTAATCAAAATGACAGCGCACTGTTTTCACAACTGAGTGTTGAGATTCAATTGCCTTTTTCACTTGGCAACTTAAAGGAAATTCAGAACTGGAATACTGAGGTACAACTTGCATTCCATCAGTATGGTGGTGCTGACTAGTCCACATGTTATCTGCACACCTTTGAAGTTTAAAAACTGACTATTAGGATTTATCTAGCCTGGTGCAGAGAGGTTTAATCACTGCCTGCAGACCAGTGCAAGTGACTAACTCCACTGGAGCACAGGATGATTGAGAAGGTTCTCGATTCCATTTGTCATGTTATTTTTCATGCGCCAAAACCAACCACAAGAGGAGACCTACTCTACTAAGCATGTCCCATAAATAGATGTTAATAATGCCTCATTGTAGGCCACCTTGAGATGGTAACACAGAACACAGGGAAACACAATAGAAAAACAAGCCCTTGTCCCATTCTTTATAGAAATAAGATTTAACAAAAAGATAAGGTGGAGGGAGGTGTGTGTGGGGTGGACCAAATTCTAATCCAGGAAACCTGTGTTCTAGACCAGTGTATGCTCTCATTTGCTGGAGACTTCAACACTCAAGATCTTCAACACTCAAGATACAGTTTAGTATCCTTGTAAGCAGGAAGAAGGGAGAGGCAGGAAACTGACCAGTGTAGTGACTCTTACTTCTCAAGCTCTGGGTTAGTGTCCAGACTTCAGCCTCTGTATAGGGTGTACTTTCTCCTTTCTGAAAGAAAAGTCTAAATGTACAGCAATACCATACACTCTGGACAAGAGCCATTGAGTCCTTCATTAATATTGTTATTAATATAACAATATATTTTATGGCATGAATACTATCCTTATCAGAGAATATCTTCATTTTTTAAAAGACGTTAGTGAACTGGGTGCTTGCACACTTCATTTCTAGTTCAAATTTAAGCTGCTTTTCGATGAGGGTGAACGCCTCGGGTGAAACACGGTTTGAAGGTGGTTGCTGAAAAGTGCTACCTTCTGAATCCTTTCTAAATATAGATATTTAATTGCATATCCAATCGAATGTACATGAAGTTCAGGTACAACTGTACATGACATTGTAATATCAAGTCTTATTTGAGAGATTTTATATAAATTACTGTTTTCAAAAAAGCCTACAAAGCTTTAGGTCTGATTTTCAGTGAACTACGACTGTTCACTAGGTTAACTCCCCTCATAATAAGGCCTTTTGAAACAAAAGGTGGAAAAACATCCTTCCTGGGATCTGAATTCAGGACTCTGAAAGTCCGTGTTTTCTTTCAGTCACTTAGCATATCACTGGCACCAAAATAGAGCAAAGGGCTGCAAACACTGGCCTGATTTAGGTGTGGATGATGCCACGTACTGCAGTGGGAAGCAGAGGAGCAGGTCTCTGTCTATATAGACAGGAGAGATGCTACCCAGGGCTTCACGATTTTAATGCCAAGGGAGAAACAGAATACCAGAGGTAAGAGAAAATTACATGTGATGCAAAATTGTATGTTAAACAGGGAAGCAGTAACCAAACTGCTAAGGAGTAATTAAAAAGTTGGTATGTTCTGTCCGTCTTTCCCTTCAAAGATAGAAGATCTAGTAAGTAAGAAATAGCTAGAGAGGGCAGAAATAGGAGGAGAAGCTTAAGAAGAAATGATGGGAGAAGATGCCAGGGGAGGTGGAAGTCATCTTACCGTGCCCCAAGGGTCTCCTGGAGGACCTGGGTGATTTGGGATTCTGAAAAATTTTTCTGTGTAAAATTGGATGCTGAAGTCACTCATTTTTCAAGTCCCACCCATTTAAAATTTTAATAGTCTCTTTTTAGATCTATTTTAGGTTAGAAAAATTGATTGGAAAGTACAGAGAGTTCCCACATGAAGTCTGAAATATTTATCCTTCAAAATTTGTATTTAGAAGGAAATTAAGAGCATGAATAGATGTTTTATTTACAAATCTTCTTGAACTTGGCTTTCCTGAGGAATGTGAATTGTTTTTTTATGTATAGTTTCGAAAAAAGTGTTTATTATTTTTGATCAGACTAATTTCATAGAGTATTGTTTGAAATCTGGCACCACTACAGTACATTTAATGAAATACTTGTAATAAATGAGTCTTACAATGACTCAGGATAACTTTAAGGTACCATGTGAAGAAGCGTATCTTACAAATGCATGAGGGGTAGCCCACTATTGCTCTACTGGTGTGTTTTAACCCTTGTGTGTTAATTTGCACCCGGATTTAGATATGTTCTGCTACTTTTTGTGGACTCCTAACCATTACATTTTATTTCAATTTATTATGATTTTGAATTAGAAATTAAAATTATTTCCAATCATTTCTTATAGTTGTCACCATGTTGATAGAAGTTAATGTTTTACCAACAATAAATTATTTATCCTCTGATTGAGTTAAGGTGAACAGTCTCCAGGCTTTCATTCCTAGTAGCATCTGAAAGGTCCGTTATCTGTACATTCATGGTGGGCTGCCTACATATTTTGTGTACTCCGTAATAGGAGGTGCAAAGTGATCCATTACCAGTGTGAGAACCCAAGCACTGTGCAGAGACATAGATCCTGAACCTGACCTGGAACATGATATTACATTCTTTCTGTTTACAACAGAAGCACTAGTCAACTGCTTCAACATATGGATCTTAGCCTGAGATTTAGCATGTTTGTTCTACAGGATGATAATTTTACTGTGGCAAGAATGTTAGAGATGGTGTAGAAAGTCATACTGTGCAGTAATATTAAATGATGATACTCTAGAAGAAAGACAAAGATTGAAGGTACCCTAAGGGGCACAGAAAATTATTTTATTAATGCTACTATGGTCTCCTCAATTGTGGAGAAAACTGTAGGATACTAAGACAAACAACTGAGGTGTTAGCCCAGAAAATTGTCTCCTTGAAGAGCTTAACAAACTGATTCACTTTAAGAATGAAATTCCTTTTAAGAAATGCAAGTGATTATTAATTCTGCTTACGCATTAGTTTAATTAACTCTTACAAAATAATTTAAAATGCATTTTGGTTTTAAAAAAATTCTTTGATTTATAGAAACCACTTTTCTTCAATATCTTCCAAAAATTGTAGTTTCAAAATATTGAAAATTGAAGCGTCTTGTTTCTAGGTAGATAACCGGGATATTCAGAGAATATCTTTCTTTTTTTCTCTCATTGAGTTTACTGCTACATTTTAGGTATACGGTACAGTTACATTCACCATTGGGATTCTGTACCTTTACAAGACAGGTCTTGGTTCTCATTTTCCCCCGTATCCCTGCCCTCCCTTCACCCCTCCACCCTTCCCTATTTACAAAAACTTTTTTTCCCATATTTTCATTTTCTCATATTTTTCTTTTCCCTTATATCTTTCAATAAGCTTACATTTATTTGATTATTTAAAAGTTATTTCTCAAGACAACAATTTTTACGGTACAGAATAAAGAGGATGACCAATGTCTGTGTAAACTGATGTCTACTGGTTCTTACTTCTAAATATGCACAATTCTCTGTATGCTCACTTTGCTAAATATACCATAACCAGCACTTAGGCAAACTTTAAAAAAGAATCAGTGGTAATAAGCTATTTGAAATATAAAATATTTTAGTGCTCTATATGCATAAACATATAGAATCAATGCTAAGCTACTCGATTCTATTACTTCACTCATAGAAATTGATGAGTGTATTTCTTCTTATTTTCTTAAGTATTTGTAATGTCTTTATTTAGCACACACCCACTCATTAGCATTTTGAAATTATTTTGAAAGTCATTTGCTCGCTGTCTTTCTCACTTCTAAGATGCTAAGGTTTTTCTTAGCGTCTCTTATTTTTCTCTGCCTCCCTCCACTCGTTCACGTCTCAAACTTGGCTGTGTTTTTGACCTCTGCTTGCAGAGCTTTTAAACGGACGCAGATACCCAGGCTCAGCTCCACAGAATCTAATTAAATTGGTCCAAGGTGGAGCCAACCGTTGCTTTTTTTCCAGCCCAAAGTGACTGCAAGGTGCAGGCTCAGCTGTAGGCTACTCTCAATGCACTCTTGAGGGTGTACCTCTTTCTGTTTCTCTCAGTATGCTCGTATCTCTTTCTCCTTCCAGGTGTTTTTTTCTCCTGTCATTTTAAATCATGAGGATTCACAAATCTACCTGTTTCTTTTCTCATTTTCCTTTCTGACTTTTCATTGACTGGCCACGAAGTTCTCATTCTAAGTATGTATTTGATTTGTATTCTTATCCAATACTTTCTAGGTTTTGTGTCAATGAGAAAAATACAGTATCATTGTGAATTATATCCCCTTTTGTCTCCTGCCAATGCTAATTTAATAGTATATGTTAATTTTTTGCATAAGTATATAAAAATTAATAGCAGAACCTAACACCATATTTGAAAATCAATATTAATAAAGGATTTACTGTGTGGGGACTGTAGCTCAGTGGTAGAGTACTTGCCTAGTATAGGTGAGGCCCTGGATTCAGCACTAAGTTCTTAAAAAATAAAAGAAATGTCAAGAGAAAGCAAGGGAGAGTCTACTTTCACTGTGATCATTATTATAATCATTATTGGGTATGCTTGAAGATAACGTGAAATTTTAAAACTTTTGCATGCTTTAGACCTCTAGGCATGTAAGTACGTACCCAATCAATATATTTTTCAATTGCATAGCTAAAGGCCCTATGTTTTCTCTAAATTTTAAGCATTTGAAGATAAATCTCAATAGTCTCTAACGGAGTAAAAATGAATATATTGTACGGTATGATCTAGCACAATAGGGACAACATAGCAATGGTAAGGGAAGCATTAATAAGAAAGGAAGGGGAAAAAAGGGTCTATGATGCTAATTGAAGAGTGTGTTGGTGTCTTCATCCAGAACCACAATGTCACTTCTTAGCAATAATGTTGTGATTTAGTGAATTTTTTAAATTCAACTTCAGGGAAGGAAAAGGGACAAAATGTTCTGTACAACTCAAGTAAGAACAAAGTATATTCTATTAGGAGATTAAAATTCCCAAAAGAGAGCTTCTTGGAGGAAAATGGTCAAAGTTATTTAAAGAGTGACTTCCCTTCTTTTAGTTCACCCATTGAATAAAACAATATTAAACCTCTCTTTAATAATTCAGGGACCATCATTTCTCTTACTGTGCTCTAGCACCGAGCTTAATCACATGAAGGGCTCCCGATATGTGGTCTCCAGGAGGATGAAAGCTGAATTCAATTATTATAAAAATAACTCCAGTCTTTTTAAAGTGTTCTCTTAACCTTAAAAGAACTTAAACAGCCTCTGAAAATTTCCTTATACAACATTTCCTAGCATATGTTTATATGCGCTATATCTTAATATTGTCAGCTTGCTTACAAGTCCCATCCCTTTCCAGCTACTGTTTAATTTGTATGTTTTGAGCAACACATTTCTTCAATTTTTTTTCCATAAGATCCTTTATCCCTTCAAATGCAGAGAAGAAGGGATAGAGGTACAAATCATCAATCAATCCATCAATATTAGGCACAATGGAACTTGTGATATCCAGTTAAAGAGATACTCGCATTAATTTTAAAGAAGCATTTGTCTAGATATATGTTTAAATTTCAGATATTCAAAGAACTGGAGACAGGCAGTTTATAAAACAAAGTTTATCTTTGCTTAGCAAGAGAGTTTTTATTTATTATTGTATTATTAAAAAAATTAAGAGCTAGGGATGTAGCTCAGTGGCACTGTGCCTGCCTCACAAGTGCAAGGTCCTGAGTTCTATCCTTGGTACAGGAAAAAACAAAAACAAAAAACAAAACAAAACAAAAAAACCAAAAAAACAGCACTACTCTGAACTAAAATTAGTGATTATAACTCATTATGTTTTATTAAAGTATTAATGTATTAACAATGTATTAACTTCACCCCAGAGTGAAAAATGTTATGTAAAATCTCAATATAAAAGTTCCCTCTAAATCAAAGATGAAATGGGCTTGAGATTTAGCTCAGTGGTTCTGCTGCCTGCCTCACAAGTACAAGGTCCTGAGTTTGATCTCTGGTACAAAAGAGAGAAAGAAAGAAAAATAAATATGTGAACTTGCAAGACAAAGTAGGCTTTGCTCTTCCTAAATTTTATGTCTACCTCAAAGAACAATCTATCTCAAGAAATAGTTTTTCAGATGTCATCTGTGTATTGTTTTTTCTATGAAAATTGTTTATGGAGTAGAATTCAAATAAAAGTAAAGGTAATTTAGGAATAAAAGTAGAAAAAATAGAGATGAACTGTTATATCTTAAAGTATGTTTCAAGAAAAGTGTAATTAATCATCATGGTTTTGAAAAACTAGTGAAGTAACTATCACTATTAAGATGGAAATGAATAATATATTTTTAGGGCTGGGAATTTAACTCAGCGGTTCGGTGGCCTGCCTTGCTAAGCGCAAGCACCTGAGTTCAATCCCCGGAACCAAAAAAAAAAAAAAAAAAAAAA
>NW_022900938.1:29244534-29271188 GCF_012274545.1 Fukomys damarensis | reverse complement strand
AAAAAAAAAAAAAAATAAAAATGATGACCAACAAGACGTTTTCAACCTTCAGTGAGTCCACAGTGTTTCCACACATGAATGATAAGGAAAAAGTAATTGGGATAGGCATTCATTTGAAGAAATTTCACTACCTAGGCCCATGTTCAATGTGGAAAAAACTGTGCTTATTCATATGAATGCTTTTGGGACCTTTCAACCTTAGAAATAGGACTAAAAGAACTGAGAGTGACCCAGAGTTACAAAAGACGACTAGGAACAAATTCGAATTCCAAGCACAGCACTTGTCTAATTGAGAAACCTTACCCTGCTATCTGTAAGCTCCCAAGCTCAGCCAATTTCGGATCTGTCTAATCATGAATCCATTAAGTCATCTCTGCTGCCATGCAGATGAAGCTGACAGCGCAGTTACTTGAGTCAGTTTAAAGAGGCCCAGGGTGGTTGAAGGGAAGGTTTGGGAGGCCTGGGGTGCTGAAAGGTCATTCTAGCTCTAGCTCCCAAAGACCCCAGGAGCACACAGCTGTCAGGACCACAAAGCTGCCCTTAGAGAAAACCTTTGGAGAGAAGCAGGGATTTTGCAGTGCGTCAACAGTTTCCCCAGGCACAACTTCCTTTCCCCCTTCACTGCACAGATCAATAGACTTAAATGGTGAAGAGCAGGTGAGATAACCACATACACAATCAAGACACTTCTGGGCTGGAGGCTCTGTTATCTGGCTGTCCTAGTAGATATTATTTGGCATTTGAGTGTGATGTGTGATGAAACCTAGACAACCTCTGTGCATTTTCCCAGGAACCATTTGTCTAGTAGGTATATCCTGTTAAGGCAGAATGAAGTAAGGTCCTGGTTCTGCCTTACTGAAAAGAAAAAAGGCAGAGGAGTGGAGTTCAGAATGCCACCACAGGGCCGAACAACTGTCTTCTAGAAGGTATTGTGAGAGTTCTAGGAACTCTATAGGTGGTACCCAGGGCGTCACCACTAACTGCTGCTATTATAAATTTGTTGTTACTGTTTGTTTCACCAGGGTGCTCTTCTAGAAGGAGAACTGTTCCCTGCTCATCTAAAAACTTTCCTGGAGGTTTCATTCTATCCCTCTTGTGGGGTGTGGTAGCAGAGAGTTCAACAGCAGCACTGATAATAACTTCAATATCGGTCCCTTTTGGTAGGGGTTTGGGGAACAGATAGGAGAAGGGCCATAGTCACTTTCAAGGATCTATACTAAGCACTCAGGAGACATTATTTTATTTCTACCATCTTTTAAATGGTCATAATTCTTCATTCTTATTAATGACGTAAAGGTGTTCATAAAGTTTAAATTTTTTGCTAAGAAATAGTGGAGCTAGCATTAAACATGTCAAGTTCTTGCTCTTAACCACTTCACCACATTTCTCCCTGCTTGTATCTGTCACTTAAATAATATTTAATTTATTCTTAAATAAATATTATATATATCCCCTCATGTATAGCTTAGAGAGAGCCAAATTTGTGTCAAATTATATTTAAACTATAAAAACAGCTGGGGAAAATATAGATGAATTAGAACCACAAATTTCAAAAACAAATATCTTTCCTATCTTTACAGGCAAGGAACATGAGGTTCAGTGATACGTGCTATCTTTTCTGAGGCAACCAAGCCCAACTTGAACCAGATCCCAAGACTTCCAGCTCAGAGCTCAGTCTATCTGCCTGCACCACATGAACAAACCACAGTAATACTCTTGGCCTTCCGAATGAAATCACCACTAGATTTTGTAAAGCACAAAATAGTCAAACTTATTTTATATATTACTTAATCAAAGCACATTTTCAAAGAGCACATTTTGGGAGGTGAAGAGCTGTGTTCATTTCCTTTTGACATATAGATCACACGTACAGATGAACAACAAAAAGTGTTGCTACTATATCCCCCCCAAAAAAGTGGCATTCAAGGCTGAAATACAAGCATTCATTCATAACTATAAACCAGTTTAATCAACTAGCTCTGCTGTTTACATAGAATAAAGTTACTCACACTCAGTCACCTGTAGGGAAGCATGGTGTGCACTGTACAATATACTTGAGCTAATTAACATTTATTTCTGAGAACACTTTCCAAAGAAATAGTATTCTTTATATGCTATGGTAGGAGTTCTGAAATACACAAGACTAGGGCTTTTCACAGAGGCAACCACTATTTTAAAATGCTTTTAGGGGATATTATTGCTATTCTGTGTAAATTATTAAGTGAGACACCAATTTTTTTACCATATCATTAGAAATTATAATTTAAACACCTCAAGTTCTAATTTTGAAGCCCTTTTTGCTAGTACTGACCAAAAGCCTGGATGGAAATCACAGGTCTTTATTTCATACAGGCACACAATATTGGGTGAACGTGATGAAACCTTTGAGTGCTAATTCCTGCAAGCCTTTATGCCTTCATCTTTGTCCTCAGAAACAGCACTACACTACCTGTTGTGTATAAAAAATCTTCATAATTTTAAAGACCTGTCTTTCAGTTAATACAGACATATTTTCTGTCAATAATTTTCTAATCCTAGTATGTGACTGCTAACCAAATGAAATATTTATGGTTATGCTATAGAATATTTTAAAAACAACTGCAGAAGAATGTAGGCCATAGACAAAATAAATTATTGTTATTTTGCTGAAGTGGCTTTGCCTGATAAATAATAACGATAGTAATAAAAATAATACTCATCATTAAATCTACACAGAAAAAATAAATAGAAATCTATCAAGCTTGTGGGACCATTCAATGAGAACACTTATCCTTTAAATCAGTGAATTAAAGGTATACATTTAATATAAGTGAGTACATTAAAATATACATTATGGAATATATAGGGATTACTTTACTATTAAAAGATTAAATTTCTTTTTAATGATTATTATTGATGAACTTCTTCCCTCTAGAAAACAGATTTTGGAGAAAAATAAAAACGTATTTCAAACAGCCAAACACCACTATATTGTTGTCACTCCCTGTGTGCATGATCTCTCCAGTACTATTAAATAAAAGACTAAATCACAAGACAGATAGGTCCAATTTCACCATCATTTATATTTTAAAAATACTGGACACACTGGACACTTAAATAGGTGATGTACAGTTGTGAAATTCATTAGATTAGCTTTCAAGGTAATAAAACATATTTTTTCTGAATACAGTGAATCATAGGCATCTGCATGTTTCAAAAACACAAGAGCACTAATGCCTCGTCTGTACTATATAAGTCACCATTTCTAAAGAGAGACTCTATTTCCTGTGAGAGATAAAGGAATAGTAAGCAGTTTACACATCAAATGGTGCCGTTGGTTCTTGTAATTTACTCCTAAGTATTATGTCAAAAATAGCAGCATGAAGATGATTTCGAAATGAGCAAACTGACCTGTTGGCTAGATTCTATGGTGCAGATAATTAAATGTTTTGTCAGCTTACCTGATAGCCTTAAGAATCACAGCATAACAAAGCCCAGCATCCAAGATGGTTAGAATATAATGTGCCTTCCCCTGCAGTTCTTCAGATTTTGGCCACAGAGATTTGCAAATTAATTACAATTTTTTCTTGCTATCTCTGTGGACAAGAAAACAAAGAGACATTTCCAGAATCTGCTGTGCTTATGCCTCCGCTTCCTGTTCTGAGATTCACTCTATGGTACCCAACATATATTAGAAAACAGCTTTGGGGAAAAAAAAAAAAAAAAAAAGGTGGCGGCCCTCAACGTGGTACCGCCATCTACTGGTAGACACACAAAATTGAACAAAAGACAGATTCCCATTATCCTCTGTCATAGAGGAAGGTAAATCAGTGTGGCAACACTTTCTTGTGAAGGTGGCCGAGATGACAGCAGTGAAATGATGGCCAATAAAATTCCACAAGATGCAGAAAGTGTAGCCAAGTTTCCATATCTGAGTAGACGAGGCTCTTGTACACCTACTTATTCACCTCTAACATTTTCTCTAAATTTTATAAAATTGGGGACCGGGGATTTAGCTCAGTGGTTCCCCTGCTTGCCTCACAAATGTAAGGTCCGAGTTCGATCTCCGGTACCCCAAAACGAACAAATAAACAGACAAACAATAAATAAATTTGGAAGGTTGCCTTTATCTATAAATAACTAAAAACACATTTAAAATCCATAAATTCCTGTAAAAAATTAGATAGTTATATTACCTTGAACCCTGCACATAGAATTTTTTGTGATCTTTCCTATGGCCTGCTCTGGTTTTCTGAAAATGGTTTCTCATCCTAGAATGAGTTATTTTCAAAGTAACCTGACTCCTTCAAGAATAGTGTAACACGTATTCAGGAATGTCCTTTTCATGTTACTTTTTGGTAAAAAAAAATTCACAGAACAATAACATCTTAATGTAGAAAATACACTTTACTTCAATAAATCAACTGATTTAGATTATTGGATTATCTTGGGGTGTGTGTGTGTGTGTATGTGTGTGTGTGTCCAGAACCACTGAAGTTTTCTTACAGAAAATAATTCAAATCAATGACTGAGCATTTTAATGTCTTTAAAATATTTAATAAGTTAATGTTTCCAAGGATACTGAAGCACAAAATATATAATCAAAGCGAAAATAACTTTTTACGTGTAAAGAGAGTTCTAAATTTACCAAAGTGTTATTTTTCATTTGACTTTTCATATTTACTTTAGAGCAAAGAATTGTAATTTCAGTAGAATTAACCACTAATTCATGAAATATATATATTTATATTTGTTGAACAATTGTCTGGATGGACAAAGGATTATATTATCTTTAAAGACAAAGACAGAAACATGCAGTGCCTGTCATTAAAGATCTTGCTTATAATAAAGAGACAATATAGCTGACACCATGATTTCAACCATGTGCACGAGAAGTACTATTTAGTTAGTTTTTAATTACAGCCCCAATTTTGCCTAAGTAAAAAACCAAGTCTAATAAATTCCAGGTAAACTGACTCACTTGAGGCTTTTCCCACGTATTTCAGGTTTACAGTAAACCAGTGTATGGTTTTTCTCTACCATCTTTCCTTGTCATGGAGACCGGTCTAACCTCAGGAAACTTGTGTACATAGAGAAAGCAGAGTGTGGTCTCTGTGCTTCCCTTTTCTCTCTGTGTGAAGCACCACGTGTAATGCACCCACACTCTCCTTTGGATCCAGGAGTGCTGTCGTTCAGCTGTGCGTGGCAGCCTTCCCTCTTTGTGGACATTAGTTATCTTAGGTTTTGTCAACTCCTTTTCTTAGGCAATGTTTGGTTCTAGCC
The DNA here is from genome assembly GCF_012274545.1 of Fukomys damarensis. Lineage (NCBI taxonomy): Eukaryota > Metazoa > Chordata > Mammalia > Rodentia > Bathyergidae > Fukomys > Fukomys damarensis. The sequence continues at coordinate 29,265,926 of NW_022900938.1, read as the reverse complement.
TTGGCAAAGAAGGGAAGAAAAGCAAGCAGCACCTTTTCAGGGTCACCCTGGTTGACCAAAGCCCCCTCCCTGCTCCGGGCAGCCATCTCTGTTCTACTATTTCCAAAGCATGGATAGAAAGCGTCCTGCCAGCGTCAGGCCAGGGAGACACAGTCTCTGCTCTACTAGATACAGTGACTTCTCACCCTTCCACCTTCGCAGCTACTTCCGGGAGGGTAAAGTACACCCAGGGACCCTATCACTTGTGTTGGGTTTCGTTATTCTTCACAAACTACCTTTCCAAGCTCAAAAGACTTGCTCCTAGATCTTGTGTTTTGATTTTTGTCTGAAATCTTTCTGTCTTATATTAAGGCTACCTTAAGTACAATACTAAGTGGCTTAGACCTATAGAAATTAACTGTCACACAGTTCTAGGGGACAAATAGCCAAGGTCCTGTGTCAGCAGGGTTATGAAGTTTGTAGAAGAAGGATCAGTCCTTGGCTCTTGTAGTTTCTGGTAGTCCCAGACATTTAATTTGAGTACCTGTTTCCATCCTTTTATTTTTTCTTGCTAAAATTTTTTTTAATATATTTTTATTGGTACATTTTAGATATATAATACAGTTACATTCACCATTGGGATCTTGTACCTTTACATGACGTATTTTGGTTCTTATTTTTCCCCATCCCCCTAGCCTCCCTTCCCCCCTCCACTCTTTCCTATTTACAAAGACTGTTTCCATGTTTTCATTTTTTCTTATTTTTCTCTTCCCTTTTTACCTTTCCCCTACCCCTCCCCTTTGCCCAACACCTTTAGACCTTTTTCCCCTATTACAAAGTGATGATTTCTTTGCCTCTATTCACAAGTCCTCCTTGTGTGCGTTTTTCTCTTTATGTCCAAATTTTTCCTTTTTTATGAGAACATCAGTTATTTTGGACTATTATACTTATAATCTCATTTTAACATGACTACCTCTATAAAGACTCATTTCAACGTAAATGAATGTTCAAAATTACTAGAGGATTAGGACTTCAACGTATCTTTTCAGAGGAAGGGTGCACAATTTAACCTCTAACATCTAGATCAAAATATTTATAATTGAATGCACAAAAATCTGAACACTGTCTGTTTCCAAGGGTAATTTCATTTATGCAGTAATAACGTTATTTTGGGGCCAGAATTTGGGATAGGGGATGGGGGGAGTAGACGAAAACTTCAGGCAATAACAAAGGCATTCATCATAGTAACAATAACAAAATTGACATAAATATGTGACAGGCACTCTCTTCTGACATATAATATATATATATATATATATATATATTTTACATATATATGCATTTAACCTTTATCCATAGAAATGTTATTATACACATTTTTCATAGATGAAGATGCAATGATACAGGAAGGACAGCAAAAACACATAAGTCATATTTCACTTCCTACTGGAACACCCAGGATTATAATAGAGGAAGATGCAATATACTACAAATATTTATGAAGTACCGGAGGAGCATAAAGGAACTAATTAGGGTACTGCTATTCACACATTTAATGAAATTTTACGACATTTTTTGTTCTATTGTATAAGTTTTCTATTGTGCAAGCTATTATGTAGAAACTTATAACTTTTTCTTTACTAGTCATGGTTTGTCCCTGTTCCCTACCATATAACTAAATGTTCAGTAACTCTTCCAGTCCCAAGTATTGTGTACTAATTTCTCCACTAGTAATAATATTAATTAGCATATTTCTGATCTCTACTTTTGAGTATCCAGATACTGAAAAGAGTATCTTGGTAGTGTTTTCTTCAAGACACCTTTTTTTTTTTTTGGTGGGGGGTTAGGGGCAGTGTAATCTAGGCCACATTTTAATAAAAACTGGTTTGAACAAAACAACAAAAGCAGTAATCATTGTGTCAGTATAATTCATAGAAAAAAAAGAAAAAAAGAACCAGCAAAGACCTTTCCTCTTTGTTACCAAAGAAACCCATTTTATATGGGCAGAATTTGTTATTTTAAATAGGAAAACAGAAGATAGAAAGAAAGAATGACCACAGGGTGATATTGCTCGTTATGATGCTAACCTTATTGTGGCTTTTAAACTTTCCTTCTTTAGACAACTTTCAGGTCTTCAGTAAGGAGGCTTGAGAATGTTTAGGTGAAAGAGCCAATGATGACAAATATAAAGCTTCCAAATACTTAGTGGTAACTGCTTATACTTTGTAAACATATTCTGCATGAATTCAAGATATTCAGATCACAGTTGAGCTAAAGATTGCAGATGAAGGACACTTGAATCCTTTTCATTCAAGTTGATACTAAGGTTCTATGCTTCTGTCTTCATTATCTTGACAACAAGGCTATCCGCTGCTGTGCAAGCATATATGCTAAGTAAATAAAAATTAACTGACATTATGCTGCTTGCACCTTTACAGTTCTATTTTGTGCTGTAGATCAGAATCTCCTGATGGTAAATGACATGAACTCATTTTTGTTCAGTGTCTAATATATAAAGTGTCATAAATTATAAAAAGAAATAAATGATCCTCTCCCAAGGAAAGGCAATAAAATACTTTCACATCATTACATCTTTTTTCTTTATAATATCTTTAAAAATTGAGATATTTTTCACTTGGAAAACCTGACACAGAAAAGCAAAAAATTACAAGGTGGTAAAATTGATCTAAAACTCAGGATAATTGTCAGCTTAAAATCTACTTACTAGATAATATGATTATATATCAAGAATTCAAATATTCACGATATAATAACTGTCAAAATATTATTTATTAGGTGTGTTAGATTTCAGTAATATTAAAACTTATTTAGCCTTTATTATAAAATAACAATGCAGGCTTTACTAAAACAGATTCAATTTCTATGTGGCTTCCAATGTAAATTTCCTTCTGTGCTGTAGCTATACAGCTATATAATTATTACTTTGCAAAGGTATCTTGAATTACTATGCCTTTAAAAAATTTTTTTGGGGGGGATTTTTTGAGACAGGGTGTCTCTATGTAGTTAAGACTGACCTGGAACTCACTATGTAGTCCAGGCTGGCTGGTCTTAAACTCATAGAGATCCTCCTGCCTCAGCCTCCCGAGTGCTGGGATTACAGGCGTGAGTCACCATGCCCAGCCTACTACGCCTTTTACAATGCTCCTTCCTCTATTTGAAATTGTTTTCCTTTCTTGCCATTCTCATCACCATTTCTGTCCAATACCTGGACAACTACTATTTATTCTAGAATACTCAGGGTAATGAACTTCTATCCTGCCTTGCTCTTCTCATAAATGACTTTGGTACTCTCTTCTGTATTCCCAACATCAGATGCTAGCATTATTCAGTGTACAATATAAATTGTTTCCACCCATTTTCTTCAGTACTCTCCTGGCAACACTATGAGTTATTTAAGAGCAAGTACTACGTTTTCTCATTTCCTTTTAAAAAAATTACTAATACAATGGTGTACTTCAGTAGGAACATACTATTTTTGTATTATGGCTAGGATAGCATTGTGTGACCACCTTTATGTAAAGTGTTGTTTACCTCTCCCATTTAGAAAGCCAGTAACATAGACAACCTTGTCACGAAATAGCGAAGTTAGAACAAGATTCGACTGTTTTGGAAAGTGGGCCAATTTACGCCATCATACACTAGTGTAGTGCACTATGGAAACTTGTACCTAAATCCGAAGCATCCACTGTATTGCCTTTCACAGAGGCGTACAGTGTTAGAAGTGAGAATGTGACATCCAGTGGAAGAACTAAGTATCCTTAGGTGTGAATGCACATTATTTACCATGGTGTTTCATAAGGGAAAGATGGGTGTGAACCAGACAAGGGTAGGTACTAGGAGAGAAACTTTGCTGCTGCTCTCAAGAATGATGGCTGGATGATCTGTTTACCCATTCACACACATGCTTTCCACTCTAGGGCTTTGTGACTAAGCAACAGGCCTTTTTTTTTTTTCCTACACAAACTTTGTTAGTATGATACTGTCAGATTGTCAGATCATCTAAGCCATAAGAGAGAATTACATTGTTTTTTTTCCCATGAGTCCTTAGTACCTACTGCTAATTATAAGAAAGCTCTTCGGACAGTTCACTTAGGCAGTATCTCATTCTATCTTTTAAAATGTAGTGTTTGCAAGTAACTGCCAATCTCCAAATCAATGAGTGATTAAGTTCATATGGAGAAGAATTGATATTTTAATTTAATATGCTATTTTTCTTTCTGAAAATATTTGTATTACAAGCTACATTATAAGCTTGGCTTACTTTTTTTAACCATTTGCTTTGTAGTTTTTAATACTAGAGCAATGAAAATGGGAAACCACGTTGAGATTGTCTATTAAACCTAGAAGGTATAATATTTTGCAAAACTTTATTTTATGAAATATGCATTTTAATTTAGTTATTTCTTATTTTCAAAGATAATTTTATTTTAGAAATCCCTCACAGTTTGTGAATTTACTTTATTGGTGGAGAAAATATACTATAAGATTTTAAAAATGAGATTAATCATAATGAAATTCTTAAGTGGTCATATTTCAGAACATCACTTTTCTTAAATTACAAAGGCAAATTAATTCATGGAAATTTCCAGAGCATTTTTGGCAGAGGGGGCTACTATAGAGTGTCTGAATGGGATGTGGTGGCTGAGGAAAATTGACAGAAGCTGATAAGAATATAGGCAGGAAATGAGGGGCTACGTTACTATAGAGCTCCACCTACCAGAAAGAGGCCACAGAGAAGCAGCAAAAGAAGGAACATTACTTTTGTAACAGTGGTGTGCATAAGTTGGTAGGTGTGGTGATGGGTAAAGGTATATGGGTTTGAAAGATTATTATAAAGTTTATGTTGTAGGTATTGACTTCAGTCTATAACTATGTATGCGAAGAATAATAGATTATCAGTGATTCAATTTCAGTAATATTTACTGGGGTCCTTTCACTCATCATATCAAAGGTCCAGGCTGCATAGAGCACAAGTATGAAGGTGGAGGTGAAAGATTCAATTTTCGGTCATATATTTGCACAGGTTACAAGGATTCATTAATTCCACAAATCCTATGAAGCATTTCCTGTTTGCCAGAAACTCTTCGTGGTGTTTGAGACATGGTGCTAAATAAAATATCCTGCTGCCATTATGCACAGATTCTGAGAATAGAGATGATGTAGACAAAAAATTAAATTAGTAAATGGTTTCTTAGAAGGTGATTAAAGTTTCTCAAATAACCACTGTTTATAATCCATAGTCCATCTGTAGAAATCTCCCCACATCTCATGAGTCTCTAAGTTTTTCCGTATTCTTTTTTGGTTTTGGTACTGGGGATCGAACTCAGGTCCTCGCTCTTGTGAGGCAGGTGGCTGCACCACGAGCTAAATCTCCGGCCCTTTTCTTTATTCTTTAAAACCCTATCCTCTCTCTGGTTCTGTTACACTGTACTTTCCGAATTTGTTATTCTTTACCCAGTTTTCAGTTGCAGTACTTGGGAGATGTTTGTGGCATATCTGCTAGAAACTGTATATTTTCTCAGAGTCTCTTGCCCATCTTCTTTCTTTTGCTTAATGCCCCACCCGGATCAAGCTTTTCTTTTTTGAGCTTGAACATCACAGTTCAAGGTGGGGATCAGCTTTCCTAAGAAGCTGCTGATTGGCTAGAAGGAGCAACCCAGAATTATAGGGAATTTATTATTCATATGTAGTATGCAGGGAATATCTCATGTCCTTGTATTCCACAAGTCTTTTATTGAGATTTTGATATCCATCCCATCGAAGTGGCAGAAAATGCAAACTATTACTATCAAGACTTGATGCTCTTTCTCCCTACCATCAAGAGTGAAATAATATCGAATAGTATTAGTCTTCTATCCAAGCAATGTACTTCTCAGTTTTAATTGATTTGTCTATTCTGTCCTTTTACCTCTCTTGTATCTCAGTATATAATACGCTATGGTTTCCTATGAAGTTGGAAACTGGTATCGATAAACCTATTTACTAATTTGTATCATGAAGCTATCCCTTGGTGAAATGATATTACTACTCTACAGATCTTCCAGGAAACAGAGTCTCACTACTCACAATTCCAGAAACCTATTCCCTTTTCAATTATTTGGAATAATTTTCTGAATTGAAGTACCCCTCCTTCCTCCTATTACTACTGTAAGGCATACCACTTCTTCTTTCAAATTTTCTTCTCTAAATAGACTTTGAGAGTTCATTAAATCCTTAAATAAGTTGTATAGCAACTAAAAACCACATTTCTTTCACTGGGGCAAGGATTGGTTCATCTTTGCACCTTCGCAAGAACTTGGGGGTAATTCTGCTAACATATCAATGAGCAAGAAAAAAAATGTTTTGAAATTATGAAGATTTTCATACTAAAAGAAAGAAAATTCATATTTCATCACAGTGATGGGCAGCTAAAAGTAGACAATATAATTTGGAAGCTGAATAGGGGAGTGAGAAAAAAAGGGAAGTAAAGATAAACAAGTTTTTAACTTGAAAAAAAGTGACTCTTCTTGAAGATGAACTAATCATTGGTGGGACCAGTTTTATTATTAGTTTAGGACTTACCGTGCTTGAGGTACTTATAGGATATCCAAATACAAATGTGTAGGTTTTGCAGTAACAGAAAGCGCTCCAGGAAAACTTTATTAGAGAAGATGAAACGCTTACTCTTGCCTGAGCTCCTCACTGTTGTTCCGGGTTCTATATCCTCTAATTTCTGTCCCAGACCTGCTCCGTTACTGTATCTTCTTCCAACCTCATTTCTTCAATCACTAATTCAATTGTAGCATTAGTGGCTCTCACTATACATAAAAGTCAATCTAAAAAAAGAAAACAAGAAAAAGAAGAAGGAAGGGGGAAGGGAGGAGAAAATAGGAGATTTTCCTAACATTAATTTCTCCAGCAGCACTCTGTAGTCTTGTAATCTCTTTTAATATGTGATTCTCAAATCTCTTTCCAAATAGCTTTTGATTATCAGTTACATGTCTTTAAATAAAAATACATTTGGCCATCATGCTACTACCATGAGTTAGGTGCCTAGAACTGAACTGGTCATCATGCTTGACAATGAAGACATACCCAGTCTTATTTCTAATAATATATATTAAAAGTATTCACATTGTACCCGGATGTAGTTTTATCTGCTTCTCCCACAGCAGCCACCTTAATTTGTTCACAGGTCAAAATAATCTATTGCTTACTTCTGTCTCTGTGGCTTTATTTACATTATTGTCTTTATCTAACCTAACCTTCATCTTTTCTTAAAGTCCAGGCCAAATTTGACATCCTTTCTGATCAATAACATAACCAAAAGCAATAGAACTTCTTTCCAATGAAATTAACATGAACCATCTTTGTTGATTATTTGTTTTTTTATGTTTTGGCTCTTACCCTGACAAGTATTTGCAAGTTTTACCATCAAGTGGGATCTGGTTATGATTTCTGTTCTGTGTTTGGCAGAAATTTTATGCTCACTAAAGGTTGGATGATTGGAAATATACTAATTCGCCAGTTTTTTCTCCAAGCTGGTTTTTTCGTCAAATCTATTTCTCCAAGATTGAAAACTTTGGAACCATCCTTACATGAAATTCACCAGCCACATGATCTTGGGCTAGTTACTAGGCTTGTTGAAGCTTAAATGAGGACAACAGCAACACTTTGCTCATAGAATTGTGATGGTTTAAATGGAATAAACACAGGTCGAGCACTTCACACAGTGACAGTCACTGTGCCTAATAATCATTACTTTTCTTGTGGTCCTGGGAATCAAACCCAAGGCCTCACATATTCTAGGCACTCTACCACTGAGCTACATCCTCAGCCCTTGGGCACTACATTTTTATGACCCTATATTTTTGTTTTAACTGTAGCACTCTAATTGTATAAGAGTGGTCAGCAGGGAGAGATCTTCATCTCCTTCATCATGCTTTGTAGTTGGTCAGCTGCTCGTCCCCATGATGCTCTGGTCAGGTACTGCTGTCAGCTGCATGAGGTCATCCTCGCGATTGCAGTGATTTTCTGACAGATCATGCAAATGAAACCAACATTGTCTAGGATGATACCCAGAGCACTGTTTTCAACATTATTCTCCTAGTCAAGAAGCTCCAGTCTCATGGTTTAATCAATCAAGTCAATCTGAACATCCTGAGCATAATGTGTATGACTAAATAGTTCTAGTATAACAACTAAAAAAAAAAAAGATACTTTCAAGGCTAGAGGGGTCAGTTTGAATACAGACTAGTTGTTACATGAAAACAAGCAGTCATTTTTATTTTCCTGTGAGAGATAATGGCATTGAGTCATATGGAAAAAATAAGTGCATATTTTAGAAATTCATCCTAAATAGCAGAGAGGTATAAATATTCACAAAAATCCAGAGTTTTACTTTAGAATAATTCACAAAGGAAAAATGATTGATGAATCAAGTTCAAATAATTTTTGTAGCACTGGAAATTGGAACAAGAACTTTCACACTGAGCTACATCACCTTTGTATTATTCTTATTTTGATACAGGGTCTTGCTATATCATTAAGTTGCCTGGGCTGGACTTGAGTGTGTGATCCTTCCGCTTCAGCCTCCCAGAGAGCTGGTGTTATAGGCATGTGCTACCACACCAAGTAATAAAATCTGGGTAGTGGATACATATGATGATAAGCTTAATATACTTAATATTATCTCTCAAGTGAATTCATTTTTTTCAAAACATAGTAAGTAATAAAAGATAACAAATTAAACACTCCACTGCATATGCTACCTATTTCCCATATCATGGCAAGCTGTTTTCCCTCATTCTCAACACAACACATTATTTTATTGCTCTCTTTAAGTATCTGTTACGTGTAGGCATCTAACTGGTAACTATATTAGATCACCTGGTGGACTGACAATCAAGAAACCTTAACTATCTAACATTTTCATAACCACCAAGTTGTCTGAGTGCTAAAATGAAGAGCTGCTGTCAGCAAGAATATGCATACCAGAAATATTTCCTTTATATGAGTGGGGACAAATAGTTTTTTAAATGAAGGATATCAGCTATGGATAATAACTTTTACATTCTATTCAAGTGAAAAAGTAGCAATGACAGAACTGTTAAGGAAGTAGAAATCCCACAGTGAAATGTTTAATTGTGTTATAGGAGTTTAAGCCTTGAGAACAGAGGGACTGGGAGGTAACTTTAAAGGTACTAATTCTAGTTTTCTGGAGAAAAACCATATTTTACCACAGATGCACACAGTTGTGTGGATAGGGCCAAATGCTTCTTTTAATCTCCCTCGATAACTAGCACTAAATATTGCTTAAAATATCTTGGAGGACAGCTTTGTATTTATTTTTCTTGGAATAAATTATCTTTAGAAACACAAGTTTTTGTTTTATGCTAAGCTCCACTTAGAAAAAAAATAATATCATTACTTCCCTTGAAATGTGTTCCCCCAGCTATAGACATGATTCATGCCAAATTTCCAGTGTGTAATCTTCCAGAAAAATCTTTTCCTCTGCCACCCAGCAAGACAGGTGGCAGACCCTGGCTTTCATCCCTGTTGGTCTGTGTCGCTGCACACCTGGGCTCAATTGTTCAGCCCCAAGCCGAGCAGGTGGGATGAGGGTGGGCTGCCTCCAGGAAATAAATGGGCACAGCACAGTACTTTGCTCCTGCCCCGGGCAGCCTCACTGTGCGGGTAGGCGGGCTGGGACTGTGGGAGGCACGGGAGGAAGCCAAATAGAAGGGCAGATAATGTAAACACAGACATTAGATTCTGACATAATTCCTGGCATTAAGTAGTGTGTGGTCGTCCACTGACACAGTAGTTAAATGCCGGTTAACACCAAGGCAGGTGCTCTGCATTGGCTGGACAATTGGAAGCACTTGGGTAAATATTAGTTGTTGGTTTATTCTCACTGCTTTAAGAGTGTCGGTTTCTCAGCCTTCAGTTAGATTCTACTAATTTACTCCATTGAGCCCTTTCTTTCTTGCTTGCTTTCTTTTTTGCTTTCTGTCTGTGTGTCTGTGTGTCTGTGTGTCTGTCTGTCTTCCCTTTTAAGATCACAGCAGAGGAAGTAGCAGCTATGGTTAAAGGAAGATTGTGGTTTACATTGTCTGTGTAGATTTATAAACATAAATGGAAATGTATGTCCTGATTAGTTTTTTTTAAAAGAGGGAGTGTCAGTGTGAGAATCATGCTATGCATCTGCGATATTTCATTATATGAAAAAAAAAATCAAAAGATATTCTCAGTGAATTTTATGAAAAAAAAATCATAGAACCACTACAAAAGTCCACTTTAAGACCGGAAACCTCAACTGAAATTCTATGGAAAAATTTGTGACACTTTATTGAATATTTTAAATCTCGGGAAGCTTGAGTTATTCATTAACTCAATAAAGATTTATTGAACATTTTAAATGTTCCATTCATTCTTCTAGGTGAGGGATAAAAGTAATAATAAAATGCAGTCACTGACCATGAAGAACTCAAATCCACAGAAGTAACCTGACAACATAGACAACACACAGCTGTTTCAATATGTATATGTGAAGGTGGAGGTGAGCACAGGTGGCGCAGGACACCTGACTGGTACTGTTCTTCACAGGAAAAACCATGCCCACTTTTCATGTGCAGTAGAAACAGCTTCAAGAATGGTATAGCATGCTTTAATAAATGAAAAATTTCCACCAAAGTCAGTGACACAGAACAGTTTCTGTGGCGTGTATTAACATTGCTTCTAAAAAACAATTTCCAAGGAAATTATATAGCCATATGGACACAGAACTAACTTTAGGGCTTGTAGCAGGGTAATCTATAAAACGCTAATTCAAAAAACCCAGAAAAGGCAAAAAAAGTTTTGTCGATATGAACATTGTAGAAGCTAGAGGTACTGTTAGACATCTAGGTTTAAGATCTTAAATGATAGTGATATGTGGTGGGAGATGTAACTCCCAAACCCTCTAGATATCTGTAATGTGATTATGTGTTCTCTAAAATCAAAGAATGAATTCTAGGAACAACAGAAGTTAAGAGTAGGAAAATTTTATTGAGGGAAAGAAAGCTTCTGTCAAAGAAAGACAGAAGAGGGACTAGAAAGTGGGTTGCCACCCCACTTTTCAGAGATGTTCTATAAAGCAGAGCCATGAGGTGAGGCAGGTACAAAGTGGGACAAAACTATAAGACGCAATGGAAAATTACAAGGTGGACATGAGGTGGGGCAAAAGCATGACCAACCAATAAGATTACAAGTATAGTCACTCAGGTAAGATTGATTAAATGGGGGTCAAATGAAGGAGCAAGTAATGTAGCAAGCCTATAAGGGTTTTCAGTAAGGGTGGGGGTCAGGAATATTTCCTAGAAAGGCTGGGTTGAGACCTTGACCCCCTACCCAGATGATTGAAATCTATTTAGAATGTCAATCACTGCTATTGGGGAAGCACAAAGCTGTAGTAGTTTCTCTCCTTTTATAATTCTGGGCTGCAGTGAATGTGTCCTGATTGTCCTCCACTTTAGCTCCTTGCTGTGTTGGCTCCTTGAGGGTGGCCCTGTCTAACTGCCTACAAGATATCTAGTTAACTTACCTATTTGCAGTAATAGTATCTGGAAATTGTTTTTCAGCAGCTGTTGTTCATATTTCTTCCATGCCTTCTTCCTTGTTAGACAAACCGTCTGCATATGGTATACTCTACAAGTGCTGGCTTAGGTACAACGAGATTCAAGGACAGTGAGAATGAATATACTTTACTACCAAGTATTCCAGAAAAAGTCCCCTAAAAAGCTGTGGTGGCCTCTGATTGGGGTAAGTGCTCCATCCTGACTAATCACAGGGTCCAAGAGAATATGAGTCTTCAAAGGACCAAATCTGAATCACAGGTCTATTTTTAGAAAAGAAAATAGAATCAGCTCAGCCAAATGTGGTGAACTGAGGGTAGGTGAGAGGCAGTTATGTGTAGGAAATTAGGGAACTCTTGTTAAAAGTGAGAATGATTGCTGGGAAGTCCAAGTGCCAAAATCCCACGGGCTATTTTTAAATTACACTTTTTATTTTGATATAATTATAAATAGATGTGAGTGTTAGCGAATTTTCTTAGATTTTGAAAAACCAATATCAATTCATTCAAACTTCCAAAGCTACTTCTAGAAATATTATTGCAGTAAGGTGCTAGAGGAAATTTCCGAGATGTATTTGAAGTTAGTATCTCTATTTTAGAGTACAGAAAGAATTTGTATTAGTCTGGGGTCAGCAGAGAAACAAAAAGCATAGGACAGACAGACAGTGGATGGATGGATAGATAGATAGATAGGGAACTGCTTCATGCAATTGTGGACAAAGAAGAGTCTCAAGATCTTCAGGGAACAAACTGGAGACTCACTAGAGCCAATGGTGTAAATTCCAGTCCAAGTCTGAGTCAAGGAGAGATGATCAATATCCCGGGAGAAAGTCAGTCAGACAGATATGAAGAATTTTTTCCTTACTCAGCCCTTTATTCTATTTAGGCCATCAGTGGATTCAATGAAGACCACCTACACAAGAAAGAAAAATCTGCTTTACTTTCAATTCAACTGTTAATCCCATCCAGAAGCATCCTCATGGCCATGACCCAAAACCATGTTTAATCAAACATCTTGGCACTTTGTGGCCCAGTCAATAATTTACCTCCACAGATCCTAAGTTCCACCCTGTATTTGCTATTAAAAAGTCATATAAGCTGGATATGGTGGAGTACACCTATAATTCTAGCACTCTGGTAGGTTGAGGCAGGAAATTTACAAGTTCAAACCCAGCCTGGACAATTTAAAAAAGGGTTAGGAATACCCCTCGGTTAGAAGACCCTAAAAAAGAAAAAAAAGGAGCTGTGTGATGTGATATTAGGCCAATTTTTTGTCTTTGCATATCTAATATTTTTTCTAGTCCTATATATATCACAGCATTGTAGGAAAGTATCAAAATAATAGTATGGCTTTTTTACTAGAAACTACTACTAAGATACGTCTTAGGGCATTTCTTCACAAACTGTATATCTTGAAATACATATTTTTACTCACCTTTCAACAATTTATTTTCACTGTTTTATTTCTACCTCTTTTTTTATTTGAGGTTTTGCATATAATGTGATATTGCAGCCTCCTAAGCCTTAAAGAAAATTAAGATTTGGATTTTTCCATAGTTCTCTCCTAAACTTCCAATGTGTCTTTAATGCTTATTTATTATTAGTTGTTAATAAGTTGGGCACAGTTTCACTAGTTGGAAGTCTTTTAAAGAAGACAATCATTCTGTGGTTTGCTAGGTGGCTACTAACATGCTGGAACACATTATATCCCACAATTGCCATTCAGGAGCCTAAGGAACAAGCGTCTCTATACATATAGTGGCAATGTAAATAGTAGACCATTAACTTGATTACAGAATATACACAACCAAATAATGTCTTGAACAGGCAGGTCTCACAGGGAATGATCTCAAAGGCAATTCTATTTTATCTGTATTGTTTCAAAACATGATACAAGAATAGACTTTTCCCCCTGCTCATGGTTCAAGATTCAGATATGTCTACTAATTTTTGAGGCACTTTGAAGTGATATAAATTTTCATAAATTCATTTATCAAAAATATTGTCAATTCAGTAGCTATATATGCTTTGACCCATTTAGGAAATAAACATGTGAACCTGATTTAAAGTTTTTCTTAATTTTGGTGGACATATGAATGCAGTCCTCTCTTTTCTTTTCTTGAAATTCCACCCCTTCTCCCTTTGGATCTCCTCCTTGGCTTCTGACAGTGGAGTATTAAGTATGGAAGCGATAGATAGTGGGGAAAGGAAAGCTCTTACTTGGAAGATACAGTTGAAAGATAGCTTTGTCATCTTAATAAATGCAAAATATTTAGGTGATATGTATGCACCTTTTTTCATGGGTGATGATACAGAGGAAATGTTTGAGAAAATATTTGATTACCCCTTGCTTGAGAAGGGAAATTCATCATTTTCTTTTCCTAAAACGGCTCATTTTTCAGCTCCTGATTTTCTGGTGACCCACTTCATGCAAACTCTGTGTGTGTGTGTGTGTGTGTGTGTGTGTGTGTGTGTGTTTTATCTCATTACTCTTGCTGATAGACAATTGAGCAGTTTAATATTGGTGCCAAGTGGAATTTCTCACTATTAGAGAATGTTCCCTTTTCTTTCTTTCTTTCTTTCTTTCTTTCTTTCTTTCTTTCTTTCTTTCTCTCTCTCTCTCTCTCTCTCTCTCTCTCTCTCTCTCTCTCTCTCTCTCCCTCTGCCTAACAATGTGTAGTGGACCCCAATCCAAGTGGAAAAAATAACTCTCTTTGCAAAATCAGCCTTTGTAAATCAGTGTTTTAGAATTCCCTTTGCCCTATATCTTCTTAAATTTTTGGTACTTAGTATTATGTATTCAGAGATAGGTCTTTGGGGAAGTGTTTTCACCCTGAAGGTGTTATACTAACCAATGGATTAATTTATTGGTAAGTTCATAGTTACATGTTTTGGAAGAGGCATGTCACTGAGGGCCTGTCTTTGGAGGGTGTACTTCCCAAATGTGCTCCTCTCTTCCTTCTTCTTCCTGGCTACAATGAAGTAAGCAGCTCCCCTACTTCCCGCTCTTCCCCCTGCAGTTGCTGGCTTAGAGCCAGCTGACCATGAACTAAATCCCCTGAACTGTGAGCCAAACTAAACCTCTTTAAATTCTGCAAGTCCAGTGCTATATCCTAAGAATCAGAAACTAACAGATATATGTTGGCAGTGATTGTACAAGTGTCAAAACACTTCTCTCCACAAAACTCTTCTAATAGCACACACCAAAGTTTGTCACTTTGAGGAGGAAGCAGGGTTGTGAACTTCATAGTACTTTGAAGGCCTGATTTGGATTACAACATTACATTTATTAATTCTTGGTACCTTGGCAGAAATTTTCAATTTAAACTTCCTGACACACCTACTGTGTTTAATCCACACTTATTTCTCTCACTGCATCTTCTGTTGTATGTTGTTGCAACTGCTAAAGTCCCAGTAATTCATTTCCTGTACAACATCATTATTATCTCCTGAATTTTTTACCAGCAAAATTAATCAGGCACTCTAACAATTTTGTCCCTACAGTTTACCGCTGTTGGAATAGCATCCTTGTAGACTAACTGGATTGGTGCGGTTTCCATCATCAATACTAAGCAGCATGATATAAATGGTGATAACTGTCAATAATGCAGCTCACCATTTTTTAAAAAAAGATTCATGGCATGAATGATTTTTATTCAGTAATTATAAATTTATTCTACAAATTACTAATCTTAGAATTTTGTTAGTAATTGAGAGAACAATAAATTTTATAGAAATAGCTTTTATTTCTTAAATTAGTTTACAATTGCAGTAGTTTGTATCCGAGTAATACAGAATTTAAGTAATAAATGAACCCCTTGGTGAGCAAGAAAAGCCATAATCATAAATCAGAATGCTCAACTACTTTCTGAGTAGCTAAAGACTACCACATAATTAAAATTATGGTCAATCAAATTCTTGATCATCCCTAGATATCTAGAAAGAGAAAACCTATCGAAAAAGAAAATCTATTTTGATTATGGTGAGTTGGGGACCTGGAAAAAGATTAATGGTTATAGATAATCCTCTCTCTCTCTTTCTCTCTGTCTTTCTGTCTTTGTCTCTCCTCTATATCAGTGTCAACAAGCTAGTTATGGAAGGAACCATCATTGAAAGAATATACGCAGTAATTATAAATCTGGGAAATAAATGAGATGACAAGACAAAGCTTTCTACATGTCTGTTTCATTAGCTGAGGGCCTTGAATCAAGGTAACACAGTATATCTGTAGGACGGATTTCATTTTTAATATTTACATCAATTGTAAGGCAAGACTGGAGACCATTTTTTAAAAAAACTTAATTCATAAGGCCTTTCTTAAGTATTAGCAAAGGCAAAGCCCAGTATGGATAAGAACAAATAAAGTAAGCTTGCTATTTAATAAGCCAAATTTGTAATTGAATACAACAATTTCAAGTGCTAAAATTAAAGTGCATTCTGAGAGCTATCACATATCTGGTAATGTTTTCCCTGAGCACTTGGCAAATAGAGAGATTTTAAATGTAATACTATGCCATTTATGCATTTTACTCAGTTATATTGATTGCATTAATAAACAGCCTCATCTGAAAAGGTATTTGTTACCCCAACTTCAATTTATGACTTATCTATTCTCATGTCAATTCTTAGCTGCCTATAAGAAGGACTGCTCAGTTTGCTTTTGCTTGTCAAAAAGATATTTTAGAAATAGTGATTTACAAGTCAGTCAGAATTATTTGGTGTCACATGACAGAATATCCACCTATATTGGTTTAAGCAAAAAGGGAAACAGAAACAAAAGAGTTTGGGCTCAGAGTCTTGGAGAGCCCAGAGTACAGTATGACTTTTGAGCCTACACCCTCTTCCTCCTGTCTCCTCTCCACTCCTTACTTTGGGCTTCATTTATAGACATGCTGTTCTCTCTTGTTCCAAGGGATCCATGTTAACTGTACATCTTCAGAGTTCTAGTCTAGCTAGAGAAAACGTTCACATCTGAACAAATGCCACCGCTCTAATATTCCAACCGTTTGACACTCTGGAGACCCATGTCCCATCTTGGAGTAGACTTGGAAAAGACAGAAATACAGTGTTGACGAAGTCTAAATCACACTTCTGTGCCAGACACTAACGGCAATGGCGGTATCACCCAGCCACAGGTACTGAGAATTTGAGTGAGGAAATACTCTAGAGAAAAATCACAAGGAAGGTATAAGAAGAAAAGATGGGTACAAGGTTGCAAGTGTTTTCTATGCATATTTGTTTCCACTAATCAATCCCTAAAATCCCAGAAGAGAGTAAAGTGAAGGAAGGCTATGTTGGTTAGGGTTCTCTAAAGAAACAGAATGAATAGCAAAGAATTGATAGAAGTAATTGTGCAAGGCGATTTATTAGGTAGACTTACAGGATTAGAGACACGATAGTCCACAGTGGCCATCTGTACACTAGACACAGTCTGAGAAGCTGAAAACCACAGAGCAAGAGGGAGCAGGCAGCTGTAGTCTGGGACTGAAGGCCTGGAAGTTTCCTGGAGAGGGGCTGCTGTGAGTCCACATTAATGACTGAAGAAGGCAAAGCTGACATCCACAGGCAAAGGCAATAGCAAAAGATGCAGCTGCTTAAACAGAATGGAGTGTTTTTTTTTTGTTTTATTTTTTGGTTGGGGGTAGTGTGGGAATTGAACATAAAACATTCACTTCTACCTATACCTTCAAACCTTCATTTATTTATTTACTTTTATTTTGTGACAGTCTAGGTCACTAAATTGCTCAGCCTGGGATTAAACTTGCTCTCATACTGCCTCAGCCTCCCAGAATGCTGCGACTACAGCCATGGTCCCCCTGTCCCCTTCGCAATGGTACCGGAGACTGAACCTAGCACCTTTACATGAAGCTACGTCCTCACCCGTTTTAAATTTTATTTCATTTTTTGTTGCCTTTTATTTCATTTCAGACAGGGTCTCACTAGATTGTGAAATCACCCAAACTGAGACTGAACTCGCAATCCTCTGTCTTAATCTCCCAGACAGCTCGAGCTGTTCAAATGCAGCCATCCTTTGGGCCTGCAAGCCTAGTGGTCGGTGCCACCATGATGATGAGAGTGAGTGCCCCCCCCAGTTTGTTGGCTCACATGCCAACCATCTCTGGAAACACACGGCAGACACTCAGAAGCATATTCTATTAATCTGTTACACATTTTAATCCAGTCACATTCACTGGACTAGTGCTAGGGTTAGATTGTGAGGCATACAGATGGTGATAGCATTTAAATTACATTTCCCATAAATAAATGAAAGATGTGGCTGTGGCACCTGAACACCCAAATAGTTGGGACCTAAATTCTGACAACATTTTTAGCAAAACCCCTGTCTATCACAGATACTCATGATGAGCCAAAGCATCCTATACTTTTGATTAAAAATAATTATTAAAACTTACCGTGATGTAAAAGTTGGACATTTTCTATTTGTCCTTTCATCTGAAATATTTGGAAGGTACTCTCCATTCATTAGCTCAACTAAAAAAATTTTTTGCATCAATATCAAAATTTTACAGTCAGAGAGAAAGGCCTCTAACGTGTTACTTTGAGATTCTGAGTAAATTTAACTCTAATTTTTTGTTTTTCAAATACAATTTTATTAAACCTGAGCCACCCATCCTAAATTCAAAGTTAGATTTTATATGTAAGGCTAAAGGTTATATTTAATTCTTTCAACCACTGTTTAAACTTTTTGTAACTTTTGACTCATTTCTCCCAGGAAATGAGATATTTTGAGGGCTAGTTTTTAATAGAAAACTCTTCTTCCTATCTCTCTGCCATCCCAGATGACATGTCCTGACAGTAAACTGAAGCTTCAACAATTTCCTTATCCTATGTCATTTTCTTCTAGCAGAGGACAAACACCTCCCCCTCCCAGAACCCAGATTTAGGTGGCATGAACCCCAGAATACTTAGAGCCAGGATTTATGATCCCATTGTAAGTTGTAATGATGAGTATGGATTTTAAAAAAGCACTGAAAGAAAAGCCTCTTTTTTTTTTTTTTTTTTTTTTTTTTTTTTTTTTATTTTTTTTTTTTTTTTTTTTTTTTTTTTTTGGAGACAGGGTCTCACTATGTAGTTCAGACTGCTCTGGCACTCACTGTGTAGCCCAGGCTGGTCTCGAACTCACAACGATCTTCCTATCTCATCCTCCCAAGTGCTGGGATTACAGGTGTGCACCACCACTCCTGGCAAGCCTCTAAATTCTTGACATTTGTGTTAAATGGTGTTAGAGGAAGGGGAAGAAAGGTAACATGTTAAGTCTGGGTGAGAAAAAAGGACATTAAGAATAGTCTAGCAGTTTTACATGCCTGGGTACACTCTTGGTTAAATTGCTAGAGGCCAAAAAAGGGCCCATCCCTTATATAATCCGTGGCTATTACAATTGAAATCCTTCCCTACTAGTCTCTAGAAAACAATTCCACTGGGGTTATCAGTGCAAGAACATATTCTTTTTCTTATGTTACTTGGTGGATATGTGGCATTTTGTGCTCTTGACTTCTCTTTCCATGTAATTCTACT
The DNA here is from genome assembly GCF_012274545.1 of Fukomys damarensis. NCBI lineage: Eukaryota > Metazoa > Chordata > Mammalia > Rodentia > Bathyergidae > Fukomys > Fukomys damarensis. The sequence continues at coordinate 29,246,797 of NW_022900938.1, read as the reverse complement.
CCGTAATGGCTTTGATGGCACCATTTGTCATAACGACTTTTCACCTACTTCTGTGGTCCATTGTTTTTAATCTCGGCATCCAAGTCAGAAACTGACGGTCAGCCTAATTTATAATATTTCCCCAACACATTTAATTTTATTTTTAATAAATTTATTGAGATATAATCTGCATTCCATATAATTCTCTGACTTAAAGTGTACAACAAAACATTTTCGTATATTTAGAGAATTGTGTTACAATCACTAATTAAACTTTATAACATTTTACCATCTCAGCAAGAAACTTTATATTCATTAACAGCAACATCTCATTTCTCTCCAGCTTCCCAACCCTGAATCCCTAGCCCAAGGCAGTCACTAATCTATTTTTAATAAATTATCAATATATCTGTTCCAGATTAACGCATATAAATGTAAACAATCAGACATGATATATTTTTTTGTGTGTGTGTGTGTGACTGGCTTCTTTCACCTAGCAATATATTTTAAACTTCATTCATAATGGCATGAACTAATGTTTTATTTGTACATAGTTTTACTAGTGTTTTAATTGTCATATAACAATAGTCCATTATGGAAATATGTCAAATTTTATTTGTCATTGGAGGAGCATTTGAGTTTCAATTTTTTGCTATTATGAATGATATCATAATGATTAATCTTCAAGTTTTTCTGCAAATGTAGGTTTGTTTTTCACTTGTTTATATTCCTAGGAGTAGAATTTCTCTTTCACATGGTCACTACATGTTCAACTTTTATGAGAAACTCAAATATTTTTCCAAAATGGTTAATTCATTTTATACTCATAATATTAAAATTTCTCCATATCATCACCAATATTTGTCTTTTTAAAAACATGTTGTTAAAATTTTTGTATTTATGGCCATTTTAAAGGGCATGAAGTAATATCTCACGGTTTCGATTTGTAGTTCCCTAATGATTATTGATCTGCTTTTCCTCTTGTACTAATGACCACTTCTATATTATTTGAAGAAATGTGTATTCAAATGTTTTTTCCATTTTTATATTGGGTGATTTGTTTCTTTATTGTTGCTTTGGCAATGTTCTTTCTATGTTTTATGCAAAAATCCCCTTTCAGGTATATGATTTGGAAATATTTTCTACCATTCTGAAGCTCATCTTTTCATTTTCTTTATGGTGTCTTTTGAACAACAAAACGTTTAAGTTCGATGAGATCTAATTAATCTATTGTTTTAATATTCTTATTTTGGTGTCTTATCTAAGAAGTCATTATTTGACAGAGATTTACTTTTGCTTTTCTTCTAAAAGAATTATAATTTTAACTCTTACATTCAGATTCATGATCTGGTTTGAATTATTTTTCCTATGTAAGAAAGGGTTCGAATTTTATTCTTTTGTATGTAGATATCTAAAGACCAATCTTTTTTTTTTAAATTTTAAGAAACATGAATTTTCTTGACCTGCCTCTTGTAACTTGTTGTCAAATACTGTTGATTGCTGCTGTAACAGAATCCCATGGTTGGGGTCACTTATAAACCATACAAATTTGTTTCTCACAGTTGTGGAGTCTGGAATTCCAGATGAAGACATTGATGCATTTATTGTCCAGTAAGAGTCTACTTTCTGGTTCAGAGACTGGTCCTCTTCATATATCCTCACATGGTAGAAGGGACATGTGCTTTCTCTAGTATCTCCTTCCTAAAGACACTGATCCCACTAATGAGAAGTGAACCTTCATGACCTAAGCACCTACCAAAGACCTCACCTTCTAATAGCATTACTTTGGAGGTTAAGATTTCAACATATGGATTTTAGGGGCAGAGCACAAACCATTGTATACCTACTATAAGCCTCTGCCTTAGTTTGAGGAATCTAATTATGATGGAGGAAAAAGGAGAGAGGGCAGTTCTTTTCTCTCTCTCTCTCTCTCTGTATGTATGTATGCGTGTATGTATGTTATGCTCGTACTTCTGCAATATACATGTATATTTTGGATGTTTGGGTTTTTTGTGCAATATACACACATTTATTTCTATGCAGTTCCTCTTTAAAAAAACAAAGAACATTATTTTCCTTGGATATTTGGAAGCTTAAAGAACAGTAATTTGAAGAGAATTCTCCCAATTCCTCAAAAATCATGAGTTTGAATTCTTAGAAATAAATGTTTTTGGGCCGGGGACTTAGCTCAGTGATTCGGTGGCCTGCCTTGTATGTGCAAGGACCTGAGTTCAATCCCCGGTACCAAAAAAAAAAAAAAAAAAAAAAAAAAAAAAAAAAAAAA
>NW_022900938.1:29073309-29244379 GCF_012274545.1 Fukomys damarensis | reverse complement strand
AAAAAAAAAAAAAAAAAAAAAAGAAAAAAAAAAGAAATAACCTTTTTAAATTTATGCATTATGAAGCAATTAAATGATAGGGAAAGTACCAAGTAACTGACTGAAGAAAGTGATCTTGTTAAATGGAAAGGAAATGGATGAAACATGGAAATAAAATTATAGGGAGCAGATAGAAAACATCGATTTCCTTTTATTTTAGGAAAAGTTTCAAACATTTAATAGTCTTACATAAGATGCAAATAAATGAATCTACTAATATTTCAGAAGGGGCTTCTACAGGCTAATAAGCCTTTCTGGAAAATTTATGAAATAAATTTATAAATGGATTTTGAATCTCAATTACATCTAAAAAAGTATTTCTCTTTCTTCAATGAAAATCAGTATGAATAAACTTTGTTATAGTCCATGATATCACTTGTGGAGATAATATAAAAACACATATGGAGTGTCTGTTTTAGACACTGTACAGTTTTTAAAACTGAGTCCTCAGGACTTGGCAAGGTAGTTATAAGTGAGTAATCCAGAAGCATTAACTGATTCTAGGAAGGTTATGTACACTTCTCAAGGTCACAGAACTAGTAAATATTTGGACCACGTTTTCGCCTAAGAATTGTTGTGCTGCAAAGCCAATAGTTTCTCCTAGGTTAAGTATATATCAAAATATTATTCTGTAAAAAGTCAGAACCTACGCAAAACATTGCATTGTTTAGAGAATAAAAGTGATATGGACTGTGGTTAGCAATGACAAAATCAGAAAGAGATGATTCTTGGTCCAGTCCTTAGGAGAAATGAAAGACAGAGGATGCAGTGCTTTATTATAAAGAAAAATGTGGCATAAGGAAACATTCTCATAGAACTTTGACTCTGGGCCTCATAAGAGATTGCTTTTTTGCTTCATCTCTTTGGGACAAATGTTCCTGCCTCATTTAATAGAAATGGTATTTTCTCTGCAGATACGTTTGAGCCATACTCTGAGATGCAAAGATATTTTCTGTTGGAAACAGCTCTGGCAGTATGCTTGAATAAGCATAATTATTCCTCTAAGGTATCTGAAATGGAGCTGAGTTACCAAGAAGCAAATCATAACACACAAGAATGGAAAAGACAAACATTTATTCCCTTCAACTAGTGCTTACATTAATCTGCTTAATTAACGCATGGATGAAAACTCTTTACTTGTGCCTGTTGTAAAAGAGCAGCACTAAATTAGCTCTTTGCCCCGTGGACGCAATGTGATTGTAGGCTATCACTCTGTGTTAAGCTTCATTTCTTTCTCACGTTCCTACTGGTTGAAGCTGGGCTAGCACGTGGCCAGGGAGATTTGCTTCTTTTACTGGTCATCAGATTCAAACAAATGCAGAATTTTTATATATTGAAATTAATCAGGAAATTTTTCATGTGACAAGATCATATGAATGCCTCCAATACAGCCATTTAACTGCAACAAATTGAGAGCCACCTCGTACCTTTTGGGGATTTTTCCAGATTTTAGTTCCCACATGAGTTTTATCTAATCAAATTTCCTCTAAGAAATTGTACAGACACCAGGTTTATTTCTAATTTCCTGTCTGTTGCATTTACTGTAGAGATTGATAATTTGTTTTCTGAGAGAGGGTGGCTGGCCTTGAACTCACTGCCAGCCTCCTGCCTCAGCTTTCTGGGCGATGGAAATTACAGGTGTGTGCTATCATGCAAGGCTTAGGGTTTGATAATTTATTAGCAGAGATAAATTGCTTTTATTTGATAGGTCCTAAAGCAGGATGCTTCAAGATTCTTGGAAAAACACACAAACCTTAAGAATCAAAACTGCTCACAAAATGGATTTCTTTTCAGGATCTCAATTTCTCACGTTCACTTTGCAATTCTGTCTAATAACAATAAATATGGTAGTGGAACTTAAAACCATCTTTTGTCTTTATAAATGAACCAATTTCTCCAAAGGACTAGAAAGAGTTGATAGTTTTTGAAATGCAAAAATAAAATTAAAAGGGTGTGAAAAATGAGTTACAGTTGAAATAAACTTGTAAATAATTCATTTTGACATTGAGTGCCATATAATTGAACGTATTTGGCTGTAAGAGATTTATTAGTAAGAAGAGCAATATGTTCAGTCATACTGTTTAAATATAACATCAAATGTTGTTTAAATAAAAATCAAGTTTATTTAAAATTCAAACATGATAGAAGGCAAGAAAGCAAAAGTGAAGCTTCATTTGTAATTAAAAATGTAAATTGTGACATTTTTCCAAATTTAGAAGCTATTTGACCAAGTGATAAATTCATAGGACATATGCTCTGAAGCAGAGTATAAAAAATATTTATGATGGAAAGTTGTATAAAAATGCTTGTATATAGCGGTGTCATTATACTTTCTTCCTTTTGTTTGTTTGTTTTAACCTGAAAAGCCTTGCTTGAGTTCTTCGTTGTTTCCAGCCTTGTGAGTTTTGTTTGTCATGTTCATTTACTTTATGAAACAAATCCTAATCAGTGATCCCTTGGCTTATTTTTCTTCATTACCTATTAGAAAGTGAGCTACTTAAATCAGAGGCCTTGCCTTGTTTACCTTTGTAAGTTTGGAATCTAACACAGGACCAGGTAACAAATAGTTATAATATTAAGTGGATCTACACCATGGTGTGAATCTGCTCAGATATTTGGGATTTCCTTTATTTAAAGACAAGGAAAGATTTAAAACATTTTGCTTCTGTCATTTTTCACTCACATGACTGACTCCCAGAGATGCCAACTAGGTGAAGGAGAGCACGGGAGCCATTTCTAGGAAGCGTTCCTCTGATTCTTTGCTTTGGACTTTAGTGTTACTTTATTCAGCACCCACACGCTCAATTTCATTCCAGCTGGAATTTGGATTAGCAGTCGGCTCTTTGCCTTCCCAGAGACAAAGTAAAAGGAGGAGGGGCTGCACAAAGGCAAAAATCAAATAAATAATTATAATACATCTATGTCAGCGTCAAAGGGTGTAAAGACAAGAAAGCTCAAAAGTCCTCTTAGGCTTGTTATTAACCACTGCCTTCTGATAATTTCAAAATAATTTTGTAGTAGTTGACTATTTTAGGAATACTTTCATGAACATATTTTCACTTGATCCTTATAGCAGCGCTGTGAGGTGAGTGAGAGAGGAAGCTATAGTAATGTACCTGTGCTAAGGGATCTGCCTTGAGAACATTGGCAAAATCTTCGCGAGGATTTAGTTTACAAGAAGAACAGATTGCGAGGCAGAAGAAATTGGGGGGAAAGTTCCCAGTAGGGATGACGACCTGAAGAAATGGGGAGAGGGATGGAGATGTATGTTGGGCTTAGGAATATTCAGTGGTACAGAAATTCACGATACCTGGTGGAGAGGCTGTGCAGGTATGACAGCAAAGGTAAAGCAGTCAGAAACTATGCCTCGAAGAATGTCACCTCCATCTCTCCAGACTTCTTCCTTGGAAAGGAGTGAATTGTTGACTGTCAATGAATTGTCAGTGAATTGTTGAAGGGAACAAACGTGAATGCTTCTTTGCTTGGTAAAAATATTTATAAAGTATATTTGCTCATAATGAGAAAAGAGGCATATAATATTTTTCTGCTCCCAAGTTTATGCTGTTCATAACTAAGATTCAATTACATGCTTCTACTGAACGTGAAATGCAATTATTAACATGATACTCATAAATGTAACACTCTTCCTCTCTCAAAAATACCCTTGCTATGGCCCGGGGATATAGCTTAGTGGTACCATGCCTGCCTGGCAAGTGCAAGGTCCTGATTTTGATCTCTGGTATCAAAAACAAACTAACAAACATACCCAACAGCCTCTGTGGATGAAAGTCAGTGTGGTATTATAGAGTTAATCTCATACATATTTTAAGTTAATGAAAATGATCACTTGTATCATAACCCATTAAATATGATGCCAAAATTAGATATTAGCACTAATTAAATATGACATGACATTATTCTTAAGTCATTGTGCCTTACTGAGCAGAAATGATGATCGAAGGAAGAAGACAGAAAGACAGCAATCTGCAGAATAGACAGAAAATTACAAGACAGCTTCAGATGTATGGATATACGGCAGAAAACCTGTGCATTGTTGCTGTACCCACAACTGCCAATATATTTGTCCCTACAGAGAAACTCCCATGCATATATTTTAAACCTTCATGCTGGTCCTCTGTTTTAAATTTATAAGGCTAGATGACTCTTAACTAACAAGTGTTAAAAATACTGACTGCAGCTTGGTGATCTTTTTTTTTTTAATGTGTGGGTAAAGAATTTTCCTTTTTCAGAAAGTTCAGTTGAAGAAAGCATTTGTATATATTTCGAAGCACATACACAAATTTTGGAGCATTGAGGTAAATTCTCTGAAGTTACTTTCATCTATGTTCCCCCTTGGAATCTGGGGAGAGACATTGTTCTATTAGGTTCCATATCACTGGTTGTATTTCATGCAGAACTTTAGAGAGGTCAGGCTGCATTCTGAGCTATTGGTCACCTTGAGAGATCCTTTCATCCTTTCTGGGGAGGTGCAGAATAAAAGTCTTTCTTTTCCTAAGGAAGCTTCACAGACTGATGTTTCTGAGAATATATTCTATAGAAAACTAACCTCACAGATGTGCAAGGAAAAAGTTTTCTGTACTTCATTTTTTATGGTAAATTTTTATAAAAAGTTCTCTGTTAAAGAACCATAATACACGTTAGAGCTTTAAATAACTTGGAAAGTTCTTCAGTACCAAATAAATCTGTTTAAGGTTTTATTGCTTGCTTTTCTTTTTTTCTTCTGGCCATGGGCCAGAATGTGGACATGAATGTAAGCCAATCTCATGTATGAGGTTGAAGACAGCACCCTAGGAGGGAATAAAACAGTATGGAATCCTCATGGTTTAGGAAGCAGAGCGTGCTTTCAAATCCTATTCTCATACAGGAGAGATAATTTTTGTCTTGTTTGGACCAGGATTTTAAAAATTAGCTTTGTTAAAATGTCTCAGCTTATACATTGTTGTATTCAAAATTCTTGAATTATGTTAAGCACGTGGTTAACATGGTCCTATCATTTTTTTCTCTTTAACTGATACAAAGTTATACACATGTAGGAGGTATGATATGATATTTCAATACATGTGTACATTATGCAATGGTGAAACCTGGTGTTGGTATATTTATCACTTCAAATATTTATTATTAGGTTGCATTGGTAACATAAAAATCCTCTGTATTAGCTATTTTGAAATATAGAATTAAGTGTTGTCAATCATATTATCTTATAGTGCTATAGAAATTAAATGGATTCTTCCTCTCCAACTGCACTCTTGTTTCTTAGACTATTGTGACCACAGAAATTACCTTAACCTGCTAATTGAAAATCTATTAAGATCTTTAAAAAACTAAATTTCTGAGAAATATACTTTATGCAACACTAGGCACATCAAAAGATTCTTTAATTCTGGTCTTTGTGGCCAACAGTTTGTGCCCTCAGTTGTGACTTGGTCCATGATTTCCTTCACTGGCTCTATCTCTGGGTTGGCCTTTAAACATTGACCAAGGTCCAGATATCCATCTATCTATCTTCTTCAGAACCCTGCTTTTTTTGGTCTTCTGGACTTGGTTAGATCACAAGGGATAAAAGAAAGTGTTGAAGACGACCCGAAAATTTAGGGGAAAGGGGCAACTGTGTAGGAGGTGACCATTACTCTTGTTTAGTGCTGCACTGCTTATAAGTCAGTCACATGGTCTTATCAATTACCAGGGAGGGAATGGGAAAATGTACCTTAGTTGCATGCGAAGGAGGAAAATGAGGTTTTGTGAACAGACAAAATTTATGCTAGTCTCATGCTTGAAAATATCAGAGGTTCCTGTCTTTTATTTAACTTTTCCTAGTTATACTCTTTTGAAAATATATGAAATGCTTACATAGAGAAGAACAAAGTTCTGGGACTGCTCACTTCACTCCCATGAAGAACTGTACATTCTTTCCGTCAAGCATGGATTATTTGTCTCAGTGGAATGAATGCTGGTTGGAGGACAAGGTGGTCAGGGTGCTAGATCTGTGAAGTGAAAACTTGGTCAAGTCATGATTTAAGTCAGAGATCGCCATACCGACATAGGCATTAACAGGAGACAGAGAGAAAGTCTTAGGGAGATTTTGAAGGGAATTGGTCCATGGAGGTTGAGAAGTTCTACAGTAGGCTGTCTGTAGGCTAGAGGACCAGGGAATCTGGTAGCATGGCTCAGTCAAGGCCAAAGACGTAAGAACCAAGGAAGCTGATGACATAATCTCTCAATCTAAAGCCAAAGACGTGAAAATTTGAGAGACACTGACACAAGTCTCAGAGTTCAAAAAAAAATCATAGAGTCTGAAATTCTGATATCAAAAGGCAGGCGAAAAAAGGTTGTCTCAGTTCCGGAAGAGAAAGAGTAAATTTGCCTTTGTTTTTCCTCTGTCTTTGCTTTGTATCCTGACCCCAGCCAATTAAAAGGTGCTTATCTACATTGGGTGGAGGTGGCTCTTCCGTAGTTAGACCACTGATTCAAATGCTAATCTCATCCAGACACACTCAGAAATAACTTCACCCATTATGGGGTATCTCTTAGTACCACAGAGTCAGCTTCTAAATAGAATAATCTCAGTGAGCCACCTTGTCTGAAGACCAGTTGTCCGATTCATAAAATGAAAGAGGTAATTACGTATTCACTCTGGTCACTGTACCCAATCTAAAAGCCAAAGTGAATATAGGAATCAGCTAATGCTACATTATACTCTGTACAAGAAACTGACATGTGTAGCAGGGATTCAAACTCTCTGAATGCAGTGGGATATCTGTCTACCAGGACAGCGGTATCCATTGACACATAGTTATCATTAAGTTGCATATTGTGCTACACAACGATATACTGCTAAAATCATTTGGAATGTATACATCTAAATGGAATGTATTCTCCTAAAACCATTATGAATCGATTGATAGTCCTTTTACATTATTTATGCTCACACCTCTTTTCATGATTGTTCAAATGATCAGCGATCTTATCTGCAACGTGTCTGATCCTTTTGTGATCTGCTTCTCCAACAACTTGGCCCTGTCATCCGGGGAACATTAAAAAATCATGGTAAACACTAAATATCCCTCAACAGCTTTATTTTCCTAAGGTATGGGTTTGCCTTGAGTTTCAACATTGTGGTTCACCGCTCCCATTTACTCCATTTGTATATGACAATGTGGCTCTAATACTTGTCATAGATGTATGTGGTAATGCTTATTCTGTTTATTTTGTTCATTCTTATTCCCTAGCCAGGCATCGGGAATTGTAACTCTGTCTCTAGATAAAAATGGGCATTTCAAGCCATCTCTGGAAGCACAACGGGACTTCATAGTGTACATGACAAGGCATCTGCACAATGTAAGATGAGGTATTATCTCTGGGAAGTACTGATTTAATTAAGAATATCTTGTCGTCTTTAGGACTTTCTGGTTGGACCATGTGTAACATGAGACACAGCTAATTTTCCCATTACTGATCTAAAGACTGGTCTTTAAGTAAATCTGAAGCTTTGGTCATACAAAGGTTGTTAATTTCTCTGTAATTGGCATGGATATATTGTTGATCCTGACTTAGTAAAGGGATATTACTTTCCAGGAAAAACGTGTCTCATTTTTGTTTATCCAGATAGCTAGTCCTGCTTAGCTAGTTGAATCATTTAACTCACAGAAATCTCTATGAGGCCTGAGTTACTTTCTTTGGGGACATTTCCTTGATCTCAGTCCATGTCACTCATGGATCATAGGAACAGTTATGTCAAGACATCTGCACATTTTTGAGGACGTAGCTTATTTTTCAAGGGCTTTCTTTACCCTTTCCTGTACCTCTGACTTTACACTAGAGTTTATCTCTGCTAACACTGTCATGCCGATGGCATTTTACTCTTTCAAAGGACATATTTGGGCTCTAATTTTTTTTGTGTGTGTGTGGTACTGGGGATTGAATTCAGGACCTTGAGTTTGGGAGGCAGGCAGCAGCACCACTGAGCTAAATCCTTGGCCCTAGGCTCTAATTTTGATTTCACTCCTTTTCTCTAGCACTTCAAGCAATGCTAATATAACTAGAGCATTCTAAATTGCCAATGAATGTAGAACAAGGAGATGCTTGATATCAAAGGGAAGCAAAACTGGGCTAGATATATGTGCTGTGTTAATCAGTTTTTGTCACTAAAATGAAAAGTCTAAGAGAATTCACTTACAAAAGATAAAATGCTTGTCCAGTGCATGATTGGCCAGATCCATTGTTTTGGGCCTATGGCAAGGACAGGTACTGTATCAGAGCAAAAACATTCACCTCACTGCCAGGAAGTAAAAGAGAGCAAGAATGTGTGCAAACTCCCACAATCCTCTGAAGGCCTAAAGACCGCAACTAGGCCACACCTCTTAAGAGCTCCTACACCTCCTAATAGCACCACCTGGGAGGAAGTCTAGCATATGGGCCATTGTTGGGGACACTGAAAATCCAAACTATGGCAGTGTGTATACATATGTAGGATGCATTTGTATTAAGTACATTTGTGCTTATTTCTACACATGTATAATTTTAGGAGCAGTTTCGTGATTTCTCTGCAATTATTTTGAAATTTCTTTTCCCCTTTGAAATCCATGGATAGAAACTGTTGTATTGAATTCTACATCGTTGGTTAATTTCCATCTAGAAGTTTAGAAGTGGAGTTGGGTATATGTGATCTTTCCTAGGCATATCCTAATCCTCAGTAATGGAGATATCTGCATCACCTAGGTCCTGAATGCTAGAAAACATTTTATAGTGTTCAAGTGGCAAAAGCTGTTACTTCTGTGGCATTTCTTTTGTAGGAGTTTCCCTCCATACCTGAATCCTTAACCTGTGACTAGTGATTTTCCTGTTCCACTGAACTACTATATGAATTCTAAACACCTGTGATTTCTATACTCCATGTTCTAACACATCCCAGATATACCATCCTGAAGCTCTTTGTTGGGATAAATTAAGAACAAGATGATTGCTCTCTGTCTTGTATTTTCTACGTCACCAAGAAGCAAAATTGTCCTTATGTAAAGCAGAAGCTTGAACAAAGCAGTTTTCTTAATTGATCATTTCATCTTTTGCTGCTGCTGATTATTGTTAGCAATAATAGTAATGATCTTCTTGGAAAGAAGTAAATACTATGAAATGCCTACCATGTGAACCATCAAAAGAGATATGATTTTGTCATCAATCTTCTACCTATTGGGGTGGGGGTGGCTTTCTTGGATACCTGCTGTCCATATTTTGGCACAGCGTTCAGAGTGTGTCAGTTTGTCTAAGAGACTCCTTATTGTTCCATATTTAGCTATTTGCTCCAGAGAAACACACCTCCTAATGAGCAGTGTCAGGGCAACCTAAGTGTGCTTCATTTGCTCTCAGCAGGGAGCTACAGCCAGCATCGGTATATTTCTGGTACCAGTAACAAGATCTTGCTAGGCTGGGAGCAAGTATGAGTACTTGTTATTGCCATAGATCCCATTGGTCCTGTCTCGTACCGTCGTCTTCTGGGAAGAGAAGGGCCTCCTTCAGGCATCTGGGGGTACTGTCCTCTTCTTTCATCACTCTGCTAGCTAGTCTCCTAACAGTTGATTGTTCTTAATCACCCTAATCTCTTCTATTTCTTCTGGTGTGTTAATCCTTCCATCTAATCCTTGCTCTGAAATACTTCGGTGAAGAGGACAATTTCCAAAGTACATCCTTCTCTCCCACCCTATCTCACCTTCCTGGCTCTGAGAACAAAAAGCACATAAAGCACATAAAGGTCCGTGGAATAATTTCCTTGGAGTTTATATCTCCTTAGGTTTCAAAAAGACTCAAGCTTTGAGAACAGAAGTCTGAGTTAGATTGAAGATAAATCTTTTACTAACTGAGGGGCTTGGCTTTATTTTGTGTATGCATCTCAAGAAAAAAAATAGAAACTGTTGTACAGACCTGCTGAAAATTTAATGAGCCAATGTATGCAAAATGGTTAGCATTCTGTTTAGACACCTATGAATAGCACAGGGAGTATTATCTGTTGCTAACATTACTGTAACATCTCCTTTTCCAAAGGATTATGGGACATATTTTGCCAGAATTTATTTGTAGAAATTATAGTATATGCTTGTGCCAGTCTTCATCTATCTTTAATAACTTAGTTGATTTTTAAAAAAAGAACTATGGATTGAAATTAGGGCCTTTGCAGTAAACTACACCCTCAGCCCTTTTGAATTTTGTTTTTACTTTGAGATAGAGTCTTATTAAGCCCCTAAATTGTTCACACTGTGCTTCAATTTAGCATACTCCTGTCTCAATCTCCCAGAATGCTGGAACTATAGGCATAAACCATCATACCTGGCTGATAACATTATTAAATGTCAGTGATTTATATTGATTGACATTAATGTGGGATATACGCTACTCAGCAATGTTAGCAGTGTTTCAACACGGCACAAGAAATATGCCCTTTATATCCTGAAATTCCATGATATTCTAATGATAATACTTGAAGAGAAACATAAATTCAATTTCTTAAAACTGTCCTAAAATTGGCTACTAAAACTTTAAAGCAGGTTAGTATAAATTAATGTAACTAAGATTGTGTCATATGAATGGTGCTTGCTTTTCAAATATTTATTCATTTGCATTTGTCAAATGTAGATATTTTCTTTAAGAAGAAGTGGTGGAGTGTGGTTGTAATTCTAGGTTCAATCTCTATAATTGGAAAAAAAGTGGTGTAATGAAAATGTTAATTTTTAATGTTTTTTTATTTGCTGTATCAGATAAGTAATGTACAGGCAAGGTGAGAAATAGTAAAACCAGTTAATTTTGGTCAATGTGTACAACTTAGTGGGAATGAAATAATCTTACTGGCTTTTATTCCTAAAAATTAAAATACTAATTTTCAACATCAAGATGTCCAACTAAAAGTGTGGATTTTATGATGAAAGCAGAAACAGAGAGGTATATGAATGAAAATTTTTATCACTAGGTTATTTTTGGAATCAACCAAATGCATAACTCAGAAAAAAATGAGTCTCTGTGTGTGTATGTGTGTGTGTGTGTGTGTGTATATATATATATATATATATATATATATATATATATCTCTCTATATCATTTATGTACACATGCAAGTTCCATAGGACATATTTTCATGTTTTTACAACTTATTTTGAAACAATTAAAATATTTTGGATGAGGGTAAATATTTCTTAAGAAAATAAACTTGCAATAGTCATCCCAAAGTATTTCACCTTGCACAAAAGCTAACATAAAAAACTCATCTAACATTAATTTACCAAACTTTTGCCAATATGCTATTGAAAACAACTTGAGAATACATTGCTCTAAATTCAACATGGGCATCTACTAACCAACACAATGAATACTCATTATATGTTCAGCTGTTTGTTTATAAGATTTAAAGAAACAGTTGTCTGGTGAAAGTATTTCATTTATTTTACACTCTGTGACGTACATATTGATCAGATGATAGGATTCACATCCACAGATAAATAGCATTCCCACCTATAATGAAATAATATAAATGATATGCATTTCCCATACCTTAGATGTTCATTCATTTAGCTTTTATGTTTTGGGTATGGCTTTATGAACCAGGCTTATACAAGTGACCAAACCAGGAAAATAACTCTTCCTTCATGAAATTTCTATTTAGTTTAGAAGTTGAAAAGAATAAACAAAATGTAGAGGAAGTCCACTAAGCATGATGTGGGGAGCAGGGAGGCAGAGTGTGTGATGTTGGGACTCAGTCAAACCCAGGTAGTGCCGGGAGCTCTGAGCCACAACTAGAACTAGGGCTGTGAGCTGTAAGGAGTCCAGGTAAGAGCATCCCAGGAAAAGATCAAAAGGCAGAAAGTGCTTGAGGAGGATATATGCCTGTTATGCTGAGGTAACTATAAAGAAATAAGGACTGAATAAAGTGAGTGAAGGAAGTAGAAATCAGAGAGGTAAGCAGGCATAGATTGTGTAGATGATTTTGAGCATTAGGGTACACTTTGATTTTGTTGAGAACACAATTAGCATCTGGAAAGTTTAGAGGAACGAGGCATGTGGCATGACTTAGTTTAGAAGAAATACTCTGGTGATGTGTGACGTAAGTTCCTGGTCTTCAGATTGGGATACCATGTTCCTCAGGGCATGTGATGGTGTGGCTAAAGTTGTACAAAGTCACAGGATACATTAGGTACACATTTCCACTAGGTAAAATTTACTCTCAAAATTATGGGGAAATAATTACTGTGCTACAGAAATGGTTAAACATTATAGAAGTATTAAAATTCCCATGATTTTAAAGATAAAATGAGGCTTTAATGATATTCTCTGTTGTAGCACCTGTCTTTAATCCCAGCAGCTCATGATTCTTAATTTTTGGCAGTGATTTGAAAAAAAGTTTGAACATCATGTCATCTTAACTAGTGTACCCTGAGAATTTATAACAGTGTCTTATGTTACTACAGAAAACTTATGAGATGAAGTATTTTAGTATATGCAGTGAAACACTTTGACCTAGTAGATTTAATTATTTGAACAATGCCAATAGTATATTCTAAAATCCACACAATACATCTTAATGATATTGTAGAGCTAAAAGTAAGGTAAGAGCTGAGGATGTAGTTCAGAGGCATAAGTTAGGCCCAGCACTGAAAAAAGAAATTAACATAGTTTAAGGAACCAAAATGACTTGTTTATCAATTAGCTCTGGGTAACTTTCTGAAGAGTAGGTTTTTATTTCCTCATCTATTCAATGAGAGCACAATCTATCTAATAAAACTTCAGCGAATAAAAAATAAAGTACAAAGGGTCCAAATAAAATATTACTTGAAATCATATTTTATTAAATAGATCCATTAGCATTATGAATTTGCTTGACATATGTGCATATTTTGTGAATAAAATATAATATAACTAATTTTACACTAGATATCATCACCAGTTCTGGCTGGTGTAGAACTTTTAAAAAGAAACCTTGCATCATGTCTTACAAAGACAATTTCAGCCGCAAATGGTGGTGCATGCCTATAATCCTAGCCCATGGGTGGCTGAGGCAGGAGGATTGCCATGAATTCAAAGCCAGCCTGGACTACATGGCTAGACCCTGTCTCAAAGAAAGAAAGAAAGAAAGAAAGAAAGAAAGAAAGAAAGAAAGAAAGAAAGAGAAAGAAAGAGAAAGAAAAAAGAAAGAAAGAGAAGAAGAAGAAGAAAAAAGATTATTCCAGACTAGTTTAAAACCTAGAACCCTCTGTGAGATTGATACACAGTTTTCAGCACCACGGACAGCGTCATGTTGTATTATCAGAACCTTAGCAGGGAAAATTTTAGCTATATTCTTGCCTCCAACTATAAATTATATTATGCAGAAAGTGGGAAGAAAATATTTTATTTCAAGATTTTTTGGTTTTTATACTGTAATATTTTTTATTTTTAAAATATTTATTGGTACAGTTTAGATATACAATACAGCTACATTCATCATTTGGATCTTGCACCTTTACATGACATATCTTGGTTCTTATTTTTCCCCATCTCCCTAGCCTCCCTTCCCCCTCTCCCTTCCCTAATTAGAAAGACTTTGTTTCCATTATTTTCCTTTCCTCTTATTTTTCTCTTCCCTTTTTATCTTTCCCCTACCCATACCATTTGTAAAATACCTTTAGACCTTTTCTTCCTATTACAAGATACCAATTATACATTTTGACCCTTATTTAAACTTTTAGTTTATCACACCAGAGCAACTATACAATATTTACACGTGTGTCCTATTAATTTCACTTAAGAGTATGTCCTCATTGTGCATCCACTTAGCTATAAATGTCTCTAGTTTCTCGTTCTTTATGGCTGAGTATGTACTATCATTTTTAAAAATGTTATTTTCAGGAGTAACTGAGTAAAGTTTATACTGAACCTCTGTACTATTTCTTGCAATTGCATGTGACTTTGCAATTACTTCAATATATAAAAACTTGCTTAAAAGAAAATTAGCGACATTATCTATTTTAAAATACTTTTACTATTGCATTTGATTTTCTTAAACCCATACATAATTTTACATAACACCACAGAAAATACTTAAAGGAAGAACCAGAGATTAGCAAATTACATTACTTAAATGATTTAACAACTATATATTGAACACATCAAATGTTCAGTAATAGTTTACTTTTACACCTGGTATTATTTACAAAATGAAAAAAAATTCCTCCTATCGTCCTAATGAGGCCTGATTTCACTCTATAGTATCCCACAATTATCGAATTCTATGTAGCCTATAATCGAATATGTGTACACTTTGAAATGGTTTATAAAGCTTGGAGTGGTTAAAGTTCATCTTTGAGTCATGTCCTTGTCCATCCTTAACTTTAAGCCCGCAGAATTTTGCCTAAGCAATACCAACACGACGCAGAACTACTCTAGCAACAAAACATATGCTTCCCCACAGGGAGATGCTCAGTAACAGTGTTTGACATCATAAGGTACTTTTCCAGGAGATGAGTATTACTTTTCATGTAATCCATTAAGTTAAGTAAGTCTTAAGCCTTGCATTTTTAAGAAAGCTACCAATGTATCCATTTAGTTGAAATATAAAGAAAATAAATTTAACTGCTAAAAGTTAAATTGAATTTTTACAAGTTGATAGTACAAGTTTTGTTAAGTGTTTAATTTAAATTAATTAGGTTAGTTGATTTCAAATACAGTGAAATGATGGGCTGCACACCATCCAAAAATACATGCTAAATACTGCATCGGCAAAGGAATTTGAATTAAAATGGTTTCATCTGTGACCAGGAGATGGCGCTGTGCTGCAAGAGACTGCATTGTATTTATTTATTTATTTATTTTTTCATTTAGCATGCTGTTTTCTAACAGACAGTGGGTACCATCGAGTGAGTGTCATTACAGAAAGCTAAGGCAGAAGCAGAGAGGATGCTGTCATCCCCCTTTCTCGTTTTTTATTCTTTAGTGAGTATAGAGCACATGTGAGATTTTACTTTCTGTTCTAGAAAGATTTCTAAAGAACTGCCTAGGAGATTACTAAATTCAGCACACACATGGATTCTATTCTACGATTTTCATTTCTCATTATTTCAGGTAAGTCAACATGATTCTATTATTGATCTTTTAATACATTATTGTCTATGTTGATAATGGCATTTAAAATAAGATTTCCTTTGCAATCTTTGGTTCTAAAAGATTAAAAAGCTCGAATTTTAGCTATTCTGCATGGAAAAATCTTCCTAGGCTAAAATGAGCTCTGACTATGGCATGCTGTATTTTAATATTCCTTAGGGTTTTCAGGCTTTGGTGTTCATGTCTGGCTATATTTGTTTACCTCTTAAAGGTGCAGCTTTCCAAGTGAGGAGGGTCTTCCTCTCACAAGGGAAATATTGTTCCTTAATGCACCGATCAAATTGTGGGATGTAACGCAGCAGACTAACATGGCAGTGGCTCTGCCAAAGCACAGGGCTGAGCCTCCTGAGAGCAGCCTGAAAGGCACACCAGCAGCCTGCGCCTAACAGTCTTTGGAGCCATTCCTGTGGCTACCGTAGGATGATTTGTTTATGCCTTTGCTTTTACCTTTTAGAAATAATATGTAAGTCACTTCTCCCACGTGAATGAAGATTTATGTAATGTGTTTAATAGACTTGGAATGAGAGCACAAAAACTCCCCTTCCCCCAGAATGAAGACGTAGACTGAAAAGCAATTAATTGCTGTGAAGATGACTTTTTCTTTTACATTTTAGTGGATTTGTGATAATAAGACTGTGACCATTTAGAAGAGTTGATATTGTCAAAGGTGTTCACGTTTTAAATTATTTTATGTCATGTGACATTGGCTGTGCTAGAGTGGAATGACTCAGGAGGTAGAAATTGCCTGCCACAGCCTTGCTTCTCTCTGCTGCTCTCTATGATTTCCCTTCAATCCTCTTTTTAATCATCAGAATTATCAGAAGAAATATAAAAATACCACAATTAAAAAGCCAATGATTATCATTTAAATCAATTTTAAGTGAATCATACAATAATATCATAATTTTTGTAAGATTTTAAAGAATTGCTTCCCTCCCTTCTCTAGTGGAAAGAGGGGTGTGCTTGTGTGTGTATGTGTGTGTGTGTGTGTGTGTGTGTGTCTGTGTGTGTGTGTGAGATGGTGGGGGTGGCAGATGCTGAGGCACATGAGGGTGTTTCTGTCCCAGTCATCATTTTCTTATAAAGAGATTGTTGTGCAGTGTCAGAGGCTGTGAAAGCTATGGAGAATGATTTGTTGGAAAGAGTGGACCACCAAGAAAAAAAATCTGTTACTTTAATATGCAAAATCTATAAAGGCTTTTCACTTCCACATGGCTCTTTATAAATGTGGAGTTTTGAAATCAAAGAATAATTTTAGCCTTTATCCATGTTATCATTTAAGAAAAGCAACTGTGGCTGAATTACATTTCACATTATGTGGATCTTCCCATTGGAATCACATACTAAATGAAAATCATGTAAGGCTAGGACACTGATTGCCAGCTTTTTGTACCTTACATAGACATAACAAAATTTACTTTTACTGTGAATTATTCCAGATGACATATACCAGGTGTGATAATATTTTGTGTGTGCGTGTGTGTGTGTGTGTGTGTGTGTGGATTCTCTGAGTAAATTCAATAAAAAAGAGTTTCTCTTAATGTACAGGTTGTTCAGTGAAATATTATATACATTGCTAAATTTTCTCAGGGTTCCTGTTAGGAAAACTAAATTAACAATTATGTAGGCTTCTGTGCCTCCTAGTGTTTTCTTTTCACTGTGACATTAGGTGTCCTGTTCTACTCCACGTTCATGCATGGCCACAAACTAACTCACAATTCTTCCTTCAACCTAACAGACTAGACTATAATATAGCTTAGCCTGTGACACAAGAATATCATCCTGTCTTGGCCTTTCTCTGTCTTTTTTTTCCCCACTTAATAGGTACAGATACCTCACCTCTTTGATATCTTAAGAAAAGAGATAGATAACAAATGTGGCACTGCTGTATCTAATGTTCGTGGAATACCACATATATATATATATATATATATATATATATATATATATATATATATATCGAGAACAATCCATGGTAAAGATGGAGAAATAGCCACAGAGTTTACCTTGAAGAAGTTAACGTGGAAATAGTCATGTACATATACTACCTGTATCAGTCGGCTTTTATGTTGTTGGGACAAAATCCCCAACATATGTGACTTAAATTTGAAGTGGTTTTATTTAGACTCGCAATTTAAACTGACACCAAGGCCTCAACGAACGTCATAGCAGAAGAGCGCAGTGAAATTAGGCTGCTCACTGCATACTTCATAACAGTCAGGAAGCAGAGAGAGGAAGGCGGAGACAGGGAAGAGACGGGCACGATGCATACTCTTCAAAGGCATGTGCCTCATCATCTGCTTCCTCCAGCTCGGTCTGAAAACTTAACAGTCCACTTAGCTAACGAACTCATCAGTACATGAACCCATCGCTGAGGTTAGTGCACCCATGCTACAATCACCTCTAAAAGACCCACTTTGCACACATAAGCCTTTTGAAAAATATGTTTGACCCAACTCATAACACTATCATAACCCAAAGTATTATGAGCACCAATATGAGGAATGAACAAATGTGAGAAAAAAAACGGGATCAGTATATAAGGCCAGGCACGGTGTTGCATCCTGAGACTCAAAATAAGAATAGTCACAATATCTGTTCATGAGGGTGTGAAAAATGAGGGCACCAGATTTCAGAAAGACATGAGAGTTAGGTCTCTAGGGCAAAGCTTGATGTAAGTGAACAAAAATACAAAACTGCTCTGTTGCAGACACAGATATAAGGCAAACAAATACACATAAATAGATAATTATTTGGCCCTATCTAAGAAAATGATAGAGAAAAATAAATAATCCAAACTCATTGAAGTTTTTGTTTTGCTTTACTTTATTGTGACTATTTCCTTGGGCAGAAAAAATAAAATAGTGAATTTGCTTTTCAATTGTAGGTATTTGACATACTGACTCATATGTGGAGGTTACCTGTAAGATACTGAAAATCTTATGTCCAGATATCAGATTAGAAGATAAGGCTAAATACATGGGTCTACATGAAGTTATAAATCAGCATTAGGTCAACATAAATGTACGTGAATGGAGTCAAAATAGATGGCAGGACAATCTTAAGATGTGAGAAGTAAAGGAAATCCAGAAAAATATTAGTGAATTGTGGAAATATAATGAGAAATGTTGGGGGAATAACAATGCTATAGGAGGTAGAACAGGTAAACTGAATGTCAAAATGAAGATCAGCATCAGCTTTGGTAGAAAACCCATGAAAGAGTTAAAGAGTAAGACAATAGGGAAGGACTGATGGACTAAGCTTTGATTTAATCACAGATGGATTTTTCAGAGAGAACTGTTAGCAATTTCTCAGAGATAATTTATCTGACTGAAGGTTAAATTAAAATGAGGAGACTTCAGAGCTGAGAAGTAGATTTAGATTTTAGGAAGTTTACCAGTGAAAGGTAAGCAAGATATTTTATAGCTTCTATAGAAGAAGGCACTGTTGAGGAAAAGCTGGTTTTATTTAGATTTAGAGAAATTTATACCTCCTTGTAGAGAAAGAATACATACTGAGTAGAGAGAAGTTAAGGAAAGAAACAAAAAACAAAGTCTTAGAAGAGACAGGAAAAGAATGGTTCAACTGTTTAATGTATTTTTTTTTAAGTTGAGACAGAAAAAGGAATGAGTGATTGTATAGGAAACAACTCACTGCTGCTCACTTTGGGTGGCTTGTTCTTGAAAATTCAATCTTTACTTGTAAGATAAAATATCTCTTTAAATCAGTTGGTGTCTCAGTAAAGGCTATTTGTGGCATATGGACTTTCTGCATGAAATAATTAATCTTCTGCAGCAAAACTCTTTCCTGCAGAGCATAGTTTAGTCACGTTAATCCTGACCTGGAGACTACTAACACAATTTCATATTAAGCTTATTTTGCATTCCTCAGTTGTCTAATTCATTGAGAATGACCCATTTTAAAAACTAGTTCTATTGAAAATTTGGGAGCTGGTCGTGGTGGTGCACACCTGTAATCTCAGCACTCGGGAGGCTGAGGCAGGAGGATCCCTGTGAGTTTGAGACCAGCCTGGGTTACATAGTGAGTTCCAGGCCAGTCTGAACTACATAGTGAGACCCTGTCTCAAAACCGCTCCAAAAACATAATAAAAAAGAAGAAATTTTGGATTAGCTTAGACCACTGTACATAATTAGGTTGATTATTGCTAGCATCTGAATTATGTATTCAAGCTTCTTTCTTCTTTAATTCTGTTTCTTTTCATTAGTACTTTCGTCAAGATTTGTATATGGAGAAAATAACTTCAATATAATCATAAACTTCTTTTTACTGAGGGAACTAACTCCCATTATGAAGCTACCTGTCAGAAAGAAGTGCCCGCTCTCTCCCTCTCCCTCCCTCCCCCCGCCTCCCCACCACTCCGGTTTCTCTTTCTCCTCCCCTTTGGGTAATCTTTTGCATTCGCATTTCATGAAATGGCAACCTTGAAAATGACTCGGGCACTGCTAAAGAACTCCATCCTTCACACTGCAGCCTTTTGAAATAGCTGCTTTATTAGTTCAGATTGTTTAATTTAGACATGGCTGGATAGAAATATGATATCCTTCATTTCAGAGGTGACTGCATCTGGCTGTATGGCGAGGCTGGCAGGTCACAGTGAGCAGGACGGAAGAAGGCATATAAGTAGCAGTGTAGACCCTGATGAGTTGCTTCCCTCAGGAACTATACTGGAAAAAACTGTAGGGCAGATGTCCACCAGCCCTCCGATGTCCGTTTCTGCCTTCCTGGCTTCTTCTGCTGAGGGTCACCTGGATATCTTCACAACTACCTCATTCAGCTCGAAGTCTTAAAAATAAAAAAATCTCTATCTATCTATCTATCTATCTATCTATCTATCTATCTATCTATCTATCTATGTATCTAATCCGTCTATCTGACTCCAATCCCCAGTTATTAAATAGGACAAAATTCAGATTGCTTATGTGTTGGGTTTTATTCTGTTATTAAGACATTTGCTTTATTATTGCCAGCTGTAGAGTTCATGACCCAATACATTTCCGAATGTTGATGTCTTCATTTTTTAAAACAGTAAAATGGACATTTTTGGGGGTTTGGATGGGACATCAGATGATCTGAAATAGAAGCACTAACTTCAATTTAATTCCATTAACATTTGTCGCCCACCCACAGGAGGCTCATGAACAATGCTTAGCACTAGAGGTGCTGCCGTGAATGCTAAACATGTGGCAAAGCTAAGTCATTCCTTCTCAGCTTGGAGGTATTTAATAATGATATAATTTAAGCAGAGGCCATAGGAAACACACTAAGCAGGGCCCAGGAATTAACTCAGTGATGTCACCTGCCTCATAAGTGTAGGTCCTGCATACCGAAAAAAAAAAAAAAAAAGAGGGAAATACACAAAGCAAATCTTAGAATAATGATTTTCAGTTTTTTGCTCTAAGCAAACATGATAAAAGGTAACATCAAGCTCTTCTGATTTCTATTGAAAACCTTTTGTACCAAAGATCACAAAAACTTTTAATATCAACTCTTAACCAACTTTGAGATGCTCCAATAGGAAAAAAAACAAAACAAAAAAAACAAAAAACAAGAACAAGAACAACAACAACAAAAAACTGCTTTTCCTGATGTTACCATGTTTTTCTATACAAATTATTAATACACTTTATTCTCCATCTTGTAATTACTGATGATGGTTACAGATAAATTTATTTCACTGTAGAATCAATTTTGTTACAAAGCTCTAGATTTGAATATATATTTTGAATTTTAAAATATGGAATTTTTGCCAGCTGTTTCACCTGTCTGTTTTCTACAGGACACAAGTTTACATTATCTTCTCTAATTTGTTTGAATATAAAAAGTTAATATTCATAAAAAAAGCATTTGCTTATGTTAGCATAATGTCTTGCTTAAGATTCTAAAGATCATGCTGTCAATGAAGAACAATAAAATCTTTAATAATTAAAAAGCAATATTGCATTATTTTGGTTTTCAGGGTATCAAACTTTTATATACATTAATGAAAATAATAAATTCTATTAGCAATAGTATATTTCCTATTGGAATATTATTTCTCTGTAAGAAAAGATGATTCACATCAAGGACATGAAATGAAATCTTATTAAAATTCAAAGATAGACTGCTTATCCCTGTAATATTCACATATTAATGTCATATCCCCTTATTAAATTTAGTTTTACTTGGAGACAGGTGGAATAGAATGAAGGGTGGAATTTGTAAATCAAAAGTGTAAATTTTTCCCACTAATATTCTTTTAAACTTTTAAATCAAGACATTTATTTTCATGTAATTCCTAACTACATTAATAGTCCAGAAAATTTTCTCTCATTTAAAGTATTTTGGGTACTTAGTGAAGATTTTCAAAGAAATACAATCAAGGGTGCTTAAATATATTTTAATCATCAGAATATTTTAAAATGTTTAAAGGTAAGAAAATAATAATTTTGGTTAATTTTTGAGTACATTTGCTAAAAAGTAATCTTACACTGGAATAAAATGACCTTAAGAAGTGATTATTCTCAAGAAATGCTTGGAATTATTTCAATTATTATTACAGTTTTGAATTAGTAGGTCTTTTGTTGGTATCTAGAATCTGTTGAGATTATAATATGCTTTCAATGTGAACATGCCTTGGAATTAATGAATAAACATGCAATTACATAATTATGTAATTACACGCTGTTCCACTTTGGGTTGGGTGATGAGTATGGGAGACTGATGATGGAATAACACAATGCTGATCAAGCACATCTGAAAGATACTGGATTAGTTGAAAGGTTACAGGGGAAAAGGAATTTATAAAGAGATTTGATAAGAGGTTACTGACATTATTTCCTTTCTCCAACTCATCTCAAAAAATGAAATCTCTAAGGCATGAAACAAGTCAGTCAGAGGATGGCGTAAATGGTGTAATTCTTTTCTTTCTTTCTTTCTTCTTTCCTTCTTTCCTTCTTTCCTTCTTTCCTTCTTTCCTTCTTTCCTTCCTTCCTTCCTTCCTTCCTTCCTTCCTCTCTCTCTCTCTCTTTCTTTTTCTTTCTTTCTTTCTTTCTTTCTTTCTTTCTTTCTTTCTTTCTTTCTTTCTTTCTTTCTTTCTTTCTTTCTTTCTTTCTTTCTTTCTCTTCCCCTTCCTTCCTTTCTCTCCTCTTTTCTTTCTCCCTTCTTTCCTTCCTTCATTTCTTCCCTTCCCTTATCTTGTCCTTCCTTCCTCCCTTCCTGCCTTCCTGACTTCCTGCCTTCCTTCCTTCCTTCCTTCATTCTTTTTATTTTTTTGTAGCAGGGTCTTGCAAAGTAGAAGGCTGGCCTTGAACTCACAATGTAGCACAGGCTGGCCTCAAAGTCACAACAATCCTCCTGCCTCAGCCTCCCAAGTTCTGGGATTACAGGTGTAGGTCACCATGCCCAGCTGGTCATGATGTTATTTTTATCAGTCCATCACTATCTTACTAGGTGGGGTGTTTTTCCCTTTTTTCATTTCTACCCTAGATGGAGCAACTGAGAAAGTCCAGCAATTTTTCAGGCAGTTAAAATGTGCCAAACAAATGTCAATCCTACACCTGCTATTTCCTGCACCACAGTCTGGGAACTGACAAGCCTTACTTTGATATTGCTTGTTAGTAAATTTTCCGGAACAATAGGTATAAATTAACACTGGCCCTGGAAAACTAAGTACAGTTGCTCTATTTCTAAGGGTGGAAAGAAAGGATTGTCAGAAGATGAGTCTGTGTATATCTAAACAAATGCTTCATGATTTTCTTACCTAGGTATCAGAAAGTTAAAATAGAAAATATCCCACCAATTAAAAACCTGTACACAAGCTGTTTCAACTACTGACATCTATTGAGCCACCGACTGACACCTCAAATGCATCTTGTTAACTCCTTAATTATATCATCTGGGATGATGTAACTGTGAATCTTGATATTTACTTTCAAGGGAAATCATTTCTGTGCAGAGACAACTATTAGTAAATTCTATACTATTTTGACTAATCTAGACACACACACACACACACACACACACACACAGATTATGGGAAACCTTTCTGCACTTGGTATAGCTTTTTTGCAAGCTTTAACGAAGAGATCTGTGGAGCTTTCTGGTCCTCTTCGTATAAACTCAAGCTAAGAGCTTTCTACATTTCCAGCACCTTTAAGATGAAAGGAGAGTACTAAGATAAAAATAATAATTTATTGGGCCAGGGATTTGGCTCAGGGGTTCTGCTGCCTGCCTGCCTTGCAAGTGCAAGGGCCCGAGTTTGATAAGAAGACAACTAAAACCTTTAGTGATGAACAAGAAATCTGATGCAGGGTCATGAGGAAAAGAAGGAGGTGTATCATACCATGGCCAAGAAGGTCTGTGAAAATATAAAGAAGTACAGACCCTGGAGCAGTCAGAGTTGAGAGCCCTCGTATACAGGGGAGGGAGCATAGTTTCGGGAACCTCAGGGCTATTTCTTCCATTAAATTGAAATCACTTTGATTTTTCCCTACCATGAAGATGAAATGTATACAAATTCAAATCCCTTTAGGAAACACATAAAAGGAAACTAAAGGACATATGATTTTATTAAGCTATTTTCAAGCATATTTTTAGCTAATTCTCTATTAGTGTATATAATCATTTTTATGGTTGAATATTCTATTATATGAGCAATACAAATTTTATTTAGTCAAATTCCTGTTAAATGTGTGGGTTACTTTCAATACCTGTATTCTCTTATCACAAATATATCAGAAATAGTATGATAATTTTTTGTAAACACTTTATCGTGTTCTTAGGACATTTTCTAGATATTCAATTGCTCAATTAAAAGATATGCACACTTTCAAATATGCCAAATTAAAAATATCTACATTTCAGCATTTTACACAAATGCCAACTTCATTTTCAGTATGCCTATTTGGAGTTTAAGCATTAATCTTTAAAATTTTGATAGTCAAATTTAATTCCTTTGTTTAATTGAGGATTAAAATTTTTGCCAATTTTTATGACATTTGGGTCTTCATGAATTGTCTGGCCATAACTTCTGCTGAGTTTTTCTTATTGTAATGGTGCTTATTGCAATATATGAGGATTCTCATACTTTAAACATCATAAAAACAAACCTCTAGGGGCCGGGAATTTAGCTCAGTGGTTCGGTGGCCTGAGCTTGCAAGGACCCAGGTTCAATCCCGGGTACAAAAACAAAATAAAACAAAACAAAACAAAAAACAAACCTCTAGATGTGATTTAAATTTTAAAAGCCATTTCTCATTTTGGTACAATGGTATTTCTATTTGTAGTATCTTTTGTTATTTACATATACAGAAATTTTCTTTATATGTATATATTATAAACATAAGATTATATATTATCATTTATATATACTTATATATAACTTGATAATTTCTAGCAAAATTAAATACTTAGACCACTTTCTCAAAAGTATGTAAATATTGAGCATTTTGAAAGTATTTTGAGTGCTGTAATTTATCTGGTCTCTATAGTAGCAATCAGTGTATGGTAGGAAACCAATTTGTAAATTAGTTATTAGTCATGGGTTCCTAGAAAAGTTGAGGAAGTGATATAACATCCACCTTTTTTAAAGAAGACATTATTATGTTAGTTTTTAATAGCTAGTCTTAAGACTTTGATGGGCATTTGCTATTAATGTCTATTTCACTTAGTTTTGTTAAGATATAAAGTTTTATAATATATTTTAATACCTAATATGAACTTCCATTACTATTCTTTATCTTATTATTGATAATAAGTCATTTTTAACATATTGCATTAATAAAATTATTGTTTATTAATACTAAATTTTGAATAAAAATGTAAACATAAACACTTCGGAAAATAATCTGATAGTATCTATCAATACTTAAATGATGTTTTTCTCTCATTCTGACATTTCCAATTTTAGGAATTTGTCTCAAGATATAACATATACATTTTAATAACAATAATCATTACAGCATTGACTACGAGGAGCAAAAACCTTGGAATGACCTAAATGTCTACCAATAGTAATAGTTTTATTCAATTATGATGCATCTGTGTAAGAAATATTACATAGCTGCTAAAATAAGTTTATATTTTTCTATATTGTTATTGGAAGATGATCAAGAAATACTGTGCAGTGAAAAAGGTAAGTTTCATAACACTATATTGTCATCTCATCTTTGGCAAAACAAGACACAAAGAAAACTATTATTTACATAGGATTTCATATATACATATTTGATTAATATTATATCATATATGTATATATTTAAGAACATTTTAGGTGAGTAGAGAGTTTTTGGATGTTTATAAATTCGTATTTAATTGTGATTACTTTTGGGCTCTTGACTTTTATAATGAGGAAGGTTTGATAATAGAATTATTTTAACTTTATTTCTTCTTGTTCATGTACATTTTAGTATTAATAACATTTCTTTTTAGATTAAAAATGTAGATAAGATGTTCTTCACTGTTCAGAATCTAAAGAGAAGACAATTTTCCTTGATGTATAAATGTTAACATTTTTTATCAAAGTATTTCTATTGTAATCTGTATAGCTTGAATATACTTTATAGTTTTTATTCTAAGTGAGATTGTTTTTTAGGATTATACTTACATGTGATTTATTTTTGGCTTCTCTCCCTTTTAACATCATATATCTATAGAAATATAAAAACAAAAATTGGAGAAAAATGGATTCAAATTATTTTCATATGGCAAAGTGCATCTTCTAAGAAATTTTTACAAATATGCAAACTTTTTGAGATAGGAAATTGGCTCCAAGAACATTGGCATTTTCTCCAGCATGAACCTTGTCCCAAATCTTGTTAATTTCATTATGCGTATGAATGGCCTAGCTACAGACTGGTATCTCTAACTTTCTTATATTCCTTTCCTGTAATATGCTCTTTACCCTTCCTTCACTTCCATGATTTCAGATTAGATTTCATCATAGCCAGATGATTGTGGTCTTTCCATAATCTCTAAAACACGTATTCTGCACAGCTCCTCCTTGCATTTCCTGTCATCAAGCACCTCATTCAAATGGTCACTGAACCCAGCCAGGCCTGCAACTTGTTCATCTCATCCCACTTTCAGCAAATACATTCAATTCCCTGGTCAGTCATAATCATCATTTCTCGTATTTACATACAAACTGAATCACCCCCCCATTTCATGGCTTTCCTTCTGTAATTTCCTAGAAACATTCCCATCCTAGTTACATCCAAGTCCCCCTTTCTCCATGTATGAAGCTGAACATAAGTACGGGCAGGCACTTCATGATGCCCTGCAATCGCAGTACAGGTCCAGAGACTACTCCTTCTCTGAGATTCGAGGACTTACAGTCCACATCCTCTCTTCTTCTTCTCAATTAACTAATACATCTCCTTCATCTTTCTTATTTGAAAACTTTGTTTCCTGCATCCCTGAGAAAACTGAAACTACAGACTGATCACTGGGTACATTTTTCTACCAAAGTCTGCACCCATAAACCTGACATGCATTGTCATGTTCTAAATCTCTTCTTAAATATGTCTGTGTTGAACATTTAATGTCTATATTACTTGATCTGTAGAAAGTTTATCTTATATGAGCTGCCAAATGTCCACTCTAAAATATATCACTTTACATAGAATCATATACTGAAATAAATTTTTTCTGTATACATTTCTGCTCTTAATTTATGCCCTTCTGGAATTTCGAAGTTTCTATAAGGATTTTTTGCAATCTCTAATACTTC
Organism: Fukomys damarensis; assembly: GCF_012274545.1. Classification (NCBI taxonomy): domain Eukaryota; kingdom Metazoa; phylum Chordata; class Mammalia; order Rodentia; family Bathyergidae; genus Fukomys; species Fukomys damarensis. The sequence continues at coordinate 29,217,477 of NW_022900938.1, read as the reverse complement.
AGAAAGTATATTTGAACTTCTTCCCTAATTAGATCTAACTCAAATGTCACTTCCTTTCTGATGTTGTTTTCTGTTCTTGTATGTAATATGTGCTTCTGCTATATCCTGCTATAACCTCTACACTTACTGTAATGAATATTAGCCAAATACATGTGCACCTGGGACATCATCTTTCATGTGAAAATAAGAACTATGTAAGGACAGTTTTGTGCCTTATAGCTCCACCAGGCTACACATTACCCTGCATACACTGCCTTCCACAGGAAGTGATCAATGCATTTGCTGAGCTACTTCAATTACTTTTCATTACTTTTGCAATTTAAATATGTTCTATTTCAAGTGACTCATTAAAATAGATACCAGTTGTTTAATGTTAGTGCCTTCAATAGCTTTTAAATTTGTGGTTAGTTTGAGTAGACTACTTAGTGATTTGTAAAGTGATACGAATGCATTATATATATGATTTGTAGGGGTAACTTTAATAATTTGAATTTAGAACATCTCTTTATCTCGTTCATAAGGCATTCTCTTACTCCATATGCATTTTATAAACAATAATAGAATTCACCAGTAATAGTCACACAAACACACACTTAGATAAAAAGCCTCCTCTCTTTTCATTAGTTATTTAATTTCAAATACAACCTATAAAATATATAACCTAGCTTCTATAAGAGAGAATGAAGAGTAGATGGGAATAATCTTCGGAAATCATAACGACAAGGAATGTATATTTTGACAGAAATTTTAAATCCTTAGTTGCAGAATTATTTGAGACAACACCATACTCAGCCAATAAGTGTGATCTCATCTTCTTTATTTTTCCAAGATTATGTTTTCTCAGATTCCTGACTTTGACTCTACCAAAAATTCTTCTCATTATTAAAGATTGAAAAGAGTTTTAAGTGAAAAAAATATGTTTTAAGAAATTACTAAAATGAATTTTGTGACTAAGTATATTCTACAAGATTTGAATGGATTTTCAACTATATTTTAGCATCTTTTGTCTTAGTTTTAGTGACAGTTTCTTGCAAATAGGAATGATAATTCAGGAACTAATCTGTACAGAGAGGAAAATAAACAGATTGAGGGAAAAGTAAGCAAAATGAAGCCAAATAAGCAAAAGGAATGTATTGGCTGGTTGAAAAGTAACACATATATAAGGCTAAGTCCTTGAGTTAATCAAATACATAGGTGATAAAAACCAATTGAATATTGGTAGATGACAAAAATAACAATCATAGCAATGATAGCAATAATAAAAGAAAAAAGTCAATCAGATATGTTTTACATTTAGATATTAAAAGAGAACTTGACAATATTTTATCTCAGGAATTGCACACCATGCTTCCTGTGCTGGTATGTTGGCTGTCTGCCATCCCAGTGGATTTTCATTACCTTTTACAGTTCAGAGTTCTCCTTAAAAGGGATGTGACTAGGATATTCATCTCCAAGATCCCCTTCTACCAGATTCTCATAGTCAAACATGAAATCCACAGACCCGGCGTCTCCACTGCCTCTGGATTCCACTGATTATTGCTTCCTCATTTGTTGCTGCTGCCAGCTCTGGTGTGCACAGTACTTTGCTGGTTTCTGGAGGCACAAATGCACTTTGGTTAATAGTCTCTTCTATGTTAGTGTGTTCACTCTCTTCAATAAAGCTTTCCTGTTAGGCTGTGTTGTCTGCTTCTAGTAAAGATTTTGTCTGATTAAATAGCAAATGTTTATGTAGATTTATTATAATATAGTCCCTATTGAAACAACTGACATGAATCCAGTTATTTGATCCTCACAATGATCTTGTGAGCTATGTATTATGACCACATTTAAAATTAGAGGATACTGAAGAACATACAGTTTAAATAATTTGACAGTCACAAAGGTGAAGCTGTAAGACAAAATAAAATCCAGGGAGTCTGATGCCAGGCCTGGGCTTAGAGATGGTAGTAAATACACTAATGCTTTTTAAAAGATAGCTTCCTATTTTGGTGTCTATATAAATAAAAATCTAAGAAAAATAAAAGAAGTAAAAGCAAGCCGGGAAATTTCTGTTAAGTGATAATAAACTAAAAACTGAAGAAAAAGAGATCTTAGGTTGGAAAAAACCAATACATAAATTCTGCATATTAGAACACTTGAGTATATCATTAAACACTGTATCTTAATTCTTAAGAAAAAAGTAAAGTGGAGGGGCATGATTTTCTTCAACATACAGTTTTAAAATGTTGTTATAAACATATCAAACAGATCAAATGACTGAGTGTGCCTTGATTTTTTTTTCCTGCATTTTCTATTCTGTTCCTTTGATTCATATGTATGCTTTATGCCAGGTCTGTGTCATTTTTATTACTGTATGTTTTAGCTACTTTTTATTGCTGAAATAAAGTACTCAGCACCCACAAGTTAAAGGAAGAAAAATTTATTTAGCTCACAGTTTGTAGAGGTTTAAGTCCATAATCTGCTGATTCCAAGGCAGGGTGCCATGGCAGTCAGGCATCATAGGGGAGAAACAGTTCATGGTGGGCAGAAGGTAGCAAAACAAGCAAGGACCTTAATAGCTTCTTTCTGCCCCTTTTATACTCTAGGCTACCGAGATTAAAGTCTCTTAAAGTTTCTTACTGGGATTATGACTCTTAAAAACATAGTTGTGTTTTGTTGTAGTCATTTTTCTCAACTTTTGACTATGTATATGTCTTTTAGGGTGGTAAAAAAAATCAATCAGTGGGCTGATTTAGTAATCATACACCCTTAATCACAGCATCACATACTCTAGGTTTAGTGACCTTGAAAAGCCCCACCTATGACTGCGTGAGGCTTTAGGAGTACATCTAGACACAAGCCAGAATACACTAGCTTTATAATGTAACTTGAAATCTTGGACTGTGATACTTCCTGATTTGCTACTGTTGCAATAGCTCTTTTGTTCTTCTCTGTCTCTTCTGGTTCCTTATGAATTTTAGGATTGGTTTTCCCTAGATCTGTGAGGAATACTTTTGGTATTTTGATTGGGATTGCATTAACTCTATATATTTATTTTGGTACTATGATCATTAGGACAATATTTGTTCTGCTTATCCAGGAACAGGGGATATCTTCCCATTTTCTGATGTCCTTTTTAATCTCCTTTTACAGAGTACTCTAATTTTTCCACTTCCTTTGTTAGGGTTATTCCTAAGTATTTAATTTTCCTGGAAGCTATTGTGAATAATATTGTTTTCTTAATTTCTTTCTCAGTGGGTTCATTATTGGAGTACAGGAATGCTTTTGATTTTTTATATTGATTTTTGTGTGATTTTGTATCCTGCTACTGTGCTGAATTTACTAGTTCTAGGAGTCTTTTGTGGAAATTTTTGGGGTCCACCATGTAAAGGATCATATTATCTACCAATAAGCATAGTTCGACTTACTTCTTTTCTGTATGTACCCTTTTATTTCTTTCTCATCTAACCGTTCTGGTTTATTCAATCATGTGAACTTTGATACAGATAGAAGATTGAATCTAGACCTATATCTCTTACCATGTATTAAAGTAAAATAAAAATGGATCAAAGATCTAAATATTAAAACAAAAGCAATCTGCTGGAAGATAAAATAGGTAAAACTCTTAAAGACATAGTTGTGTGTGTTGTAGTCACTTTTCTCAACTTTTGACTATATGTCTTTTCTTTACAGCAAAGGTGGCTGTAATCTTTCCAGTTTATCAGAAGTTTCAAATAAAATCAGATATGTTTATCAATTACTCTACTTACTAATCTATTGACTTCTGTATGTTCTTGTTTCTCACTCTGTTTTGTTTATTCTTTCTATTTTGAAACTACTAATGAATTTTTATTTAATACTAAATAATTAAAATATCATAATACAAGTTCGTTTTTTTCAAAACCATGAGTACATTCCTGAAAGACTGCATTTGTGTGATATTTTTGTTTTGTTTTGTTTTTTTCTTTTAATCAATTTATTTTGAGAAGAATTTTAGTTTCACTTAGTAGTTGAAACTACAAGATTTTTTAAGCTTGGTGTATTCTGGTCAAGACACATGGGTGAAGTCTACCAAATTTTTACTTCTAAAAGTTTATGGAGGTGGGATTTTTGTTTGTTTGTTTTATTGCTTTACTGCTGTTTGATCTTTTAAAATTTTATGATAACTACTGTTTTAAATTGATTCACTTGGGAAATTCTAGAAAGTATTCTTTGTACAGTAGATGGTTTGGTATATGTTTATTAAAACAACAGTAATGTCTTTGTTTGCACACTTGATCTCTCAAAAACTGAGGAAAATGAATTTGTTTCCTACAGTTGTGTTGACTTTCTACCACTTTTATATAATAATGCACTACTAAGAACATGCATTTATCAGTATTTTTACTTCAAAAATTACCTTTATAAATATCAAAGTATCGTACTTATATATGTAACTTGTTTTTGCCTTGTTATATTTCTAATAACTTTTCAAAACCTACATTTTTATTTGTGTTTTCCTGATATATTTTTACCCATATTTTATTTTTAATTTTGGCAACTTGTTCCATGCTACTTTTAAAAAACAGCATCTGTTCAACATTTGCATTGTGATCTAATTTAGTACTTTTTGTTAGTTAATATGAATCAACCAGCTCACAACTTAATATAAGTGGAAGGTATATTTGGTTTTCCCTCTCACAACTTGTTTCGTGGTTTCCACTTTTAATCCTCTTTATTTCTTTCTGATTTGCCTATTGGGGTATATTGGCTACAGTTTTGTCCTTGTTCCTTTTCTCTCTTTCTATTGTTTTCTAGCTATTTTCAATGCAAATAGGGCATTGTTTGCAGACAATAGTTTTGAAAGAATGAAAGTCCACATAATAACAATGAAATAATATCTATTAACCACCTTTATGTAAGATGTTAGCTATTGTCTTCCCTGCTCAACTATTTTGTTATATATATTTACCTATGTAATGCATATAGATTGTGCATATATAGTACATATATACACATACACACATAGATGATAGATAGATGGTATACATGCTGGACTAGGATGTAGCTCAGCGACAGCTTGCCAAGCATATTGAAGGCCCTGCATTGGATTCCCACAGCACAGCAAAATAAATAAATACATAAATTTAAAAAATTTGTACTTCATACATGGACAATTTCTGTTGGTACACAAATACTTTCCTTTAAAATATCTTATTTATTTAATCTCAGGCATTTAGTATGGAGAGAGACAGTATAGAGTCAGATTTTTGCTTTTTTTTTTCTTCTCTTTCTTTGTGGATGCTATTTCTTTCTACCAGGAACTAAGTAGATATTTTTTCTTTGTTTTAACCTTTTCTAGCTCAACAAGCTGTCTGCATGTGGGATGCTTCATTAATGTGTGGGTTCTTCAGTGATACCTAATGATTTAAACACTATTGTTTTAATGATTCTATTTCTCCCTGATATTAAGACTTGTTGCCACTGCTATGCTTGGTTTCATTTGTCTTCAAATTACTGTCATCAGTTACAATATCATTTACATTTGCCTCTTTCATGTCTTTATGTTTTTAATCACTTCTATCTCCCTGTCAATTTACTCTGAAAACTTGGGAAACTTTTTGAGTTTGGCTTCTACCTAAAAGATTTGAATTTTTGCATTTTCAAATTTACTGTTTATGTTAAAATATTGTTTATATTCATGAAGTTAGCTATATTTAAAAGTATCATTATTGTTCCCAGTGGCACTCCTTTGCTATGGCTTTGCTTTCGTGCCTAGGGTGTTTTTCTTTAGAGTAGATTAACACTGAAGTATTTGCCCCCACTTGTAGTAATTGTCTCATAACCCCCCCAGGCCCATTACTGCGAACATGTTTCTTATTTTGAGCAATTACTGCACATTTTTTCTTTGCCTTGTGGTTTTTTTCTTCTTACTTATACTTACAGAGAATATTCTATGCTGAATAATATTGAGATTTCAGAGAATTCTATCGAATAATATTATTTTTCTGTAACCATGTTAACATCTTTTGGGCAAAAGGGAAAACTTTGTTTTGATGGTTACTACTTCAACTCATCTTAACTTTGCTTGCTGAGAGCTTTGGTAACTTCAGAAAGAGTCAGTCACAGCAGGGAAAGTGTAGGTTTGATATCCAGGACTAAACACGGGAAGTGATCATTTCCTGAATTCAGTGCCTTCACTGTGCGCATAATTCCTGTGGAATATTTGGTCTGGCAAGGCTCTCTACCCCTGTAAGCCAGGAACATACTTTTCCATCTGGTGAACATTTCAGAAATACTGGCGCGATCTTCAGTGTCATACCACAAGATGCAAAACTTGCTCTTCTGCCTTAAGATTTAGTTGTGGTCATGGAATTCATCTTTCTTCACTTTCCTCATCGCGTGGACAAAATACTGGACATTTGCAAAAGGGTGGGGTTTATTTTGGATTACTTTTTTGCTGAGCGGGGTGTGGTCCCAGAGATTGAACTCAGAACCTTGCGCTTGTGAGGCAGGCTGTACAACCCCTGAGCTAAATCCCCATCCTGGATTAGGCTTTTCGTCAATGGTTGGCTGGCTCCAAGGGAGGAAGGCATCGTGGAAGCCCCTGGGTGGAGGAAAACTGCACGTCACCATGGCGTGGAACCAGAGTGCTCCTTTCTTTTTGGAAAGGTCATGATTTTACCTTTTTTGCTGTAGAAATACAGTTTACAATGATCTAATGAACTGTGGAAATATTCATTTTTATTATTATAAAGCATATATACATTTTTATTAAATAACGTGTTTATTAACCATACAAGCTTCACCCAAGCTTTACTTCTATGACATATTTGAAAGTACATACTCTCCACAGTCTTCCATTCAGCTGACTTGAGTTTCTTTCTGGCAGAGGTTTCTCACAATTGTCCTTGCTTTTAGTTTTCTTTTTCCAGGATTTCAAGGCAGAATAATTTCTTTTAAGTACAACTTCCATTTAGTTTTCCTCCATAAATTTGGGATGATATCACAAGGAATTACACTGTCAGTAAGATGATTAATAAGAGCTGGTAAAGCCAGAGAGGCTTTCTGTCTTTTCTGTATCATGTTGCCAAACAAGAGTCAGCTTCAGCTTCTGCGATTTCCTCACCAACACATATAAAACTTCACACTTTGTTGAAGGATCCTCGGACATTCTCAGGTCATTCCCTTATCCCCATTATTGCTGCCTTGTCATACCTTCGAGATGTCTGTCACTACTCACTTGACTCCAGGGCCTTTAAACCCATTACAAAGTAGTACAGCCTCGCAGGAAGTACATAGTAAGGAAAGCTGTTCACCTCATGGTCCCCAGGAAGCAAAGAGAAAAGCAAAGGAGGAGCCTGGGTGCTAATATCCCCTCCAAAGGACATTCCCCAATGTGCCTAGACTTTCAAATGGACCTTATCTCTTAAAGATTCTAACACATCCTAGTAGTGCCTTGAGTCAGGGATAAACCCACGTGTGCACATTTGAGGGGCAGTAGTCCAAATTATAGCAAGTGAAACATCATATGCCATTTACTCACATGAAAAATAAAAGTCAATATTACTGCAAGAAATTCTTATATATGTAGTATTATTTCCCACATTTTTGATTTTTAAAATCATGTTCTCAAATTTTTGTATTTTTACTGTAGTATTTTACTTTATACCTAATAGCCAACAAAAAAATTTTTTTGTCAATGATCACTTATTATTCTTTTTTGAATTTTTCAAACTCAGCTATTTTCATCCTTTTTAAAAAGCAGGATCTTGAAGAGTGCTTCGCTGAAAAGATTGAGGTGGTCAGGCAGATTTAGTATTCTTTGATGTTTTTAAAAATTTATCTGTTTATCTACTTTCACTTTGCTAAAAATTATTCCCCTAGATTTCCAAGCTCAATGATTTCCCCTTTTCCCTTGATCTCATTCAATCCTTATTTCAAAAGGAAGTGTTCTTAAACAACTTTTCTTTCCATATCTTTAATTTCTTATTCTTCATTATTTTCTGCTTTCAGGAAAGCATGGCTCTTTCTCACACTAGGAAATGCACTCACGGGTCCTATTTTGCCCCTATTTCTCTACTCTCACTTGTAAATTTCTTAAATAAGTTTAGCTCATTTTATTTCTCCATAACTCATTGTTTACCCATTGTTATGAGTGTATTCAAATTGACTTTTAAAAAAGTATTTTAAAAAATCAGTATTTTATAATATTACAGCTGCGCACTATTTAAGCTATTGTGAAATATATTTTCTTAATATTTCCTTTCCTTCTTAAAATCGTCAGCAAATGGCCATTGACCTTTAGCATTCTGTTTGACATCTTTACTGTGCTCTTATCCTTCCCAGATTAAATCTGCAGTTTGAGCTAGGCAAGAACCTCTCTTTTACTGCAACTAGTCCTCTCATTTATCGTCCTAATTTGACTTGCTTTCTCTCATCAGCCAAGGAAAAGTCCCACTTGAAGCTTGGACTCTGCTCATGAATTTCCCTTTCAACTGGAATGTATACTCTCATTAGCGTATCCTTGAGAGCTCAGTTTAAATACCAGCTCACCTAAAAAGCCTTTTTAATCACTTCCGCCCTCAAGGCCTATGATATTTAGAAACAAGGGTAGAAAAAGTATTTTTTCCATGTTTGATTTATTTGCTGTGGTCAGTAACATAATCTAACTTTTCTGTTTTGGCATCTAAAAGGTGAAAATATTTATCCTTCCTTGATCTACTTCTCAGGATTGCTACAAGTGAAAATAAAATAATGCACATAAATTCATTTTATAAATTTTTAAAAGTGAATCAATCATGCCATTATCACTAATACAGCGTATACTAGCTTTCTGTCTTGTATTGCTTTTGTACATTATTCTTTTGTATTGTTTCTAAACTTAGTGTTGTCAGTTAAATGTCTGTGTTTATTTAGTCTACCTAATAATATTTTGAATTCTTTGGGGTCAGATGAACCCAACTTCTGCTACTCTTAAACTTAAATATCTAGTGGGGCTTTTGCTTCCCATTAATGTATGAAATTCATTTCCAAGCAGTTTTCATTGTTCTGGCCACATGGGGCTGGTAAGACGAAAATACCTGATAAGAACACTTTTAGCCCAAAGGTTCTACAAAATATGAGAACAGACAATTGATCTGTTTCAGATTTCTAAGACTGTCTTATAGAAAGTGGCAAGTAGATAAAAGGTACTGAAGCTTTGGTTTATGACATGTTTTTCATTGAAATATACTCTCCATAAAATAGAACAACCACATTTTTCAAATGAGCATTAGTTAGAACTTTGAAAACATTATGCTTTATCATTACTTCAGTAAAAATGTAAAATATTTCTATTACTCTGGTGTTCCTCCTAGTCAATTGTTTTACTCTGAAATATAACTACTTTTATGATTTCTTCACATAAGTAAAACAATAAAGTATGTACTTTCTTTAATGGCTCCTGTCAGTCAACTCAGTATTTCTGTTTTTAGTTTTAACCATTTTGTTATCAGTACTTCAATGACTCTTTTCTTGTTGAGTAGTACTCTACAATATATCTTATGTTTTCTTCATTCACCTGTTGATGAATATTTGAGTAGTTTCTGTGTTTTAGCGATTATGAAAAAGATTGCTATGAATATTCTAGAATAGGTCTTATGTATGTATATATTTTCATTACTCTTGAAATTGCCAGACTTAACAAAGAGCAAGGCCAGTGATACACTCCCTTCAAGAAACATATTTTAAGAATAATAATAGAGACAGGTTAAAAGTAAAATAATAGCGCTAAAGAAAAGAGAGATGATATGGGTATATTAATTTTAAATAAATTATATTTTGAGACAAAGGATTACTAACAGAAAAAAATGATCATTTCATATGGGTTGAAGGGCTGATTCATGCCAGAACTAACAACCATAAAAGTATGTAATAAAATAAGTTTCAAAACCCCTCCCCAAAAAACAATGGCAAAACTACAGTGAGTCAATAAATCTACAATTATTAGAGATTTTAACAGTCTTTTCTCAGTAGTTGATAAAACAAAAAGACAAAAATTAGTAAAGACACAGAATATTCAACTGGTATTATCAAGCATGCAAATCTAAATGACATTTGTAGCATATTAACTAGCAGAATATGCGTGATTTTCCAGCAATATGACTATATATGAGGCCATAAATGAATTTCAATACATTTCAAAGAATACTTGGTTACAATGAGATTAAATTAGAAACCAGTGAAATATGTAGAAAAGGCCTTTAAAAAAACTAAGCAACATTTCCAAATAATTCATCTACTTATCAAAGAAAGAATCATGAGAAATACCTAGAAAATATTCTAATCTCAGAGACAATTAAAATATAATATGTTTAAACATCTATCTATTCCTGCCTTTAACTATTTTGTCATCTTAGAAGCTCATTAATTAATTAACATTTTATTCTCTTCAGAAAAAAAATGGGAGAAAAGGATGGGCTGAAAAAAGACTGAATGCTACAAATGATGGGACACAATCCTCTCATCAGCCAATGCTTTTATCCACTCTAATTGTAATGAAGTCATTGGATCTAGGTTAAACCAGTAGGGAAATATCTTTTCCGTATGCTGATAAATAGAATAGTAAATAAAAATCTTGACTTTTTTTGGTAAGTCACAATGAGTGGTATGTTCGATGCTTCCATTTTCACTCAATAATATTCTAGTGGAAATATTTTGGATAGTGCTAATATTGATTGAGATTACAATTAAAGAACAAGTAAGAGCGATTAAAGAGGTGAATCAGCAACAAAGGAAATATGTGAAATCTCTGTTATGAGATATGAGACAAAACCATCTGCCTCAGATTTTAGTTTAATCCTTAATGAATATAAGAAGCCTGACTAAATGATCTCTTGGGGGCTCCCTTCCAAACACAAAATCCATTATTTTAATTAGTATTGACTGTAGTGCCAACATAAGAAAAAAAAAAACCTGAAGATCTTATAATGGATTTAAATCTACATCTCTCCTGTCTCCTAATTCATAAATTTTTATTCGGAAAAATATTTTCTTTTAGAACACAAACCATTATCCTGTTACATGATCTGTCCTTTATGAGAAATCAAAAGGAAACTCAGCTTACAATTTATGGTCATGATTTGAGCTTTTCCAAAAACATGTGAATCATTTCTTTCGCTTTGATAATTTCAAAATGACAAGGTTTACTTTTTATGGATTAGAAGTAGCTTTTAACTTTTTAGGGCATATTTTGTTTGGTTGAGAGTGAGAAAAATAAATGAGAAATGTCATTTATGGGTATGAACCCAGTACTGAATATGCAGAAACCAAATGGTGACTTTGCAGAATGATGGCAATGATGGGTTTTCCTGAGTCTTTGTCCCTTTCCCTTCTTGGCCTGATCTTGTGCCTATGTCCTTTTTAGAGGAAACTAGTGTAGCAATATGGTAGAGTGGAAATCACATACATCTAACATATGTGGGCTTCTGCCTCTGTGTATATGGATGAAATGCTGTCCAAAATCTAACCAGCTTATGAGTTCCAGCCATACGTTTAAAATTCATATATATAGAATCGCATAGAGAAAATTTAAATATAGAGTGCAGGAGATAATTTCTCTTTGTTTTAAATGTGCCCTTTCTTCATTTATTCTTGCAGATACATTTTGGATTTTAATAATATTAAGAAACAGAAGAAAATGAATTATTAAAGTTATATCGCTTTACATTTCAAAAGAATGTTTCACTTCCAATAATCTGAATCCATTTCAATAACAGCCTTATGGATCTAACCAGGACTAAAATTATCTTTATTCTGAGAAGGAGAGAAATATTTTATATGTATGTTTAAATCAAATGGTCAAGAGATCAAGTAAATGAATGACCAGAGTGGCTAAATCCTTGTATTACCCATACTGTATTAGTAGTAATTAGAAATAAAGGAATGAGTTGGTGAAGGTAGCTGTCAACATACTGAATTGACAAATATACTGACAATAACTCCATGTTTTCACAAATGAAAATAAAAATAAATTATGTAGCAATACTTGACTTGTAGCTATATCTTTTCAGTTTTGCCTTTTATTTTTTAAAACTGCATTTTGGCCAAAAAAAAAAAAAAGTATCTTTTGCTAGTCTTTTAAGATTTCTAAAAATATTTCTAGACAATGAGGAGAAGCTTTGTCTACACCCCTGATACTGAGCTCTTTCTGGTTGCTGAATTTGACTGTGGTCCTTTCCATTCTTAGGTCAACCCTGTAGCAGGTTGGGGTTTTCCTGGGAAGACCAGGCATGGCTCTCCCACTTTCAACATCTTCCTTCTGTGCTCAGGGAGAAGACCTCAAATGGCAATGAGCTTTCCTTTGCTGCTTCTCAGGGTTTGGCTTGGGCTCTGAGCTTGACATTAACGTCCCAGGTGTCACTGGTGAAACTGCTGTGAAACCAGATGGCAGATCTAACTGAAGTTGGCAGCATTTGTTACTGTCCCCACTGTCACTGTAACCTGCTCTACTTTCTTGTTCCTGAGAATGTGTTTTTGCCTTGTGTGGTCATTTTATTCAGTCAATGTTATTTACCTTCCTCAGGCCCTTCCAAATGTATCTTTCCGTAAGTCACAGGATGCATTAACTTGTCTGGGAAGACTTTCATGCAGGAAGGTTATGACTAAGCTGGCTTCCTCATCTTTCTTTGGGGCTTCTGCCTAAGTCTCATTTCCTTAGCACGATTCCCCTCGACAGCCCTAAGCAAATAGGAGTTCTTCCAAGTGAGTAATATTACATGAATAAGGCATAGTCAGACACTGAGTGTCAAAAAAGCTTGGTTAAAAAAGCTTCAAAGTAGCTCCCTAATATCAATTAGTAACAAAGGCAGAAATTCCAAAATTATGCAGAGCCATAATATTCTAGGCTTGAGAGTTTTAATCTCAGGGCAACTTATTTAAATAGGAAAACAAGTCTAGACACATATTTTAATGTATTTGCTGAAAATACATTATTTACAATGTGAATCCAAAAGACACAAAACAATTCATTTCTGATGCTAAAAGAGGCATAAGACTTCAAGAACATTAGTCTTGAAAGCTTTGTTTAATTGAAGTTTAAGAATTTAAAATTACTTTTACTTTTGAAATATACTGTATTTTATTGGTAAGATTGTTCTTTTGTCTTCTCCTTTGATGACTTTTGACCTGGTAACACAGATGTAAATTAAGGTTCATTATTAATTCAGCATCATATATTTATTTATTTTGTTTTTATTTTTTTGGAGCTGGGGTTCGAACTCAGGACCTTGCACTTGAGAGACAGGTGGCCGCACCACTGAGCTAAATCCCCGGCCCTAGCATCATATATTTATAAAGCCCCCACATGATGTGAAAAGCACTAGAGACTGAAAAATCCTTAGCCAGCCCCTTAAGCTTCCTCCTCTGTGAGATCAGCACCTTGCAGCGATCAGGAAAATGGAGCATTCTATGACTATCTCCTTGATGCTAAATTATCACCAATCCAAAATTTATGTAAATGATCTTAATAATTACTATAATTATATCTTTATTTTTTCTTATTTAGTAAAAGAAAAATTGCTACTCTTTTTTGTTAAGGCAATTGCAGAATCCAGAAATCAGAAACAATTTTAGAATTATACATTCCAATTATTTTCTCAGAAAAACATCCTTACAATGGATCTACTTGAATATCTGTGGCAATTGAAGATTATTTCATATTAAAAATATTTATTTTGTTTTGCACAAATTTCAGAATTTGATAAATATTTTTATTTATTAAAAAGTAAACTGAGGGCCAATATAATTTTAAACAATTTACTTGAACAAATTGTATTTCTTGAATCAGATGACCCCAGATAAGAAATGGTTTTGGGCCTCCCCAAGGTAATTTAGGGGGGAGCCTTTACAAGGCAAACAGAAAAATACAGCAAAGAAAACATTTGATTGGCTATGACTACACAGTTGCCATATTTGCTCTATACTGCTGGAAAGTCTATTAAAGATATGGTTATATAACTATTTTAATTGTTAGCATCTCATTGCTTAATCTTAAATTTCACTTTTCTTGTGCAAGAAAGGGCTAGAGTTAAGTTTTGGATATGTTTGCAAATCAAGCTAAGGTAAAGACATTTGTGAGGTCCAATGGCCTTATGTACTCAGGGGTTCTTCATGCCTGTTCTTGGTCTTAATTCAGTTTAAGATACTGAGTCAAAATTTTCTTTCCTAAATCTTAGATCTGTCTTCTATTGTCACAAGAACTTGTTGAACCCCCATTCAAAGTAACAATTTTTTCAATGCTACATTTCTTTGAAACCAACTTTTATTCAGTTATTTTGAGTGTCCACTTTGTGTGAGGTATTGTTTTATGTGCTTTATGAATTACAAGGAAGGATGCAGAAATCTTCAGGTAATAGAAGCGATTACTTTTATTTTCACAAATAGTGTGTGAAAACCAAGTACTCAAGTTTGAAAAAGTAAAGCAATATATCCACCTGAAAGAATGTGAAACTATTCATGAGGAATGTAATATATGAAATTTAAAGATGCTTGTTTTAGTCACTTTTTCATGGCTGGAACAAAATATCTGACACCCACAGGAGGCGAGGTTTGTTTTGGCTCATGTTTTCAGTGGATGACTGGCTGGCTCCAATGCAGAAAGAACGTGGTGGAAGAGTCTGGGGAAGGAAAGCTGCTCACATTATAGCATCCAGGAAGCAGAGACAGAAGGGAGGAACTGGAGGGAGATATACCCTTCCGGATCAAGCTCCCAGTGGCCCACTTCCAATCAGGCCCCACCTCCTAATAGCAAATCAGTTATAATGCTCCCAAAATCCAGTCAACTTCAGAGCACATGAGCATCTGGGGAGACATTCTAGATCTGTACTATAATGTTTGGCCCTTGGCTCCCAAAAACTCATGTCCATTTCTTTATGAAAAGTGCATTTAGTCTAACCGTTAGAGCCATCAAAGTTTTAAGAATACCATGTATTGTTAATAAGTCCAAGTCCAAAGTCTCCCGTGAGACTCAAGGCAAACTGAGCCCCTATAAAAACAAAAAAGAAAGTGAAACACTGCTGACATACAATGACACAGGGTAAACATTCCCATTCTTAGAGGTAGAAATAGGAAGCCAGGAAGGAATGAGACCAAAGCAAACCAAAACCATTAGGGCAAACAATCAATCCTGTAGCTCCATGTCCAGCACCTGAGGCAAGTTGTGGCAAGATGTGAGCTCCAAAGGGCTCAAGCAGCCCCTCCTCTAGAGTACTGCTTGTCGTAGTTCTCCTGGCTTGCTGTTTTCTTCAGGTAGCTCTGCTCATTGCTTGCGGCTTTTGATGTTGTTGTTGTTGTTGTTGTTATTGTTCTTGGAGTGGCACCATAGTGAGGTTGGAGAAAACCTCCCCACTGAGGCCGCATTTGCACAGACTGGATTGCTAAGAAAATGAGCCATGCAAGTATTTGAGCAAAAAAATTATAGGCAGAGGGAAGAGCAAATGAAGAGTCAGATGCTGGTGTTGGGTTCAGAGTGCTCAGAGAAGTGCACGCACATGGCATAGTACAGGACTGGAATAAATGGGAGTAATGAAGGAGGTGGGTAGTTGCGAGCCATTGTCTGTGCTTTGACTCATCCTCTGAGTAAAATGGAGAATCATTGTAGACTTTTCAATGGAACAGTGATGCGACTGTCTTGCATTTAAAGAAAATCAGTTTACTACATTGAGTAGACCAAAAATAAAGGAGAGAGAATCATTACTGGCTCCACAGGAATCACACAGGGCTAAATGCTTAGAAGTTCCCCACACTTGAAGTCTAATGCTCTGCACCAAAATTTGGTTATTTTTAGTAGCTTATCTTTGCATTTGCAAGTAAGTCCATGAAGTTGCAACATATTCTAGGTCTTGATGTCTATCTCTGTCTACTACCATCTCTTATATCCTTGGATGATCATTCTTCCTACATCTTCTCAATGACCTCTGTCATTTTCCATCATGGAGAAAACAGGCTGCAGTTCCAAAGAGGTCTGTGTTTTACTCTCACTAGCTGTATTGGGACTCAGGGACACAAGTGCAGATCAAGTTTTAATTAGGATCACATGCTCTGGTCTGGCAGCACCAAGTCACACGAGACACTCAGCCTGTCATCTATTTCCAATCCAGATGTATTCAGGTGCAGAAATTTCAGTCCATTAGGAGTCACACCTCCAAACTTAGTTGGGGCAGTAGGCTCATAGGATGAGCAGATTGACTTCTCTGATATCAACTGGTTCAGGCCACCTTATTCCAGCACCTGGTAGCCAGGAAAAGTGGATAGCCAAAGGTGGAAAACAAGGGTAGACATAGTTCCAGTATAAATCAAGAGTTCCTATGTCACTCTATGCTTGTCTTTTATTTCCTTGTGCTAGGTAGTGCAACATTAAAAGGAAATAAAAACTATCAGATCAGGAATGAAGTCACATAAATGAGGAAATATTTTTATTGTCTTGTGATATGCCCATTTTCCTGTCACTTGAAGAAGGGATTTCATATTTTATTTTGGGTTGTAATACATAAATTATGTTAGTAGCCCTGGCAATTGAAAGATTCTAATTGAAATATCAGTTGAAAACTCTGCCTACTGTCTCCCTGCTACGGACAGGCTCAATACTACTTGCACCCACGTCCCTTGTATCCTAGGTTGATCACTCTTCCCCTTCTTACAGCTTCTCAATGACCTCTGCAAACTTCTACCATGGCAACTTGAACCAGGGATTTGACAGTAGAGAAAGTGAGACATGATTGGGATATGTATTTATATAGAGCCAAAAAGAATGTGCTAATTGATATGGACAGTGAATGAGAACAAGAGAAAGGAATAAAGGATGACTCTAAGGTTTCACATGAAGAACTGACCATCACTTATTAAATGAATTAGTGAACAAATAGGTAGATAAATTATAGATAGAGGTGAATAGATAGGGCCTATTTTGTATCTGTGCATGGATACATTAGTGATAATGAGGGTGCAGTGATAGAAACAAATCTTATATGTATTTCCTAGATGTTGGAATATAAAGATTCAGTGGCAGAGATCATAAATAAAGAAGGAAACGAAAGCATTTCTAATTAAGGAAAATTGAAAAAAATGGTGCCATTGAAGGAAATGAAATATTTAAGAAATGGCACCAATTTCTAGGTAAGATAAGCTCCAATTTCAGAAATTTTCACTTGAGACTCCAAGAACAGATAACCAAGGAGAGACCGCATACATGTAACATGATCATGATGAAAGTTCAAGCCTAGTGAGACCATAACTATGAGTTGGAGTCAAAAGAATGGACAAATCACTGAGAACCGAATAGTCATCAGTCATTGTTGATGTATTAGTTCCTTGTGAATATGTGAGCTCCTCCTGTACGTCTGGGCCCAGGGTACTCAGTATGCAAAAGTACTAGGACACAATTTCTGCTTTCCAGACAAGTCAAGCCAGCACCCCACCAACAAGTGTATAAGGGAAAGTAAGTTATTCCAGTTTGTCTACTAGTAGTGGGTCTGCTGGTCTATACAAACATCTTGGGTATAAGTGGGAGTCCACTGGCTTATAAAATCCCAGATATGTTTCGCATTACACTTTAAAGTTTGTATCTTAATGGTACATTTCTCATTTATGGGAAGATAAGTGGAACAATAAAATAGATTTAGGCTATGAAGTCATGCATATATTGTTGACGCCCAAGAAATTAATTTTCCAATGAAAATTATATTAAAATGAAAGTAGAAAATGTATAAATATGTCTAATAGTTAACACTTTTTCTTATTATAATTGGTACTACTGCCTAATTTTTGTTTAATGGATATTTCAGTCTTTAGTTGCATGAACAAATGTTTCTTTCATGACTAGGGAAACAGCACAGATTTTTGAGGTCAGACATCATTTGAATCCTGCATATTTTATTTTATCAGACATTTTCTAAACTCAGTACACCTCTTAAGTCTTCAAATAAAGATAATGAAAGAATTTATTTGATAGAGTTACAGAGTTTTGCTTTAGCCCAGAAACTGGCACTTTATAAGACCTCAAATTGTAGCTATATTGTAGTTGTAAGTCAGAAGACTGGCATTTAGGTTCTCACTTTCCTATTGGTTCTTCATTCTGGTTGCTTTTCAATGACCCAAATCGGAGAAAAAATATGTTGATGTATAGCCTGTTAATTTTATTTCCTTGGGGAAAATTAAATTTTGTGAAAAAAAGGCCATTTCTTAGCTAAATTATCAAATAATTTTATTGGCTTACAGGTAGTCCAGGATTGAGACTGATGTGAAGTCTGACTATGTAATTGTCTCACTAATCTAATTGCTGTTTTATATGGATTATTATTTTCAACCCTTCCCGATTTGCTCTCTTTTTAATTATAACTTAGATTTAGGTTGAATAACTTTCTGGCAGAGCAAATAAAAAGCATAAGTAGAAGTATTATTGGTTAACAAAATCAATCATTTAAACCAGCAAAGTCTTAACGTTTAGTTCTAAGACAAGCCTGGAAGATCAGAGCAACATTCCTAAAAACTTTGGGCTGCTTCACATTTGTCTTTATGCAGTTTTTCCGCCGTCCGAGCCCTCTAGTGGCAGTTATAGTAATGCCACTTTGTAGTCCCTGAACAGGAAACGAGGGATCTTACTTCAGTTACCAGAATCCTTTTACAGGAAGTTAGGTGTGGTCTTTGAAGGAGAATTAAAAAAAAAATTTTTTTTTTAAGGATGATGGAATTTTAGCTGCAGTCTTCTTGGTTCCAGCTTATCAATCCCAAACTCTGAGTGTAAAAGATTCTGCAGGGGTAATGTTTTAATATTATTATTATGCTTATTCTCTGTGATGATTCTTTACCTTACACTAGAATCCTTGGGGGGATCTGCAGGGGGACCACTTTCATTTTGAAGCTACTGGCTGTATGTTTGAGTATGTCTCTTCTGTTAGACCATCCAGGCATAACAGTTTCCTCCTTGAGTTTGCAAAGATCATCTTCATGCCTGTGTGCCGTTGGGTGTGAGGGTCTCTGGGGAAGGGCAAGAGATGTTTAAAAGGTAGTGTGATACAGGGAGGGCAGTCTGGTGGCTGAAATGTTCTGGTCAAGCTTTAAAACAATTTATGAAACTGTACAGTAGCTTATTTTAGTTCACATTTCCTCTGCTTTATCTGGTATACACTGCAGAAATGAATGGAAGATCAATATATTTTACTCGTACAAAATGCATCTGGTATTTCAGTAGGAACTCTTCCTTCTGTAGTGTGGAGGTTAAATGGACTGACATTAAAAAGAGGGGAAAATAGGTTAAGTGATTTTGTACAGATGAAATTAATGAGTCAAGATTTTGATTGCATTATTCAAATAGTAGAGGAACTCCTGGTTCACAGAGTACATTTGGAATGATTTCTGTGCTTTGCTGAGTTATCCACATTAGTAAAATATGACTTGAATACAAATAAAACTTCATTTATGCTATCATAAAGACCCATGTAAGAGAAGTTTGCTTAAAAGATAAACTACCTTAATTTATTTTAAAAGTCCAAATTCTGAAATAGATCCATGGATTAGATTTTGTAGAATGAGATCTATTTGGGAAAAAAAAAATAGGCTATCCCTACAGTATTTCCTAAGATACTGCAAATTTGTTAATTTAAGAAGCAATACATTAGGTAGCAGCAGGTTGCTGAGCCAGGGGGTCCAACTGCAGACCTCTGACGTGAGTGACTTCCTGCCTGGTTTGGCCGGAGCTGGGTCCCTTCCTGTGCAGCTTCCGAGCAGTTCCAAGCACAATAAGGCATCTCCGGCTCCTCCCCATTCTCTTGCTCTCAAGCAATATCTACCTATGTTTCCACAGCGTGGCATTTCAGAGTTGCCAGAGCTCTTTATCGGGTGTGATGATTTAGAATAAACTTTAAAGGTGATAATGTGGGCCAAAGGGAACATAGAAAGCAAATGGAGAAGGACGTACAAGAGCTGCACACAGCCCCTGCTCTACAATTTTGTGTGCTTTTAAAATCTGTGATGGATCTGATATATTTTCAGAAAGAATGCTGGAAAAGATGGCTGCCAACATAGTCACACAAGTGAAACAGCAAGCACAAAACAGTATCCTCCATTTCCAAGCTCTGAATTGGGTATTTTCCCCCAAGTAGCACAATCACTCAAAACATTCTGGGAGTGGGAAATCAGATTACCTCATAGACACCTACTGAAAGTGCAGGATAGATCTGTGCAAGCAAATGAATGCACGCATGCGATTCCCTAAATGCTAAAAGCAGCTTCCTTTGTAAATTAGATGCTATCTTCATTTGTACACTTTATGTCAGAGTTCAGTGTCGTATTGTGTCCACAGTCACTTTTTATCCTAATGGTCATTGCTTTTTTTCCCTCCTGTTTCTGTAGCACTTTCTTATGCAAGGAGCTAAACAGTGACAAAGGAGCAGGATGAAAAGATGGCACAATCAGTGCTGGTACCGCCAGGACCTGACAGCTTCCGCTTCTTTACCAGGGAATCCCTTGCTGCCATTGAACAACGAATTGCAGAAGAGAAAGCTAAGAGACCCAAACAGGAGCGCAAGGATGAGGACGATGAAAATGGCCCAAAGCCAAACAGTGACTTGGAAGCAGGAAAATCCCTCCCATTTATTTATGGAGACATTCCTCCAGGGATGGTGTCAGAGCCCCTGGAGGACCTGGATCCCTACTATATCAATAAGAAAGTGAGTTTTTAGTCAAGTTGCTTTTACTTTTCCTGTTTCTAAGGTGTTTCCGGGCTGGTCCCTGAGATGATGGTGATGAATGTTGTTCTCCTCTCCTCTGTCTTAAGTGTCACTAGGATGCAGGGTGGGCCTGGCTGAGTAATGCATGAATGATTCTGTAAGACTTTTGGAAGCATTCATTTGAGCCTGCCTTCTTGAGACAAGCAAAGAACTGAGGAGGCATCATGCAATAGGGTACTGAGGATAGGCAAAATTCTATTCAAATTCTATTCATGCACACTAATTATATCTTTATTTGAGTGTAAGATAACCTCTGTTCTTTTGCAATGTGGGGCAGTGAAAAGAGGAAAGTAGAAGTATATTTTTTATGTCTCCAAGAGCAGTATCTAAGTTGCTCTTTCTTATCTTTAGCTCTATATAAATTACTTTGATCTCCAGCAGATTTAATTATGCCTTCACACCAGACTTTCTCCTTTCTATGATTCTTTGAAGAAAAAATAATAGCAGTTAACTTGTAAGTGCCAAAACGTTTCACCAAAGAATACACCTGGAAAACTTCAAAGTTCTCATGAGGATATCATCTAGCCACAACCTCATCCTTGTGCATTATGTGAATTATAAAAGCAATTTACGCGTTCATTTACTTATTTTGGTTTTTTGAGACAGGGTGTCACTATTTAGTGCAGGCTGGCGTAGAACTGCTAGCGACCCTCCTGCTTTATCCCCCTGTGATGAATGATGAGTGCTGGGGTGACAGCTGTCACCACACCCAGCTAAAAGCAGTTTAAAAATAGTGTTAACATTTCTAAAGATACTATGAATTCCTATGCCACTGACTACAAATTTTCTTTATACTCACATCTTCTCCTCACTTATCAAATTTGTCAAGAGTTTATAATGCTCAGAAAGAAAAAAAAAGCACTACTACCCTGTCTATGTGGATAATTAGTGTATTACTCCATTATTTTATAGAACAATGTCTATGTCTAGATATGGTATCACTTTCTTAAAATATCCTGAATGTGTATTCTAAATTCTGTCTTATGTTTTTTTGTTTCTTTTTCAGACATTTATAGTATTGAATAAAGGGAAAGCAATCTCTCGATTCAGTGCCACCTCTGCCCTGTACATTTTAACTCCCTTCAACCCCATTAGAAAATTAGCTATTAAGATTTTGGTACATTCATATCCTTTTCTAATAGTTACTTAATATGGTATTTTTTTCTTTGATCAAATTATTGATCTGAGAGTTTCTAAATAAATGTGATTGGCAATGTTATATGCACTTTCTTTTTCTTTCTTTGCACTCAACAATTAGCTTTTTGGAAAATGGGATCTAAGGTAAGTACAGCACTTTTCCCCATCTTTTAAGTACTTCTCCTATCTCTGACACTACTTTTGTTTAATTTTCTCTTCTAGTCCCTATGAGCTGCTTGCTACATCCAAGATCCAATTTCATTAATTTTACCTGTATTGTCCAGTGCCTCTTTTATGTCTTCAAATTTTACAGTGTTATGTAATGAAGTAATTTCCATATACTAATTTTCTATACTGCTTGGAAAGTATATATACATTATCTGAACTACATAACTTTTTTCTCTTTTAGGTCTGAATTGTAGTGCTTTTTACTTTTTATTATAATATTGCAAGTTTTAGGTTAATAAATATTTATACTGTATTTGTGTATATACTAACCTTTCCAACATTTCTCTGTATTATTTTCCCATAACATTCCATTAAGTTTTTTCTTTATGTTGTTCTTTTTTGTTACTCATTTTTAATGTCTTATTTCAAAGCTTTACTTTTTGCCTCTTCTTTATTCTTTATTGAAGTATCTTGTTCCTGTCAATAAAGTTGATGATACTATGATGAGATATAGTAATTTGATTTTCTCCTTAAAGTTACATAAAGTGTTGGGGTTTTATTGGAGGCTGAGGACAATAGTCTGGCTGACACCCAGAAGTGAAAAACTAAGAAAGCAAAAATTTGGAAGACCAGGGGTGTGCTGGGCAGGAACATTTACAGACAGAATATAGAAGCCCTGGGACAAGAAATTTTATGCATCTTGAGCCAGAGGTAAAACGGGGTAAAATGAAATTTAGCAGAACTTCACATAAGGTTACTCTTAATGTCCTTTCCTCTTTAGAAAGAGTCATGACTTGGGATTCAAGTCCAGAGCCTTTCTGTAAGGCTTACAGCATAAAAACCTCAATACCACTAGCAGGCACAAACAATATTTTGAATTAGATAAGGTATTAGATAAAGAAGGAATTCGGGCATTGGGATGGGTATGGTGTCTTTCCCTTGGTTCTGGATGGAGGGAGATAAAGCATGTTTCCAGGATTGCCTGGCCATGTGGCAACAGTGTCTTTAGAAACTCAACATCCTGTTGGTTTGGTTTTTGCCTCTCATCCATTCCTTGACCAAGTTTTGCAAGACTTCAATATATTTACACTTGATGTATTTGTTTTAGGTTTTAAAATTGACTGTGAATTACCTTACACAATAGTATTTCCTTTTGCTATTTTTTTAAGTAAGAGAACTCAATTGCACATAGAAAATAACATTTTTTGAGTTAGCATTAAAAATGAGTAATAAAGTTGGGATGTATATTTGAGTGTCCCATAACTTATGTACTATATAATCTCTCCATAAATTATTATATTTTAAAAATTGCTTTTCCCTTATGTAAACATGCATGATATATGAAATTAAGGGGAGCACTTAGACTTAGATGAGTACTCTGTTCATAAAGTATACACTGGGAGAATGAGTATTAATGTGCAAGGGACTGAACTCAGTACCTAGTGAGTGCTAAGCATGTGCTCCACCACGGGACTACATACACCCTCCAGCCTCAAGAATGTGTATTGACTCAGTGACTGTTAAATTGGAGATTGGGAATCAGATACAAAATAAGTGAAAGGGAGATTTGAATGAATCAGAAAAAATCTTACTTTTTCCCGTATTTGAAGACCGAATTTTAAAAGTCCTAATATAATATAAAAAAGCTAGACTTCTATTTTAAATTCTTTGCAGGAGAATTACGTATTTCAGTGAAATCTGCTTTGATGTGCAGTTTTTTTTTTATTTTTCAATGCACAATATTACCAGTATAAAATTTATACCTCCATTGTACTTGTTCATTAAATATTTGTTATGATTATCAGAATCCTTGCTATTTCAGTTCCTCATCAAAATTCAGGAATTTGAAAATATGTGACTGATATAAATTAAGAATGATTAGTACAGTTAATAGATTTTGAAACTTTAGAGACATAGCATGGTAAATTTGTACAAACCTAATTCTTGTTATCCACTGTTTTATTTTAAAATCAACATACTTGTATTTGTTTTCAAGTGTCTGTCAGGATTTTTAACTGAAATGTAGCCTACTAAAATGACACATATGCAATGTAGTAAACATTGAATATAATGCCTTATTACCTAGGACTTACTAAACAGAATCTTTCATATTATTAATATTTAAGTATATTTTATTTTATATTGTTAAATTCTATTATAAAAAAGAATTTTTTCAAGTACCATAAAACTGTGGCTGAGTCCTTTGTAACACAAAATTCACCAGGGTGTTAATTTTCACCATATGTTTATTTTATATCCTACCTTTTTGGAAAAAATGTAGAAACTTGTACGCCCAATATGAATGAAGTTTGACATTGGAAGAATATTTTATGGTGCTACATGGATATATAATTGTCAGTCTGTTGGAAATAACTTTATCTGCGGGTTAAAAAGTTATGTATGAATTGGCCTGATTAAAGCAGAGAGCTTTTCCAGGAGACCTCTACTTTGGAAGATCCTGATTTTGATTTAAGAAAAGGCAAAGAAAACATTCATAACATTCTATATCCTAAAATAATTACAGATTTTTTAGAATGTACACAGTATAATGAAAAGAAGTTGAAGGTGAAGAAATAAACTGGGTCAGATCTCTTAGAATCTTTATTCCATGTTGATCATTATTCTAAAAGTAGGGAAGAATCACCAAAATGATCCAAATTATTTTACAAAAGTTGTTTTGAAGCAGAGTGCAGAATAGATTGAAAGGAGCCCAACATAAGCTCAAAAATACTAGTTTAAAGAAGACCGCAATAATAAAGATAAACTATTAAACTTAATGTTAGTCTTGGGCCAAACAGCAGTGTAAAGATAAAAAATAAAGACAGAATTAACAAGATTTGGTGCTAAGTTGGACATAGAGGTTCAGGAAGAGAGAGAAATCCAAAATTCTAAATGGCTGGCTAGTTTGTGGGACATGTTATAGAATATAGAGATGTCAAAGGAGCAGAGGGATAGATTGAAAAGATTTTTAGCTCAATTGTGGAACTCAGAAACTTTTAAACGATTTTGAACCAGTGGTGAGATGTGTAAGTGTAGGCGCCATGTGGACAACTGAGTTGTGTACATGGAATTCAAAGCAAAGCATTGCTCGGAGGGCTGTATTTGATGTTGATGGTACATAATAGCACCTGGAGTTGTGTTTACTGATAAGTGAATCATGATAGCAGGAGAGGGTAGGTGGCAATGATGCTATTTCTTTTCAAAAATGGAAATTCATTATGTCAGAAGATATAGAAAACTAGTTCCCCCAAGGCATTCAGAATCCAGAGAGTCAGGACCTCCTGAAAACAAAAGGAAGAGAACTTCATGGAAAGGGGAATAATCACTGTCCTTGTTGAGTACGGCTGAAAAGCAAGTCAAATAGGAACTCAGAGTTCTCATTTTGTTTTAGGAGAAAACATGAACATATTTTCCTCCTCTAGAGAGAAATGTAGGCAGGCAGAGGTTGCAATAAATATGTCAGGAAAAGAAAGATAATTATTTCAAGAAGTTGGGTTATACATAAGGAAGGATAAATTCGAGCTATTTGCAGGAAAAAGGGATGCATCTTGGGACCATAATGCTAAGTGCAATAAACGTTAAATGTTAAATATCATATGATCTCTAAGCAGAACCTAAAATATAATTTAAAGA
Organism: Fukomys damarensis; assembly: GCF_012274545.1. NCBI lineage: Eukaryota > Metazoa > Chordata > Mammalia > Rodentia > Bathyergidae > Fukomys > Fukomys damarensis. The sequence goes on along the minus strand of NW_022900938.1, from coordinate 29,191,816 downwards.
GTAAAATAGAAGTGAAATGATAGAAAAACATAAGGGTAGACTTTGTGGAGATGGGAAGGGGATTGAGGATGGGAGGAGAGAGGAGGCCCAGAAAGGGATAGTAAAAATGATCGAGATGTCATGTACGGTACGTACCACATGCAGAGTGGTTATCAGTATGAGGGACACTGTCTCCTCTCTCTAGGAAATGACAATAAATGTATCAGTTTGGAATGGAGGAAGCAAGTTTGAAATTGGAGGAAAGGGGAGAATGCTCAAATCTGTCTTGATAGGCAGGAGGAGAAACCAAACAGAAAAATTGAGGGCTGTGGTGAGAACCACTGAGGTTGATGGCCATTCATTTAGGTGATACCCCTCTGCTAAAAGTGTTTCGGTTCCCTGATGGGGCCTAACTGGTCAGCAGGCACTGAGGGAGACATAGCTTTATAAAGGCAGTGTGTGTGTGTGTGTGTGTGTGTGTGTGTGTGTGTGTGTGTGTGTATTTTACTAGGGATTGAACCCATCCATGCCTTCACACTAAGTGACACCCCTAGTACAGTCTCTCATTAAATGGCCGAGTTGCCCAACCTGGGCTCGAACTTGTGATTTTTTTCTGCCCTAGCTTCTCAGAGTGCTGGGATTAGAGGAGGGATTAGAGGTGTAATAGGTAATCTCACTTTTGTCTGCAAGGCAGTTTTGGCTTTATTTTTGTTGTTTTTATTTTTAGCAATGAAAAACTGCATTTCTTCTTTGAACTAGTTTTTTCTGTGTTCTTTAGAGTGTGGTGCCCTCACGTGGCTGATGTACATCATTTACTTATCAAGGTTTTCATGTGGATACATTTTAACAAATTGAGCATTAAGCAGGGCCCTTATAACGCTCTTACTAAAAACAAAACAATCAAGGATTGCTTTGACTAATTTGGACATTTCCTTACTAAATTAATACAACACTGCCTACTCACTGGCTTACTGAACAACATTTGTAATCAAGTTAATGTTTTATTGTATGCAAAGTATATCATGATTTATATAACAATAAAAAGGATTATCAATAGTATTTATTCCCTCTGAGAGTTTTATAATTGTGTCTCAATTCACATTTTAAAAGGGTGCTGTTTTACATTATTGAAAGTGAATTCTTCTGTTTTCATATTAAATATAAAAGTCATTTCAATTATCTGACTGCTGAATATTTTAATATCTGACTGCTGATTTGTTTTTGTTTTGCTGTTTTGTTTTTTCATCATAAAGAAAAGAGTATTGGTTACACCTCAAAGGCAGAGAAGGATAGGGTCAAACAAATGACATATTTGTTACAAACAGTGTTTTTTCTATTATTCAGGAAGTAAGGAAATCCATTTGTTGAGCCTCTACTACGCACACATTACATGGTAGAAAATTTTACATATTTTCACTAATTTTATCCACAGACCAATCCTGTGAAATGATTGGTTTTTCTTATTTTCATTGCCAAGTCAGTCTAATCTCAGGAAATTTAATAAACTGTTTGGTCTTACTTTCAAACCCAAGCAATGTCTGCATTGACACCAATGATCTTCTCTCACAAGTCAGAATTTTATGAGCAATTACAGTATATTATATGCTTTATTTATTTATTTGTACCAGGGATCAAACACTGGTCCTTGAGCTCATGAGGAAGGTGGCAGAGCCACTGAGCTAAATCCCCAGCCCCAATACAATTTATAAAGAACTTTATTACGAGACAGTCTGCTGGGTGACCCTTCGGATGAATTTATAATGCATTAAGTTAATTACTTGAATGGTTTTGTTGAATTTTTGCCAGTATTTACTTGCATGCTGAACTTGCAGCTCTATTGTTTGGTTGAGTCTGTCATTAAGAAAAGTTAAATCAATAAATTATTCACCGATGAACTCATTTATCTGCTTTTAATCTTTTTAATTACAATTATCTAAATAGCATCAGAATAATTGATGATAAGTTGGCCTGAGGACATGTTCTAGATATGGTGTAGTTGAATTACAGAAATGGAGAGAAAAGATTCAGTGATAAAATAATATGTATCATAAAATAATTAGCTTGCAAGTTTTAAACTTTGTGGTGGTGAAAGCACGGTAATGCGTGAAAGTGAGATTTTTCTTTTGAATTTTGTCTTCCTTGACAATATTCTTCTACTTTATTCAATGTGCTCATTATGTGCACTATTTTGACCAACTGTGTGTTTATGACCATGAGTAACCCTCCAGACTGGACAAAGAATGTAGAGTAAGTGGAAAATTTAAAAATATCTTTCAATTTGTACAATTCCTTCTGTTTCAAATCATGCCTCTTACATCCTGAAACCTTTTCAGTTTCCTTACCAAATCACGTCATCTATTCGCAATCAGACACTAATTCAAATTCATTTCAACAACCAGTTTTTCTCGGACAAAACTTGCAGTGGCTCACTCAGTTACCCAAGTTACTGTAGTGGCTTTGACAGCCAGCGTTTGTAGCTGTTTATCTTCCTTGCATGTTTTATATTCTTTTGAGATTGCCAGTGCTTGCCAATATCTACAGATAAATATCATACTTAATGTTTATATTCCCTTTCTCTTAGATATTACGGTTCTATGTTTTAGTAGACTACATTTCAGGGCCTTTAGTGGTACATATTCTATGAAACACAGTTGCTTCATTCATTTTGGGATTTATGTCTGTTTAAATCAAACTGAAATGCAGAGTATTTAAAATAGTACAATGTTCATTTATTTAATTTGATGAGAATGTCTTTTAGAATTAATTAAATAGTAATTTTATGCATTAAACCCTGCTTAGGCTGTATATTATAGAGAGAATATATATATGTGTGTGTGGGTGTGTGCATATCATAGGAAAATATAACTATTTCTATCTATCTATCTATCTATCTATCTATCTATTTATCTATCTATCTATCTTTAATGTGAGCTTGGCCATTTTCTCTTAGGTACACCTTTACAGGAATTTATACTTTTGAATCACTTATTAAAATACTTGCAAGGGGTTTTTGTTTAGAAGATTTTACATTTCTACGGGATCCTTGGAACTGGTTGGATTTCACTGTCATTACTTTTGCGTAAGTACTTTCATACATTTTCTGTCCTGGAGAGTATATTACTGCAGGAAGCCTATACTATTTTTGTCCTTGGTGGCTTCCCTTTATAGATCAATCATTTTTCCTTAGAAATCATGTGAATTTAGAATATTTTTCTTCCAATCAAATCATTCAGTTTGGAGAAATTAGGAACTATCATAATAAATTATATAGTTTTGATTTCAATTAACACTCTAAAGTAATAGTTTCCCAAATAACAAAAATGACACTTTAAAGTAATGGTTTCCCAAATAATAAAGATTATGATCAATAACGATGCCATTTTTCTCTTAATTGGAAAATTCGATGGCAACACTTATTGAAGTTGAAAAGTCTTGGTTAAAGACCAACATGAACTTAGATTTCCCTAAATTCTGAATAACTCTGGTTTAATTCTACAGGTATGTAACAGAATTTGTAAACCTAGGCAATGTTTCAGCTCTTCGAACTTTCAGAGTATTGAGAGCTTTGAAAACTATTTCTGTAATCCCAGGTAAGAAGAAAGTGGTATAAGGTGGTAGGCTCCTTATATCTCCAACTGTTTCTTGTGTGTTATTGTGTTTGTGTGTGAACTCCCTATTACAGATATGTGACAGAGTTTGTGGACCTGGGCAATGTCTCAGCGTTGAGAACGTTCAGAGTTCTCCGAGCATTGAAAACTATTTCAGTCATTCCAGGTGAGAGCTAGGTTAAACACTGAGGCTGACTTTAGCTGCATCGACGCTACAATCCCAGCTTTCTTGCAGAGGCCTTATTGCTTGTCGCATATTGCAAATAACTATGTATAAAGCAAGAATTGGTACATCGGATTTTGGATGGATTCAATTCTTCGTTTTTTACTAGTTGCTTTCTTAACAATTGTTCTAAATCAGCCTTTGAGTTTAACAAGTTTTGCATGAGAAATTTGCAGTAACAGGCTAGCTGATTTGCATCTGGTAACATCAAGCTTTCTGCGTAGAAGCTAAACTATCAGACATTCCAACTGAAATAAAGTTGAGCATTTGGGCCCCAAATTGGCGGCGTTTCTAACTGCAGATATATGAAAGAGCGAGGGATAGCATGAGTGCTGCATGGGGCTCAGTTTTCAGATGTCTTCCTTTTTTTAAACCCATACTCAAGTTTCAGGATCCATCAACTAATAAACTCATAATTCAATGATATGAAGATTTCTCCCTACCCTGTGCAGATAGATTTTTCTAAAACCAATAAGGGGTTGGAGAGTAAGACATCTGCAAATAAAAGCAAAATATTTACTTGAGGTCAATGTTTAAGCATGAATAACCAAATTATTTCTTTTGCTCTAAAGAGTGTTTGGAAACACATATTTGAATTGTTTCCATTCACAGTTTCCTAATGAACATACAAGTTCTGCTTTCATTCATTTTCACCAGCTAGCAGGCTTTTCATGAAAATGTTCTTCAGTCACAAACATTAATAACTAATATTGTTGGCATTCTGCATGACGTTTTTATTCTCCAGGACAAGCTCATGATATTTTTTGTTGATAAGTAGCCACTGAGTAGTACATTAAAATTCTTCCCTCTGATTTTGTTTGCAGGCCTGAAGACCATTGTGGGGGCGTTGATCCAGTCAGTGAAGAAACTCTCAGATGTCATGATCCTGACTGTGTTCTGTCTGAGTGTGTTCGCACTAATAGGCCTGCAATTGTTCATGGGCAACCTGCGGAATAAATGTTTGCAATGGCCCCCAGACAATTCTTCCTTTGAAATAAATATCACTTCTTTCTTTAATAACTCATTGGATGGGAATGGTACTACTTTCAATAGGACAGTGAGCATGTTTAACTGGGATGAATATATTGAGGATAAAAGTAAGACATACTTTTTTATCTTTAACCTTAATTTTTTAAATATTAATAACTATTTAAGGTGAAAATTATCTCAACTATTATGTGAATCAAATGATGAATTTAATGTCATAGTATTTTTAATAAGGAAATCAAGCACTACCTTACCTCTCTTTCCTCATGTCTCAGTTGACATGATAAAAATTATCATTGCAGAACAATGTGTTCTCTTTTCCGACACAATGTCGTGTCCAAAACAATCCCATATTGTGCTGCATAAACAAATAGTATTTATTGGTAAACACTGGTCAGGAGTTTCCATTCATCTTATTAAATCAGTGGTTTGAATCAATTAGGAGTTTGAATGTGTTATACTGAAATATGTTATTAAGAAGACTGGAGAAAATAATTTGGACCTATTTGATTGACTTGAGTACATATAATGTTCGTGGAAACAGACTCCACCAAGATGAAATCAGAACATGAGAACTCATTGAAAGTTAAGCAACCTTGATTCATGGATTCACTTATTGATATTCTAATTTATTGCTTTGGAATCAATCTTTGTATTATAGCTATGGATATCAGAATAATCTTATGATGTCATATACTTCAGCATTGTTTCTTATCCCTTTGGCCAGAACGTCCATCACTCAGTAGACTAAATATCTTCCTCTCCATGCACTATTAGGCTGCACATGTCCCACTGGTGTCTTCATAACATATACCCCACTGCGACATTTATTCTAAGATATCTTTCATGGTCTACTTGTTTTTTTAGGATATTAAATTATACCTCTTCTCACATTATAGTACTGTTTAAAAAGTTAGCATTCTTATGAATATTTATACTTGAGAGAATAAGGTTCAGAGAAGTTGGATCAGCAAATAAATGAAGCAAATGATTACATTAGTTATGAAACTTGTTATCCACTCATATTACAGTGGCACAGTGACACACTTTGCACATACATCATTTCTTTATTTTTAATTGTTTCCTTCAGATGGATTTATATTAGTATCTTTAGAAGGGGTCAAAAGAATGGCTATTTGTAGGCTGCACAGATACAGTGTCAAGTTGTTCTTCTGACAAATCATAGTATTCTGTACTCCCTGCAGCAATGACCACCTTACTAAACTCCTACTTGCCTCGAGTATTGCAGTATTTTAAAATCTATTGGTAGAAGGAAATATTCTATACTGTTTTATTTGTTCCTTAATAATTAAATAATTTTAAATGTGTTTACTAGTACCAGTGACAAGTTATGTATGTCTTATAATGTGAATTTTCTGTTGATATTTTTACTCTTTATTTTATTGGATGATACTATTTTGAGGAAATTTATGTAGACTTTTCGCTTTCGTTTTTATAATTTAGTACTGAATATTGAACCCAGGGCCTGTGCACTAAGCTATATCCCCTTTTTTCCCCTTTCATTTTGATACAGAGTCCTGCTAAGTTTCTGAGTTGCACAAGCTGGGTTGAAATGTATAATCCTCTTGCCTCAGCTCCCAGAGTCATAAGGACTCTAGTTTATCAGGAATATTAACAATTTGCCTGTTACTTTGACCAGTGTGTTCTCAGGTTATTTTTCATCTTATTGCTTATATTTGATGTCAAAATGATTTTAATTTTTAGGCAATCAAATCTTAAATGTCACATTTTTAAATTTTTGTTTTAAAAATACTTCTTGACTATGATATAAAAATAATAACCCAAATTTTTACATGCAAAACAAATACATATATTTTTGATATTGTATTAATATTCTGGCCTTTAAATCTATAAAGATCTAAAATTGTTTTTCAATGTATACTTTGATGTAAAATATTCACAAAATTATGACCCAGAATCTTGCTAAATAATCTATTAGAGTATCTTTGAACAAAACTTCAATCTTCTTAAATATGAACATAAGAAATTTTGGAGGAAGACATGTATGTTTAAATTCATTTAGGTGTGTGTTTGTGAAATATATATATATTTCTTCAGATCATCTTTGTAGTTATATATATCCTAAAAATGAAAATTAGATCTACTTAGACAAAATGTAGTCCCAGAAAAAATGTTCATTTTGTTCATTTGAAAGACAAATCAAGCAAACTCCAAAAAAAAAAAAACCCAAAACAACAACAACAACAAAAAACATGGGAGTAAACACCTAAGCCCAGTTTCCATGAGAAATTAAATTGGCAGTAAAAAATGTCTACATCTATTTTGAATTCAGGCAAAAAAGTATTTTTAAAGTAAAATTTTATTTTCATGCAAGAAATGATAAGCAACAAGGCTTGTTTCACACTCACTTTATGCCAGGCAAGCAGTCTTAATTCCACAGCTCTGTTTTGAAGCACTCAAGCAGTTTGAGTTTGTATCTGTAATCAGTCTTGATAGGAGAATGGTATAATAGTTATTCCTTATGGAATTGTTGCTTTTTAAAACAGATTTTCTAAGCACTAGTTTAGTAAAGAGTGTTATTTTCATGTTAAACAAATGTGAATACTAAACAAATATTCAATTTGAAAATCTTTTCATTTAGCCATACGTATTTATTCAGTTTATCCATTTTATTGTGATTGAAAACGTGTAAGTTTTATGACTTAAACACAGTGGCAGAAGTGTTTGAAAGACTTTTAATGATTCTATTCCTTGCTGTTTGAATAGGTCACTTTTATTTTTTGGAAGGGCAGAATGATGCTCTGTTGTGTGGCAACAGCTCAGATGCAGGGTAAGTTGTGCTTCCATTAAATCTAAGTCTGCACTGGCCCATCGACCTCCATAACTTGTCAGCTCTCCCCACCTGGCCAGTTCACTCTTCATCCAAAACCCTCCACAAATTCCACTTCACGCTGCCTCTCAGAATAGCCGGGTTAAGTGTGGATTCTCACCTCCTTCACATACTCATCTGCTGAAATTATTTTTCCATACTAGGTCATATCCAAACGTCCAAATTAGCTCATTGAAAAAATACAAAAGCAGTGCATATACATAAAAAGCTTAAGTTAATAGAATTTCATAAGCATGTACTTGTAGAAGTGTGATATTGTATTTATGCTATGTTAATGTGATCTCCGTGGCTTGAAATGTAAAATCTCTCTGAAGATAATGTCGATATCTGAGGCATGGTAACTATATGTCTAGCATATTGAAACAAAATGCCTCCAAATCAAAATCATCTTCTGGAGAGTTGACTACACCGTATAAAAACTATGCCTTTGTTTTTCATGAAATAAAAGGGTACTACAATAATAAGGTGGTGGGTTAAGTAGATTAGTGAATGCATAGCTATATATAGCTTTTAATTATTGTGAATGACGTAGACCAAAGCCTAGGAAATTTCAGAGATTTAGTTACATTTCCCTATTTAGAAAGATTTTACAACCATGGAGAAATGTCAAATATTCTTTTGGTAAAAGAGAAGATTGTAAGCACTAGTAAATAATATCTAGAACAACATTTTCAGTACTAGTCTTTACACTTGACTCCTATGGTAAAAATTATGCTGACCATATCTCCAGTTTTCAAAAAACAAGAATGACAGACATTTTAATTCTTGTCTGCACTCTACAAATATTATACATTCAATGTTCAATGTCACTTTTGAGTTCTGTTATCAGCCCATTCTTACATATGAGGTATGTGAAGATTAACAAAATTAGGAAACTTGCCTAAGATCATTCAGCCCAGAAATAAGCACAATACCGAGGTCACCTTGATCTTTAAGATCAACTACATATTGTCATTCTTCCCCTGAGATTACTCACACTTGTTAAGTCCACACCTCTGGGCCTGGGATTCAGCTCAGTGGTGCCACTGCCTGCCTCAGAAGGGCAAGGACCCAGTTTGATCCCCGGTACAAAAAAAAAAAAATGTCCACACTTCTACCCTACCACACACTCACACACCTCACAGTTTTTCCTGTAGACTTACTTGCCTGGTCAGGCTTAAGTTCCAGAAGACGCTAATCTAATCAGAATGTGATTGCTTTTATATGGGGGTGTGGTAAATGTAACTTGACAATTAGGAATCCTAGCAAAATCCACAAGATAAAAATAATAAATAGATTGAGTTAGGATTTAAATGAGTTCACATGCTGCAGGATTAAGCACCAGATAATGTGAAAGAAATAGGCTTTCCCCAGTGCCTGTATAAAGGCATCTCCAAAAATAGAAAAGCCAACTAGCAGACTTGAAGCTGTGGATCTCCTCTCTTTCTCCCTACCTAATTACAGCCAGTGTCCAGAAGGGTACATCTGTGTGAAGGCTGGGAGAAACCCTAACTATGGCTACACGAGCTTTGACACATTCAGCTGGGCTTTCCTGTCCTTATTTCGTCTCATGACTCAAGACTTCTGGGAAAACCTTTATCAACTGGTGAGGACAGACATAATGATTCTTCTGGGAAGCATGAAATACTGATAATTTAAAGATTGCTGTTCAATACTTTATTACTCAGTGTGTGAACTTGTAACAGTCTATATAAATTTATCAAAATATCTCCCATATTTACAGACATTACGTGCTGCTGGGAAAACATACATGATATTTTTTGTGCTGGTCATTTTCCTGGGCTCATTCTATTTAATAAATTTGATCCTGGCTGTGGTAGCCATGGCATATGAGGAGCAGAATCAGGCCACACTGGAAGAGGCAGAACAGAAAGAAGCTGAATTCCAGCAGATGCTTGAACAGCTGAAAAAGCAGCAAGAAGAAGCTCAGGTATAGTTAACAACCCAAGATCTTTTGCTTTATCTCCATTTGCTGACCCAACTGTTGAGGTTAGTGGCATGGTAGTTGACATTTAAAAAGTCATATGTATTTGGTATTAGAAGTGCACTTGGTCATTAGGAATTTATAACTTTATTTTAGTGACTACCGTCATTCAGGTTGGTACTGAAACACTGAGAATTATAACTTCTTCTTTGATATGTTTCCTTCCCTTGAGCCTTGCTGAAGAAATTGACTACTAACTCCCTTATTTATTCAAGCTCAGAGAGTAGGTAGAGCTTCATGCCTGTAACTGAAGCATTTTCTTTATATTCTGGAGAACAGCGATTCCTTAAAGTTGCTTCTTCATTGCAGTGTTACTAGAGGTGAGAAAGGGTAGAAAAATAGAGTCAAACTGAGAAGATTATTTCATAGCAGCTGGCGAGGTAAAGAACTATTCAATACTTTTTCTCCTGCATATGAAGTATGCAAATGCAGGTCTGTGAATCATATACAGAAATAATCAAAGCACTAATATTCTCTGCCTCTTATTCTGTAAATCCTTAAATTTGGACTCCCTGATGAATCTACAAAATAAGAAAAAATATTACTCTTGGCATTAAACCAATCCAATGTTCTATTTTTATATTTTCTTGAGTATTGAATGCAGTTCCAGTCTATCACTTATTATCCTTAAATATGTGATGAAGAACAGATGAATAAGGGGCCAAGGATTTAGCTCAGTGGTTCTGCCGCCTGCCTCACAAGCACAAGGACCTGAGTTCAATCCTAGTACCAAAAAAAAAAGAACAACGAATAATGTACACTGATGCAGTAGTAACATTGAATACTTTATTACTTTATTTTTTAAAAAACTATAATATTTTAATTTATATATCTCTGTATATCCCTGTAGATGCCACAATCCAGAATTATCTAATACACAATCTCTAATATGGCTTTTTTGTGCTTTTCCAGTCATATACTCAATAAATAAAAAAGAAAAATGTTGTTAAATTAAAATATTTGAGTGAATTAAGTTCAGTAATTCAGCCTAGCACTAAAATTCATTATCAAGGGGAAGTGTGATTCAGGACAAACCTCAGCCAGATTTAAAGTGAAAGCTTTAATTCTGAAAAATATTGCTTATGTCTTAGGAAATGTTATGGTACTCGAGCATCTTGATCATATCACTAGACAACCAGAATGCATGGCTGTGAAAGTTTTTAGCACTCACATGTATCATCTTCCATTTGATATTGATTTTTTTCTTTGATATCTAAAGTGAAAATGAACCAGTTTTTCCAAAATACAGAATAAAACTAATTGTTTTTCAAGATTATATTGATTATATTGAAGATAAATGAACTCATCACACAGGTAATATGTTTAAGTTTCCATGTATCTACCATTGATTTTGTGCCTTTCTAGGCAGCAGCCGCAGCAGCATCTGCTGAATCCAGAGACTTCAGCGGCGCTGGTGGGATCGGAGTTTTCTCAGAGAGTTCTTCCGTAGCATCCAAGCTCAGTTCCAAGAGCGAAAAAGAACTGAAAAACAGAAGAAAAAAAAGGAAACAGAAAGAACAGTTGGGTGAAGAAGAGAAAGAAGATGTAGTCCGGAAATCTGAATCTGAAGACAGCATCAGAAGAAAAGGCTTCCGTTTTTCCTTGGAAGGAAGTAGGCTCACGTATGAGAAGAGATTTTCTTCTCCACACCAGGTAAACATAAAAAATAAATTACATTTGCAAAGCAAGGATTTTTTTTATATCTTATGCTAGAATTCTAGAATTTGCTGCAGATAAAGCTGTGTTCCAGCTGGACAGCACAATGTTTTCAAAGTGGTAATGGCCATTCAGTGTTTGGGCTGTGACCTAAGAGACACTGTGGATTTTACAACTTTTTTGAATCCTAGAAAGGAATCTTTAGATTGTACTGTGCTTTGGAAGGTTTGTGGGTTTAAAGTTTCATTAAAGACTTAAGCATCTCTGGGAAGTTTTCCACATGAGGAATGATCGGCAGATGGTCCCCATCCTTTCTTAGCTGCTATGCCTGGACCCAGGAACTGAGTTTTCTTAGCGGCAGGTGCTCAGGCATGGATCATGGAGGCTTTCAGGCCATCTGTGTAGTTGTTTCCACCCATGAGCAAATTTCACATGCAAAATGCATTCTTCATGCCCTTGTTTCAAAGGGAACTAGAACAATACTTTTCTAAATGTGCAGCCAAGAATGTTAGGTGGACATTCACTGAGGAGGATTTCTGACAGAGAGACATGAAAGGGATTGGGTAGTCTAGGAGATGCATAAAAATCTGCTTATGTAGAAGGTAATAAAAGACAGGGATGAGTTTTAGCAATGAAGGTGATGATATGATGAGAAAAACAGGAACAAGAAATGGAGAGGAGATTACTGTTGGTGGAGCAGACTTCTGGGATGTGCTTCTTTCTGTAAGTAATGAATAGAATCATGGCAAAAAGTGCCTTACATATATAGGCATCTTTAATAAAAATTCATTATCTAAAAAGAAAACTGCAAACATACCTATTGATCAGGAAATTTCAATCATTGCAATTAAGTAATAATTTTGATATAATAATTCATAACTAATTGGTTTTAAATTCTTTAGAGATAAAATGATCAAACCAATCATATGTAATGATGAAATCAGTATTCTTACTACTGATAATTGTGGAAATTCAACTCAAGACAGCTTAAGCATAAAACAGAAGTATTAAATCAAGTAAATAATATTTGTGAATAGCATAAGGTATGTGCCTCTATCTAGGGGTTCAGCATATTAACATTATAATGACCAGCTTTTTCTCCACAACTTTCAGTCCAGTTTCTTCCTGTGCAAGATGCTCCAAATTCATATGCAATATTTTTGGCAACCCCAATTGTAAAGTCACCTCTTTCCCATCAGTTATAAAAGAAAGGTGGTAGCTCTCAGTGGACCAAGGAGATCTTGTGCCCATCTTTAAACCGTTCCACAAGCTAGAGTTTTGAAATACACTGATTGACATCGTCCCATTGATTTAGTGTCTCCCAAATTAAATTGTCTAAGAGAGCCCTCACTTCTGCTCTGCTGTATCCAGCGGATCTTTGATGACTGGTTAGGCACACATGGAGCATGCCCTGCCTTGCTTGCCTCCAGCAGACGGGTTATGGAATGGTTAGCAATTCAGTCAGCACGTCCTCACCCCGCTGCTGATACAGCGGTCAGCAGAAAAGTTCATTAGCGTGAGATTACGGAAGTAGACCCTTAACCTACAGGAAGCAACTCTTCAGTGCTAGTGTAGGTAACAAACAAGGTAAACTGCACAGTGTCAATGACAAATTTACTATTTAGAAAACTCTCAGTGCTCTCAATGATTGTGATCACATTCTTAGAGAAGATCAGGTTTTTTTGTTTTGTTTTTTATTTTGTACCAGGGATCGAACTTGGGTCCTTCTGCTTGTGAGGCAGGTGGCAGCACCACTGAGCTAAATTCCCAGCCTAGACCACATAAATATGTGCCCTTCAGGATTTTGAGACAGAAAATGAGGGGATGAATCATATAGTTGTTTCAGTTTGATTTACTTAATTTGTTCATGAAGACCATTATAAAATATACAGAAAGGGGAGAGGCTGCTCTTTTTACAATCAGTAAACAGATCTACCGGCAAAATTTATTTTAATTTTCCTCCATGAGTAGAACTGCACCAGCATGTGATCACTTGTGAGCTCTTAGTGAAGATATTTTTGCCTTCAAAAGATGTAAATGTAGGTGCGTATTTTATAGCTTCCCACTGGATTGTTAAGTGAAAATAGCTTCTAGAAAAGGGCCTAGCAAAAAAATGCTGTTCTAGGAGTCAGTAATAAGACAAAACAGTGTTATGGGAATATTTTTGATTATGTTCAGGCAGAGGTAAAGCAGAAGAAAGTGAAAGCAGATGAAAAACAAGGAAAGGGAGGAAAGAAAGTAAACAGGTGAACCTAGTACCAGGATGCACTCAAAGGCTGCCCTCAGCGTCCTTGGTGACACTTGCCCAAACTTGGCTTGTTCAACACTGCTCAACGATGAACAGTGAGTCTAGTCATGTTTTCTCAGGATGCCTCTCTTAATTTTGCGCGTTTGTTTTCACTCCCTTTCTTCTCACGCTTAGTCTCTGTTGAGCATCCGGGGCTCGCTTTTCTCTGCGAGACGCAACAGTAGGGCGAGTCTTTTCAGCTTCAGAGGTCGAGCAAAGGATATTGGCTCTGAGAATGACTTCGCCGATGACGAGCACAGCACCTTTGAGGACAACGACAGCAGGAGAGACTCTCTGTTCGTGCCGCACAGACACGGAGAGCGGCGGCACAGCACCGTCAGCCAGGCCAGCCGCGCCTCCAGGGTGCTCCCAATTCTGCCAGTGAATGGAAAGATGCACAGTGCCGTGGACTGCAACGGTGTCGTCTCGCTGGTCGGCGGCCCATCCGCCCTCACGTCGCCAGCTGGGCAGCTGCTGCCAGAGGTGAGGTCATTGAAACTGCGGCCCTTGGAAGGGAGGCCCAGGGCCCCTGCAGGCCAGGGGGCTGCTCTTTCATTTCCGCAGAGAACATTCGTCCTGAGCCTGTTCTTCAAAGACCAGGAACTAGTTCCACCTATGACCTTCTCTTGCCACACTGTTCTATATGCTATTCTACAAGTCAATTAAAACACAGGATAGGTCTCCTACAATTGCTGAGCACTGTTCCTTCGGCACTATTATCACAATCTGAAGGGTACCAAACAGCAAGGCAGCAACGTATCAAGCATAATATTCATTAGTACAACTTCATTAAATGTGAGGAAATCAATGTGCACAAAATATATAAATATTCATCTTAATGACTTACTGTTATTATTCCCGTAGAACATCCATGTGTGACTTTGACTTACTTGGGCCCCTTTGAGTGAAGAGGACTCATCCGGGCCACATATAAAATATGCAGTATATAACATAGCTTATGCATATAGGGGACAAAACTTCCCTTTTATAAACATTTTAAATTATTAAATTAATTTAGGAAACAACATAAGCCCAAGTTTAATAAATGAATTAGAAAACTTAACATTTCTATTTAATAAAAATAAGCGTCCCTGATCTTTGCGCTGTACCTGCCATGTCACACAAGGCATAGAATGCCTGATACACGTAGCTTTGGGTTGGACTGCGTGTGGCAGGCGCAGGAAGTGGAGGAGTTGGCACAGCCTGAGAACTTCCCTACACAGCCTTCTGTTGCCTCCTGTGCACTCCTTGCTCGACCGCTGTGCAGCTGAGTCATGAAAAATATCTCTGAAAAGTCACATAATAATTTTGACAGTCTGTGATGTTATCAGGCCATATTACTAGCTGGTCGGATGTGGTTGTTTTAAATGAGAATTTGAAACTTCTGCTTGACGTAGATGCTATTACTGCGTATATCTGTGTCACACAGTACAACATTCTCTCTCTCTGCAAGTCATTGTGTTGTTGACACCTGCTCAAATGCCAGTAGCTACTAGAAATTTTGGTATTAAAGAAATCATCCAAAATTACCTAGTAGAGTTGTGTGTTGTAATTATTAGAGTGGACTTTGACTTTTATGTTACTGTCAGGAATTCCTTTTGAAAACAAACTGGCTCCAAATCAGTATATGGAAAACAGTTTCAAGTAATCAAGCACCACAGACATCACAGTATGTTAGTGACCTTTCCTCATAAGGAGCAGTTTACACTGCGACTAAATGAATTTTCATTTGCTGGTATAAAAATACTCCAGCAATTTCATTTCAAAATGTTTTATAGTTTTCTGAGTCATATTAAATTTTTTTTGTATTTCTTTTACATAACTCCACTTATTCCAGTTAAAGGA
Source organism: Fukomys damarensis (assembly GCF_012274545.1). Taxonomy (NCBI): domain Eukaryota; kingdom Metazoa; phylum Chordata; class Mammalia; order Rodentia; family Bathyergidae; genus Fukomys; species Fukomys damarensis. Next base: position 29,176,375 of record NW_022900938.1, on the reverse strand, counting down.
GCTCTTTAAGACCACATTAAAATGAAAGAGTTTTCAGTTGCTTCACAGAAGAGCTTTGTGTCACTGATCTTTTCTGCTTTTTTGCCATGGTCTCTCCTCACTTTGCTTTCAGAGAAGTATCCAGGTCTAGAGTGAGAACAAACCATGAAAAAGTAGAACTTGGTAGTGAAGGAGCCAGGAAGAATAATGAGAAAAATGTCAATTTAAAAAAAATAGCCTACTGTGTACCAGACAGTGTTCAGGACTCTTTACCTTATTAACTCAATTTACCCTCACACCAGCCCTTTATGATAGTTACTAATATTATCCCCATTTTACAGAGGAGGAAACAGACCTGTGCATGGTGGAGATTTGACCCCAGGCATGCTGGTTACCAGACTTCATTCTGTCTATACCAAAATATTGCCATCCATTGAATTTTCTTAAAACAAGAACGAATGATAATTGATTTTTTTTCACTTAAAACAGTGTTTCTCAAAATTTATTTCCCTCTCAGACTTCTTGCATCAGAATATCATGGCTACTTCTTAAAAATGGAAATTCTTGGGCTAAACCAGACCTACTCAGATGAAACATTGAAGATCGAAAATTCTGGGAATCTTTTTTCCATAACAAGCATCCCACATGGTCCTTACACATAATGATATAGGACCATCCCTTATCTTGGTAATGTCAATTTAGCAAGAACCAAGAATGAAACAAAAATACAAATCATAATTTCTTTGCATAAATACAAAAGAGAATTTCAGTTCATAAGAAACTACCTGGTACTTACCAGTAATCATCATAAACCTCCTATCCTATCAGAGAGGATGGAATAAATCTCTGAAGGCAAAGTTTGAAGCAAAGCCTACTATAAACCCTGTATCTCCCACCTGGACTCCTCTGTTCTTCAGCCTCGCAGCCAGATGCTTTGAGGTCAGACACTACACTGATTCACATGAATGAACAGACAGATGAAGCTGGTGCTGGGGGCTGAAGAGGTGAAGGGTAAACAGCTCTGGGGAGATGACACTTTCCAGAGCACAGTTTCCTGTATTCATATTTAAATTCAAGAGGTTCCTTAGTAATATTGTAAGTCTTGGACTCTAAAAATTAAGCAGATCTAGAGTTCTGTCAACGGTTCTCTATGGAATGGAAGAGACTGTATGGCCTTTATTTGACTGGATTTTTTTCCTTAAAGTTTACCTCCCTTTAATAAGGGAACATATTTTACATTGATTGAGAGGCTCCCTTTGGATTTAAAGAGCTTTATTTCAGAGTGTGGTTTATTTCTTTACTCATTTATTTTACTTCTCTTTTACTTAAAATTAATTTTAGAGTGACCTGTGTGATGTTTACACCCACTAGTGACAATCATTTCAGTTGCATGGAAACTTCGGTTGGGAATATATATGCATTACAGATCTGCAGTTAATAAAGATAAAACATAATAATTGCTCATGTCACAGAAAGCTCCAAACAGATGAATAGCACCACTCATATTGTACTTTTAGGAATAGTGAAATACCATAAAGAATGAGAAACTAGACACATTTATAGCTAAATGGATGCACATTGAGGCTATATTCTTAAGTGTAATAAATAGGACACACAAGTGTAAATACCGAATTGTTTCTCTGATGTGAGAAACTGAAAGTGTAAATAAGGACTAAAAGGTATAATAGATAATGTGAAATAGGAAGAAAAGGAGCAAAGGGGAAGGGGAAGTGGGAGGGGGAGGGGAAAAGAAAGAAGGGAATGGAATTAATATGAGAAAATAAAAACATGGAAACAAAGTCTTTGTAGATAGGGAAGGGGGAGGGGTTGAAGAGAGGGCAGGGGAATGGGGAAAAATAAGAACGAAGATGGATTATGATGAATGTCATTACATTGCATACCTTAAATGTACCAATAAAATTAATTAATAAAAGAGAAAATACTCAGAAAACTGAGAATGCTCTTACTTAGTATTAAAACACTCAAACATGAATTTAAAATGCTTGAATTTGGCTCTTGGTCCTATGATAATCAAGTTCACTGCATGAATTCAGCTTTACTCTTCCGAATGTTGGGAAATGTTACCAGTTTTTAATAAACACAAACATTTTACGTCTAGAACTCACATACTCAATGAAATATTACTGAAGCATACTGGGGAAACTAAATATTTTTAATATATTAAGATAAATGAATTTATGTGTATAATAATCTAATAACTAAACCTGGTGGTAAATCAAGGAACGGCATATTTCAATCTGATGTCCTTTGTCAGATTCACTGAAATGCTAAAAAATTACCTATGCAATAGTAGACGTGCTCCCTCAGCGCACAGCTTCAACATGAGAAAATAGGAAAGGTGACTTTGGCAAACACAGGCACCCCAGGAAGCCGAAAATCGGATGGATTTTCAAACACTCCCCAAAAGTGGAAATTTTAGGGACATTGTTATGAGTTGTTTACATTTTAGAACACATGGTGAACTTTAATTATGTGACACTTATTATAGGATTGCTTTGGGTTTTGCTGCCTTCGCTAATAAAAGTTATTTTGTCTGAAATTTTATCTGTAGGGCACGACTACTGAAACAGAAATAAGAAAGAGACGATCTAGTTCTTACCATGTTTCCATGGATTTGTTGGAAGATCCCACCTCAAGACAAAGAGCAATGAGCATGGCCAGTATTTTGACCAACACTATGGAAGGTATGCCGAGAGTTTTATACCATAGCTACTTGGTGGTACTTTGGTAATGACCCAAAACCACTTCTTTAAATTCCATGAAATTGATAACCAACTTTTTTATCATATGATTGTTAGTTCATTTTACTAAGAGTAAAATCCATGCACAACACATGGTTCCCACTAATATTTGCATTTATTCTCCAGGGAGCTGAGGCAAACTCAAGGTATATTTGGGATACTACCTTCATAGATTAATAAATGCTTGAAGATTGTTGTGTGCATGACATTGAAAAGAGTATAATGATAAATGATCATCATTGTGATGATGCTGATCCATTTGAATTATATTAACTGCTTGAGATACAAGTTTTAAAAAATCCATTCATTTAAAAGGAAATGTAATTTAATGAAATTACATTTTGATATTAACCATATTTAATCAACATGGTCAAAATTCTGCAATCCTACTTTTGCCTTTCTCTGAGCAGAGTATTGTAATATGTCAGCTTTCTCTTTAGTTTCAGATTATACCTGAGTTGTTAATATAATGCTTAGAAGTCTGGATCTCATAATACCACGGTGAAAATTTTGAAGTCAACATAATTGATGGTCAATTCCTAGCTCAGCCACAAGCTAATGTGTTGATTTATACTTTGAATTTTGGTTTATCAGTGAAATATGAATAATGATGGTCAAATATGTTTTTATAAGGACCAAATAAAGCATCATAGCTAAAGCACCTATGTAGTTGGCATGCAGATTACAGTAAATAACTGTTATAATATTATTTATTCTATTGTATTGTTAATTCATATGTTTTTGCTCTTAAGTCAATTCAAACAACAACTGTCAGCTTTATTTGGAAAATTCTTTCATGTAAAATGTGTTCTATTCTCCCTTGCCTCCCTCTTTCCTTCCCTCTCTACTTTCGTATAAAATGTATTTTGCTGTCTCTCCTTCTTTTGACTTTCCCTCAAACCAAACCTTTTCCCACATGACTGAAAGTGCGTGTGTTTGTGTGTGTGTGTGTGTGTGTGTGTGTGTGTGTGTGTGTGTCTGTGTGGATGTGTCAAAAGAAGAAAAGAAGAAAAATGAAACCAAAGGAGAGCCTTTCTTGACATTAAGTACAGTTTCTCTTGAGATTGGGTAGATTCTTGGAATAATTATTTTCCAGTCTGAATGCAAAGATCCCATAAAGTCAACATCAGCACCAAAAGCCTAAAAGTCACAGCCACGCAAACTCACAGTGTAGATAACTGTACACATCACAGACAAGACAGTATTACATGACCCAGTTTTTGTAATGTCCTAGTACAGCATCAGGAATCTCTTCACTGATTTCAATGAAATATTAAACTCTAGTACATTCTTCTCCAACCTTGCCTGCATTAGCTTGCACTCCCTCTTCCCTCCCAGCTGCCAGTAGCTTGCTCCTCCCTATCCCTCCAGGTAAATCTTTTGAAGAGTCTCTGGTCTTCTGCTCCTTGCCATAGCAAAACCACTGAGAGGAAGCTGCCAGTGGTTCTGCTACCGATGTCAGCAGCATTCCTGCTCCCTAAAGCAGGAAGTAGAGAAGGAGACAGGGTAAGTCTAAATCAACAGTCATACTTTACACTTCCAATAGCATTAAGTTTGAACTAACATGAGAAATTACTTACAAACATAAAACCATACAACATTGGGCTTGTCCACTCATTAGAATACGGATTCAAAGGCAATGCATCTATGTCTTTCTCCATGGAAAAATGTCTCATGGGTTGTGTAAAAAACAAGTATAATTTAGGAAGTAACACACAGAGAGTGTTTTGTTTTTAATACCTGCAAAGCTTTTGACTTTGTATTTTTTGTGACAGAGAGTAGCTAAGTTTTATTCTGATTTTCATGAGTTACATAAAATGAAAGGCTGACTTTTCAATTAGAGCTAACACTGTGGCACTGGTCAAGATTGGTTGGTGGCATTATTCAGCATCTACGTGTATTCTAGAGCTGACTTGAGTACTGTTATTTTTTGGTCCTGGTGACTGTGGAAAGGCTTCTTGGTTGATACAATCTGTTTATTTGAAGATCATTTCTTCTAAGATTTAGTTTACTTTTCCATTTTATGATCCAGACTTTTGATCCAGCTAGCAACTTTTGTTTTACTTCTTTAAACTACAGCCACGTCTTCGTTGTCCAGAATAACGAATAGGCTTGTGCTTAGTGAAAGAACAGTAGAGGGCAAAACTGAATTGTTTACTTTTTAAAGTTTCTTTTTCAGTGTAAAACGTTATAGAATTGCTTCCTGGTCGCACTTTCATAAGGGATGGTGGGAGTGGGAGTTAAACACACTGGGGGAATCAAGGTAAGCTGGCAGAAGACACAAATTCAGCTATGATTCTCAGTGTGGGAACCTACACAGGAATAATGAAGAGGTGGCTGTAGTTCTCTGCTGAGTGCTTTGCTTTGTTTCGAAGCGTGAAATTCTTTTTTCCGTGTTTTGGAATGAATAATTGAATGCTTTTATTTTAGAATTTAAATAACTTTGCTTCAGTTTTCCCTGGTGTCGAGATGAACAACATCTGCTAAATTCCCCCATTTCAATTCCTCTCATTTATTTTTTCTGTGCTACTCCCGTTCGTTACTCTGTTCCTGGTAGCTAGCATTTTTAAAAAAGAAGGGAAGTAAAAGCTTATTTTGACAGTCTACAAGCAAAGTGAGATTTCCTAGCTTCTCTGTTATACTTATTGCAAATGATGTTACGTTATCTCTTTTTTTCTCCTCGGTATGAACATGAATCTGTTTGACAGTCTTAAAAGTATCTAGAAAATAATGTTAGAAATATACTATATTTATATTACATTTATGTTTTTCTTTTATTTACAAATCTACTATTCTTTATTGTTTACTAAATTATATATTAAAAGAAATACAAATAATATCCAAAAAGAATTAACGATTTTACTTCTAATGGAATTCTGCTTTAAAAATAAAGGGTAAATTAATTTATTTTAGGGATGTGATGCACTCTATAGCATTAATTTGTGGCACACGTTAAACAGCAGAAGAAAAATTATTACCCGTGACTATGATTCACTTCATATGCTAGTTCCTACCTTACACATCTTAGTTCATAGTAAGTTCTACCAAACATGGAAAGACATTCTAATTGCTGCAATAGTGATACTAAAGTGACTGACCAGGGTGAATTATGCCACAGTTGATAAAGGAAGAAATCTCTCCTCTAATCCAGTGCTAAATCTTTCCTCATATTCAGAAATAGTAGTCCCATGTCTGGCCACAGCATGTAATAAGATATACAGCAAACACATTGGCAGAAAGCAACAAACTATGGATCTTTTCCCATTCATGAGTTCATTAACAGGTCATCTTATCAATGAAATATGGTAGATAAATTTCTACTTCTTAGCTCCTCAAAATTCTTTGCAAGTATTTACTGAACTTCACTATTTGGGATAAGACCTTAGAGATCTGCGTATTTCTGCCTTTTTTCTCCTATTATTTAGTTGAAAATCTTCTTGAAAGCATTGTATTTTTTTCTCAAATTTTTTAATATGGAATTTTATGTCTTAGGTTTAAAGAATAAATTCCAATATATTTAAATAAAAGCATACCATAAAATTTATGAATTCTATGTATATCTACCTAAAATTTCCTTGTATTTTTAAGGAAATAAATAATTTTAATTTGTGAAATGTAATTTATGCCAACATAAAGACACCAATTTCTTATTGTTCTTAATTCTTCATTCTTCTTCCTTTGTGCCCTATAGTTAAATTGAGAAGTACATAGAAAATAAACCTTTTGAGGTTTATATGCTAGTCGGCATAGAATGAAGCTTAATTTTATTGAAATATTTTTTAACCTGAGACTCTGACAAAATTATCTCACTAGAATCTACCAAAATATATATCAAAGAATCTTATATTCAGTGTGATTGGTTAATGTTCTCAAGACATCTCTTCAGAAGTTTTTGTTAACATGTATGCTTCTTGTATCTCTATCTTGAATATGGATGAGCTTTGAGTGTACTTATAATATGAGTCCTAATGCTTGATTTCTGGTAGACTTGAAGCAATTGTCAAACAGTTTGCTACTGCAGACAGAATCTTGGAACCGTGGTTAGCCATGAAAAATTTTGGAAGCTTACTAGTCTTTCTGTGCCCAACGTTTTTATGGCAGCAAACCCATTATGAGCTTTTTCTCTTGCTCCACCATAAAATTAACCCATATCTTTTAATACCTTCGGAGTTTTAAAAAATTACTTCTAATTTAAACCAAAGACTACTTTAAAAAGTATGCAGTTTTCATGAGGATTCTAATTTTTTTTTTCTTCCAGAACTTGAAGAATCCAGACAGAAGTGCCCACCGTGCTGGTATAAATTTGCTAACATGTGTTTGATTTGGGACTGCTGTAAGCCATGGTTAAAGGTGAAACATGTTGTCAACCTGGTCGTGATGGACCCGTTTGTTGACCTGGCCATCACCATCTGCATTGTGTTAAATACGCTCTTCATGGCCATGGAGCACTATCCCATGACAGAGCAGTTTAGCAGTGTGCTGTCTGTCGGGAACCTGGTAAGATCACTGAGGGCGCCCTTCCCACTGAAAGAGTTCACAGCTGGCTGGGTGAGCTCCACATATCACTCTCAAAATATGGACTATTGGCCTTGGCCACTGGACAGCAAAAGCTCGACATCCTTTTGTTAGTAACAAAACAGTATTGTCACTGCTAAGCATAATGCAAAAGAATCAGATTGGATATACAGTTTGATTTAGAATTGCATTTAAACTGCTCACTCATTACAAAGGTAACTATGAAATATAGAGACAATTGGCCTGTGATAAGAAAATCCTGACATATTCCTCAGATATTCAAAGTAAATTGTTTAGGGCATTTCTAAATTTGAAAAACTAGTTATAAAATATGCCAAGTCAAATAATTTTGAAATATTATTTTAAAATACCTGAAAATGGATCTTTTGGGACAAAAATCTTGATATGAAGATTACTCTTTCTGTTTTAATTTCTCTTGTGATCTTAGAAATATATAAATGATAATTTTTATGTTTTTACTTTAAAAAATTATATTAACATTACATGGTAGGGCCGGGGATTTAGCTCAGTGGTGCTGCCACCTGCCTCGCAGAAGGTTCTGAGTTTCATCCCTGGTACCAAAAAACAAAACAAAACAAAACAAAACAAAAAAAACCCCACAACAACAACAACAAAACATTACTTGGTAGAGTGATAGTAATGAAAGTAGAATGATCTTATGCAGATAAATCAAATAAAGTCATGCCTTAATATATTATTACAAATGAAAAATGCACCTTATAGCCTTATAAATGAGCATATAGACAGATTATACACACACACACATATATAATGTAAACTATAGTAATAATATTTTAGCCTTGAATTAACCACTATGAACTTTATTAATTTAGTTTTTATTATATTTCACATAGGTCTTAAACTGCATCAAATGATAAAAATTTACACTGATCAGTTAGTTTGCATCACGGACTGCACTAAAGGGTTTGCATGAAATCTCTCTCTCTCTAGGTTTCCACAAAGCTAGTCCTAGGCTAGCAAATACTATGATTTTTCTTTAATATAAAATTGGGAAAATCATACCCAAGAAAAACTGATAGAGCAATGGAAAGTCTGGAAACTCTACCAAAGACCCTATAAGCTATTTCAGATAACATTGTGATTGCAAATAACAGAAACTTATAGTAGGAAAAGATAGTAGTGTTATTCCAAATTTTCACTTCAACATTACATCTAAAAAATGGGCAAGCAATGCACGAGAGATTTATGGACATGGATCAAATGATTGTAAGCACACAAAAAGATAACTCATTGGCTCAAGTAACTAACTTTTATTTGAAGGTAGCTCCAGGTTCTTATCTAGATAAATTCCAGTTCTCAGTCCATATCATTGGGAAGTAGCTTCTTCCTCCCCCACCACCCCTTCTTCTCAGTATGTTTCCTAAGGTCTAGTTGAGTATTCTCTTATTTTTGCCAAGGTTTTACTAACTTTTTCTACCAGTATAGCTCTTGAGACAGAAAGATTGTGCTTCCTAACTGGTAGCTTTAACTCAGATCCAAGAATTGAATAAAAGTGTCTTGATTATTAGAGTCACATGATTATTTTGACTTTGTTAAGTTCTAGGACTAGACTGTTGTATTTGTCTAGATCAGAATAGTGTGAGAGTAAGTTCGTGTGATTTTGGAGGCAAACATTAAAATGTCATTATCTGAAGAGAGGAGTGGCTGCTAGAAAGACATGAACAGTAGATAGACAATTCAAGTCGGGACTTGTCTTATGAGTTAAGAAAGGTAGGATTTGTAGGGGAGGTGCATCATGGAATGGTAGAACATATATACATAGGACATTCTCTTCTCAAATGTATATGAAATATTTCCCAGGATAAAGTATAATTATTCAAAAATCCTTGCAAAAACTGAAAAAAGTTAAAACTCTGCAAAGTATTTTTGACAAAAATAAAATTAAATCAGAAATCGGTAAAAGAAATAATAAAGGTAAAAAAAATTTACAGCTATGTAGAAATTAAACAGTTTACATGAACAGTGGGTTAAAGAAGTCATGAGAGAAATAAAAAAGATTTTTAAGATTAAGGAAGATGAAAACGCTCTAAACTCAAAATAATGGGGACAGCTAAATAGTTTTTAGGTAGGAAGGATAAGGTTAGGTTGGTGACTATAAGAAACTGTCTTTTTTATCATGGGCATTTCCATTATAAATGAAGAGCAAACGAACCTCAAAGTTAGCAGAACAATGAAAATACCAAAGAATAGAAGAACAGAGAAAATCACTAAAGTCAAAAGTTGGTCCTTTGAAATAATCAACAGAGTTTACAAATCTTCACCTAGGTTAACCAAGATAAAAGAAGTTAAGATTACTAAAGTCAAGAATGAAGAGATCATTATAAAAAGAAATACTATTATTACTCTATACCAACAAATTAGATAACTGAGATGGGAGAGAAAATGTCCTAGAAGGTAACAAACTACTGATAGTGACTTGAGAAAACATAGAAATTTGAATTCCTTATATATTCCAGATATTAACCTCAGTCAGAGTATACTATACAAATACTTTCTCATTTACTAGGTTGTCTCCTTGCTTGTTTTTTGTTGTTATTGATGAACAGAAGTTTTTAGTTGATGTAATTTGTCTATTTCCTATGCTTTTGAAATCTTAACAGAAAACCCTTGCTCATCCCCCCCCCCCTTTTTTTTTTTTTTTTTTTTTTTTTTTTGGTATCAGGGATTGAACTTGGATCCTTGCACTTGCAAGGCAGGCCACTGAACCGCTGAGCTAAATCCCCGGCCCGCCTCATTAGTTTTTACTATGCTTAATTTTAACAGTTTCTTAAACAGAAAGGCTTATAAAATCAAATTATGGTTCTCATTCAAATAACCGCCAAAATGCTTGTTTGATTATGTTTTGTGTAAGCAGAGGGTGGGTGTGTTTGTCCTGCCCACACACTGAAATCAGTCAGTGTGCAACTTTTCCATAGAAGGAGATAATCTTACTTGTGTTGGTTGCCATCCTGCCTTCTTGAATTTCTTTATAGAAGTACTTCATGAGTATTTACTTGTTTGAATTCAAAAAATTTTTTTTTTTTTTTGGTACCGGGGATTGAACTTGGGTCCTTGCTCTTGCAAGGCAGGCCACCGAACCATTGAGCTAAATCCCTGTCCCCTACATTCCATTTTCTGAAGCATTTTCTTTATGGTTTCTTCTGGTAGTTTTATAATTTCTATGTAGTTTGCTATTATGTCTTTAATTCACTTGGTGTTGGTTTTGTATATGATGAGAGATATAGATCAAGTTTCATTCTTCTGCATATGAGAATCCAAAATTCCCAGCACTATAATTTGAAGAGACTATCTTTTAGCCAACATTTCTCAAAAGAAGATAGATAAATGGCCAACAAGTGAATGAAAAAATAAAGGTGGAGCATCACTAATAATTAGAGAAATTCAAATTAAAACCACAATTAGATATCACATCACACCAGTTAGGATGGGTATTACCAAAAGATGGGAGATACCAAGTCCTGTCAAGAATGCAGATAAAAAGTAATACTAATACACTACTGGGACTGTAAATTAGTATAGCTATTATGGAAAACAGTACAGTGATTTGAGGAAACAATTAAAAGAACCATCATATGATGAGCACAGCCCACCTGGGTATATATCCAAAGGAAGTGAAAATAGTCTGTGAAGGAGGCAATGTTAGTACCATGTTTATCACAGCACTATTAACAACAGTCAATAGTGAAACAAGCTAAATGTCCCTCGACCATTGAAGGGATAAAGAAAATGTGGCACATATACTATGTTATGTAATTGTATATACACAATGGAACACTACTCGGTCATTAAAAGAAGGCATTACTGTCATTTGCAGCAACATGGATGGAACTGGAGGTTACTATATTAATTGAAATAAGGCACAAAAAGACAAATACTGCACTATATCAATTGTGTGTAGAATCTGCAAGGGTTGATCTCATTAAAGTTGAGAGTTGAATGGCAGTTCCAAGAATCTGGGGAGAAAGAAGAGGCAAGAAGGATGAGAAATGTTTGGTCAATGGATACTGAGTTAGGGTTAGAGAAGAGAAGGAAGTTCTGATGTTCTTTTGTACAGTATGGTAACTCCAGAAAACTATGTATTTCAAAAAAGCTAGAAGAAAAGGCAATATTTATCAGTTAATTTCATGATTCTAGAATTACCTGGCCAGAATTAATCTTGTATCAAAAACAGGAAATATTATTAAAAAGAAAGAAAACTATAGACTAACCATATCTCACTTCAGCAGAGGTACAAATGTCTTCAGCAAAATAATAGCAAATAAATCACACAGCAAATTAGGATTTTGGACTACATATCCCAAGTAAGTAAAATTTACCTTGATATTTAAGGTTGCAACAACTTACTAAATTAGTTAATAAAATGTATTAATTTTAAAACAATCACATTTGAAAAATTCAACATGTTTCATGATAAAACAAATTTAAAATAGAAGATAGTTTCCCCAACTTTACAAAAATCACCCTCAGATCTCACACCCATATCATCATAATTAATAATAAAAATGAAAAACGCTTTCACTCTGAGATCAGAAATAATGCAAGGATATCTGCTTTTGCCATTTCTGTTCAACATGTACTGAAAGTTTTAATGAGAGTAATGAGGCAAGAAAAAGAAATAAATGCCATCCAAATGGAGAGAAAGATGTAAAATTCTTCACAGATGACACTATTTTATATTTAGAATATCCTGCAAAATAAACACAGACACACACAATTCACACTCACTAATAAGTGAGTTCAACAAGGTCGCACAATGCAAGGACATTAAATAAAAACCAGTTGCAGATCTATATACTAGAAACAATCTTAAAATGAAATTGAGAAACTTTTTTTTTGGTACCGGGGATGGAACTCAGGGCCTTGTGCCTGTGAGGTAGATGCAGTACCACTGAGTTAAATCCCTGGCCCTGAAACTTTTATTTTAACAGCATTAACAAGAAGAAAATAGGAACATAATGAATAAAGTGCAAGGCTTGTAAACTGAAAATTATAAACCCTTCCTGAAAGAAATTAAAGAAGCAATAAATATGTGGAAAGACATTGAATGTTTATGGATTAGAAGGTAATATCATTAAGATGACCACTCTCACTAAATTAATCTACAAATTTAATGCAACCTGTCAATATCTCAGCTACCTATGTTGCAAAGATTGGCAAATTGATTACAAATTTCATATGGAAATGCAAGAGCTAAAACATTCTTCACTTGATCTTAGCCAAAAGGCCAAGAAGCAATAAGAGCCAAAACATTCTTAACAAAGAGCTACATTTAAAACTTTAAACTTTAGAATTTCTAAACTTACTACAAAGTTAAAGTAAGCCAGGTTGGTACTTGCATAAGGATGAATCTACAGCTCAAGGAAATAGAACTGAAAGTTCATTAGTAAACCTTTACATTTATATTGTTGATTTTTAACAAGGGTGACCAGACAATTGAAGAAAGTCATCATTTAAACAAATGGCAGTGAGATTAGTGAATATTCACATCAAAAGAATGGAATTGAACTCTTATCTAACAACATATACATAAATGAACCCAAAATGCCTCATAAACCTAATGTAAAAGCCAAAACTGTAAATAATGAGAAGGAAATTTAGGAGTAAATCCATGCAATCTAGGATTAAACAATACTTTGTATTTTTTACATAAAAAACATAAGGAACCAAATAAAGTCAATTGTTCTTCATCAAAATACAAAATTCTTGTGCTACAAATAATATCATCAACAAAGTAAAAAGGCAACTCAGAATGGAAGAAGACATTTGCACATAACATATCTGGCATTTGTTTGTACACATATTTTGCATATATATTTATATACAGGATTATTACAATTCAATACCAAAAAATAAAAACATCAATTTAAAAATGATAGGAGGATTTAAATAACCATTTGAATAAAGAAGATACATAAATGCCCAATAAATACATGAAAAATCCAATATCATTCATCTATGGACAAAGGCCAGTTAATTCCACAATGAGACAATACTTCATACCTATTAGAATTGCTACTGTCAGAAGGACAAGTTTATTACAGTTTTTGGTAAGGATGTGTGGAGAAAGTGAGATGGAAACACTTTGTGTGAATGTAAAATGATGCAGCCACTTTTGCAAGCAATTCAGCTATTCCCTAAAAAGTTAAGGACACCATCAGTTACCATGCGATCCGGAAGTTCCACTGCTGTGTATACATTCAAAAACGTTAAAAATATATTTCCACATGAATAACCTACCATTAGCAGTAATAAAAAGTAGAAGTAACTCAAGTTTCTATAATAACAGAGAGTTAAAATAAGTATCTACCATATGATGAATGGATAAATAAAATGTGGTATATCCACATAATGGAATATTATTCAGCCGTAAGAAGAGATGAAGCACTGCTACAGCAATGGATGAGCCTTGTATAGAGTACATTAAGTGAACAAAGCTATTCACAGAAAGCCACATTCCATCACTCCATTGATACAAAATGCCCAGAATAGGCAAATTCATGGAGACGTGCAGAACATTGATGGTAGGGGTTGGGGTAAAAAGGAAGTGACTGCCAGAGGTATGTTTCTTTTTGAAATTATTATTTGCCATCTATTTTCTTAAGAGTTCTTGCAAATAATTATTAGCAAAAAATTAATAATAAAATCCAGCAGTATTAAGCTAAAGATAAAGATCTTAAAAAATGAGGTTTATCTCAGAAGAGGAATAGTCGTTGAACATTTAAAAAAGATTGATTAATGACTATATTAAGAGAATAAAAGAAAGAAAAGCATAAGATCATCTCAATAAATGTAGAAAATGCATTTGAAAAAACTCTACAAACATAATAAAAACTTAATAAACTAGAAAAGGAAGATAATTTCCTTAGTAAACTGGAAACAGAAAGTAAATTGATACAGGACATAATAGAAAATTCTAGTTAATGTTAGCTATAATATAAGTGTTCTAAGAAAACTTGAATGATTCCTGTCTATTTTTGCCATTTGTAGATAACATAGAGCTGGAAGCTTTATCAAGTGTGATAAAGTGTAATAGGAGAAAATGAATAAAAATTGAAATGTTTTTATTTAAACAAATGATCATATATATAAAAAATCCTATAAATCTTCAAAAACAATTAGAGCCAAACAATGAATCTCAATATTTTATTTATATATCAAAAACCCCACAATTATTTAATAATAATTTAGCGAATCATTGCAAAACATCTGCATTGCAAACTACAAAATATAGTTGAGAGTAACTTAAAATGATTTAAAGAAGTGGAATAAATATACATTCATGGAATAAAAGATAAAACATTATTGAATTCAATACCATTGATTCAACATTACTAAGCTATATCACCTCTATCCAAATTTATCTATCAGTTTAACCTAACCCCAATCAAAATCTCAGCAGACTTTCTCTGCAGAAATTGATGAACTGACTTTAAAATTTGTATAGACATGCCTGGTACTTAAATTAATCAAAATAATTCTGATATAACAATTGCAAAAAGTTAACATATCTGATTTAAAGCTTATAATAAAGCAATATTAATAAAGATTCTGTGGCATTGGCTTAAATGTATCAATAAAACATAGTGCAGAGTTTGTAATTATACCCAAATTATATGCCTATGAAGTTTTTAAAAAACACTGAGAAAATTAAATAAGAAAAAAGTATGAAGAAATTTATGGAACACTTAGATAAATGCATTGGGACAAATGAACCTCACCTCTAGTCTCATGCTATATTCAAAACCCAGTGTGAGTGGTAACTGAAGTGTACAAACTAAAACAATAACACTTTAAAATAAAACAATAGAAACCATCTTTGAAAATTTTGGATAGGCAGATATTTTTGGAAAGTAAACAAAAGTATTATTCATTATTTAAATGTACATTTGATTATGAAACATTCAAACAATCGAGTTCTACACCAAATAAAAGGAGAATAAAGTAATACAACATGGATACTTTTCAATTTGAGCTATTGGAGATATTTGGAAAAAATCTCTAAGTCTCTCAGACTTCTGATTTGGCCACCTATGTAGAGAGATTCCATTTACAGAGTTTGAAATATCAGAGGAGAACTAGAGTCATACAAAATCATAAGTTGAATTGTGGATCCACTGAATCAGATATATGTGTGAGATAGTCATATAAGTAGAGTAAACAGAGGTAGTGAATGGGCAAGTGACTAGGTAGCCTAGAATTTGGGACACATGCTTGAACAGAAAATAGATCTAAAGATATAAAATGTAAGATAAAAAATGGAAACAGAGCGACAGGAGTGAGAGTGTCTTACAGAGATCTCTGAAGAATTGCAAGTTTGAATAAATTGTTAGGGGAAAAAAGTAACTGAAAAGCATCTAGGGGAGCATGGCTTATAGAAACTGAAGACAAAATGTTTCAAATAATGAGAAATGGAAAACAACTCCATAAACTTCAACAATGACGAGTAACTATCAACCTTTAAATTAGATGAAGTTAGGGTAATGTTAGTGATGTTGACGATCTTGATTAAAGTAGCTTGTGTTGATTGGTGATATGAGGAGGAAAATGCAATCATTTCAATTTAACGAAGTTTATTGAAGCAAGAAAAAGTGGTCTTAGAACTGGAAAGCATTCCAGGTGAAATATTGTTCAGAAGACACTGTTCTACCATATATGCAAATTTTATCTATAGCCAAAGAAAAGAATCTGACATTCAGAAACAACATGCTTGGATACATTTGGCATTTGTCCTATGTCATTGTGATTCAGAGGTTTTCAACCTGTGATTGGCTGGCAGTTCAGCAATTTTGATTGTCTGAGACTCAGTAATTTTAGTATATAACTTAAGAGTGTATTCTTAGGTTACAGTGTGTTTACAAACCAAGGTAAATTACAATTTAGTATGTGTATAGGCCATTTTGGGCCAGACCTACCCTTAATACAAAGGCTGTGTAGGTCAAATTTATTTTTGTTTAAAAATAGTGTACTATGAGAAGTACACCCTTTTTCATATAAATCTAACTATAAGGAGGTGATAGTGGCAGCTAGAAGAGATAACAGTGAAAGAAGAGTTCATTAGATAATAATGGTGTATATTTAAGGTGAAAAAAAATCAAAGCATGGGTATGGATATAAGTAGCTTGGTAGGTAAAGGGAAACAAATGGTTTAGCTTGGCTACTTCTATTACCTATGAGAAGCAAGATCAATAAGAGTAGAGAATAAGAAAAATGATTAAATATATGTGAAGAAGAAAGAAGTTTTGAAATAATTGCAGAAAATGGAAGTGAATAAAAGAAAATAGTGTTTTCATTTTCCAACAAAGTTCTTTTAACATCCTTACTATCTGCAGGTGTAGCAGTGACCATGTTTACTACAGATTACCTTGGGGTCTCCTTAGCACCAGATTTCTATGCAGAACCATGAAAGAGCTCAGTCCACTGTATTTAGTGAATTTTTGGAGGACTAGAGAAGACAGTAGCAGAGTCCAGAAGTTGTACATTTAATTTGAAAAGAAAAGTAATTAATTGTATTGTCTGCATCTGTGTATAGTTTATCACTTGATAAGCCTTAAGTAGAATGGGCAATTAAATATTGACTTGGTTACAAAGCAGTTGAGAATACTAATTCGTGGAACCCAAATCATGTTTTAAAAATCAGAATTTAATTTTGATTTGCTGTGAGCAAATGAAATTGCTCAATTATGTGTGTTCCCAGAGTACTCACTCATTTAAACAACTATATTTTACATTTAGGTCTTTACTGGGATCTTCACTGCGGAAATGTTTCTCAAGATTATTGCTATGGATCCATATTATTACTTTCAAGAAGGCTGGAATATTTTTGATGGTTTTATTGTGAGCCTTAGTTTAATGGAGCTTGGTTTGGCAAACGTGGAAGGATTATCTGTTCTACGATCATTTCGACTGGTAAATTAAGAATGTCCATAATATTTATTTTTATAATTTATTTACTCATCATTCTCAACATAGTAATAGTATCAGGATTTTTCTTAATTATAATATTATTTGAATATGTCTCTAAACACACTGAGTTGCTCCACCAGTGGACTGTAGTTCCTCCTTCATAGTAATGTTGATGACTAAAGTTTATTCAAATGAACTGTCAACAGTTCTCTCCTTTGTAATCAATGGCAGATCTAATGAGGAGGGAGAAAAGGAGAAACGTGGAGAAATTCAAATCACAGTTGAATATGTAGTCAACTCAGTTACCTGAGGTTTTGTAGCCATTCATTTTACAGGTAGGATCCTGTAAAATCTGAAGCATCTTATAATTAACATGACAATTCAAAAACTTTGGAATGTTATGCTTTTATTTACAAAATGGGCACTTTCAGAGTGAAAAATACCTTGGTAGTATCAGATATCTGCTACGTTTGCTGGATAGTAGTTTGATATATAAATAGTCCATCACTGTACAATGGAGATGGTTACACTGTAGAGTTCAACTGAATAAAATTACGATGTCTTAGAAATGCCAGTTATTTACAAGCTTTCTTGCTTTTTTTTTTTTCCAGCTTCGAGTTTTCAAGTTGGCAAAATCCTGGCCGACCCTGAACATGCTGATAAAGATCATCGGCAATTCCGTGGGGGCTCTGGGCAACCTCACCTTGGTGTTGGCCATCATCGTCTTCATCTTTGCCGTTGTCGGCATGCAGCTCTTTGGGAAGAGCTACAAAGAATGTGTCTGCAAGATTTCCAATGAGGACTGTACACTTCCACGCTGGCACATGCACGACTTCTTCCACTCCTTCCTGATCGTGTTCCGCGTGCTGTGTGGAGAGTGGATAGAGACCATGTGGGACTGCATGGAGGTCGCTGGCCAAACCATGTGCCTTACTGTCTTCATGATGGTCATGGTCATTGGGAATCTTGTGGTATGTAATACATTTTTTTTCACTTTCAGTAAAAGATAATGTTATAAAAGTAGCTTCAACTGAAGAACATTTTGTATGCTTTTTTGGAAACTTCTTTTTGGATCTAGGTCATTTCTAACTCTGTTTTTTATGATTGCGAGTGCCAGACATGATTTAGACTACTTTAATCCATACAAACTGTAAAGTCCTCTTGCACTGAGGTATTGTGCTTTGTTATTACTTCTCTTTTCCATGAAGTGAAACATCTCTGGCTTTTGTCTTTCAGTTCTTGTACTAAAGTATGGAAGTATCACTAAAAATAGTTATTTACTTTGTATATCATAACTATTCTTTGAAAATGTTTTACGTATGGTTTCTTACAAAATGAAGTTTAAAAAATTACTAATCATCTCAGTTCATTAAAATATATCAGTTATTTGGTACCTAGAAAGTGTAACGTAAACCAGTGACATTAATTATCATTTCTCTATAAAATGAGCTTTGCCCAGCAGCAACATACTGAGTCTTGAAAACATGGGAGCAATATTGGGAAGATGATATGAGAAAGTGTCATGATATTTACTCAAACATAAATAAATGATAGAAAGAAACTAATACATGTCCAAAATGTGAAAACAAAGTGTTATCTGCCAGGTTCACAAAATGGAAACATAGCTTTATAGTAGCAAAATTGATCGTGGAAGTTTTTGTCAGAGTTTAGACCTGAAATATATTTAATTGTATTGTAAGATGTAGCTTGCTATAGAGAAAGCTGGCCATTCTAAACCAGAGCACATGACACTAAGTACTTAGGGAGCAGAGAACAATAGACTTTGTGAAAAGAAGCAGCCCTTATACTTTAAATAAAAGAACTAGACTACATTTTTAAGTCAGCACTCAATCTAGTGGAATAGAAAGCATACAAGTATAACCAATGTTTTAAGTCTACATATAACCTCAAACTTTATTTTCTTTCACATAAAAATAACCTCCAGTTCCCCAAAGGAAAGTAAATGGAGATAAAAAGACAAGAGATTATCTTTTCATTTTTATTCAATATCAGACTTCAAACTCCTCAGCATTACTTAGATAATTACAAAATTTATTATTTATTTACTTAATACAGATTAAAATGAGGTCTTCACGCATGCTAAGTGAGACGGCATTAGCTCCTTTCTACACACGCCACTGCCTTATAGGGCTCCCACACTGGCTGCTGGGGCCTGGTAATCACTGCTGGGCCTGGTACACAGGCAAGAGAGAGGTGAAGGTCACACACTGCGCCACCTGAGGCCAAGATTTTTTATGAGGATTTCTGAGTCTTTTTCAAGTTTAAGGCAGGTGTTCCAGAAAGTGAATGCGGTTTTTTTGAAGACTGTCGACTCTAGAAGCAGTGAGTACCGTTTTCTCTGGCTCTTAAGTGAAGGAAGAACAGAAGCACACAGGAAAAAATGGAAGGGTAAGGGATTCTTCCCAAAGAGTAGAGAAAATATGAATATATGCTATGAGTTTCAGTCTGGAAACCAAAATGGAAATAGTAGTAACATTTTCCTTTCGGGAGACTAATTTGGCTTATTGAAATTATGAGAAAGTTGTATGTTCAGGGAACATTTACTTTTTCTTGGACAATAAAAATAACATTGAAAAAAGTTGTCATCTATAATAGACTATAGAAACAATTACAAAATTAATAGTATAGTTTGTATTGTTGATTGTAAGTATGACAAGAGTTCAGAAAAAAGAAATATTGATAGCTGGGGATGTAATTCAGTGGCAGTGTGCCTGCATAGCATTCACAAGGCACTGGATTCAATCCCTAGCACTGCCGATAAGTGAATAAATAAACAAATAATAAATACATTAAAAAATATAAACAACTGGAAATATCAATCAGCAAACATGGGATACTGTTTCTTCATTTTTTTCTCCAAATGTAACAGTTAAGAACAATTAAGATCCCAGAATTACATTACCAAAATAAAATTGCACCAACTCTATATATTAACTGTAGTCTTCAAAAAGGCATTTAATGTGTAAAGAAGCCTTAGTTATCTCATCTAGAAAACAGTGACAATCACAATTCCTATAAAATAGCTAGAATTATGATTCCTTTTTTATCAGTTTGTTGTGAGAATAAATTAAATTATATGAACTTTGTAAAATGTTTAACAACAGGGCCGGTACTTTCTCAGGGACTAGTAAAAAGCTGTTTTTACTGCTATAATTACTTGCTCCAGAACCTGGCTTCAAGAATGTTTCTGTTTAACCTAGCATGTTTCTGAACTAAAAGAATTCCCAATCTGCTGGTGAAGTTCTCTTTGTTTTAAAAAAGGGACGCTGGCATCTTATTGCACAGTAGGGTGACTATAGTTAACAATAATACATTGTATATTTCAGAAGAAATAAAAAACATTTCAGGTAATGGATATGCTAATTACCTTGATTTGATCATTACATAATGTATATCAAAGCATCACAGGTCAGGGATTTAGCTCAGTGGCACGGCGTCTGCCTCAAAAGCTCAAGGTCCTGAATTCGATCCCCAGTACCAAAAACAAAAAAGTCACAATTGACCATATGTGTGTGTGTGTGTATGTGTGTATACATATATGTATGTGTGTGCATATTTTTGTGTCAGATAAAAATATAATAAAAATGTATTCAATATTAGACATCACTGTGGGAGGATTAATTGATGTAGACCAAGTAAAATTTCCAGATACCAGACCAATACATTAATAAATCTTAGGAAATTAAATATAGAAAATAATTATCACATCACAATTCATTTTCTTATTATACAAAAGTAAAATTTAGCATTTAATTTTACTTACTTTTCTCTATTTCTCATTCAAATAAAAATTTCAAAGAAAAGTTCCAAAAACCATACAAATAAATCATACCGTGATTATCATAAGCCATGGAATAACCATTGTTGGTTGAGCCAGTGCAGATTTCCATTTATCACTCATTGGATATTATATATTTTTACCTTCATTTTTCATTGGCATTTTACTTAAACTCTTTCTCAGGATCTCCCTTTTATAGCAGTTACTTTTTACATTTAGTCCTCTTTACATCTGTATGCTTGAAAATTAGGGACTCCTGGACACAATGAATGAAATCCTGACAAAAATTTTATGCCCTGGAAATGTCTTATTCTTTAATAAATTGCCTCTTTATAATTAGCACTGTAGGGTTATTGTCACTAGTCTTTTCACTTACTCATAGCAGTATGGCTACTTTTGGATATCCATGGCAATACCTCCACTCTCCAATTTTTAATTCAGTATTAACATTATTGTTTTATAGCAACCATTTCTTTATACTATTTCTGTTGATTAAATATAGAGCCATGATTTCCTTAATCAAAATTTAAGATGTTTGATCTAGCAACAAGTATATTTTTCTCTAATTTAGCAAGTTATTTAAATGAGAAATTATGCAAAAGCATGAAAATCAAATAATATTTAAATATATTTGGAATTATATTTGGTTTAAGGTTAAAAGTTATTAGTGTTATGGTTATAGTGCCAAAATGTGTAGCATCCAGAATGAAGCTTTTGTTTTTACCTTTGTCATTGCACTGTTGTCTAGATTTCTCTTTGGAAATTGAAATTAATATAGAACTTCCATGCAACAATAGTTTAGTGAGTTTGTAATAACTAAAAAGGAAGTACTGTGATACAGTATTATTTGATGTTGGCCAGGTATTTTTTATTTCATTCGGTATTTACTCAGGATATTTCTTGTGGACTAAAAGAAATACCTAGCATAGAATAAGGTATAAAAAACAAGTTTTAAAAAAACTTAGAGATAAAAGCATTTAAAAATACAGAATGCCCTGATCACCTATTTTCCTGCTGTGTTCTAGGTTCTGAACCTCTTCCTGGCCTTGCTCCTGAGTTCCTTCAGTTCTGACAATCTTGCTGCCACTGATGATGATAATGAAATGAATAACCTACAGATTGCTGTGGGAAGGATGCAGAAAGGAATCGATTTTGTCAAAAGAAAGATTCGTGAATTTATCCAGAAAGCCTTTGTTAGAAAGCAGAAAGCTTTAGATGAAATTAAACCCCTTGAAGATCTAAATAACAAAAAAGACAGCTGTATTTCCAACCATACTACTATTGAAATAGGCAAAGACCTCAACTATCTCAAAGATGGAAATGGAACAACCAGTGGCATAGGGAGCAGTGTAGAAAAATATGTCGTCGATGAAAGTGATTATATGTCATTTATAAACAACCCCAGCCTCACTGTGACTGTACCAATTGCTGTCGGAGAATCTGATTTTGAAAATTTAAATACTGAAGAGTTCAGCAGTGAGTCAGATATGGAAGAAAGCAAAGAGGTAGGGATTTTTGAATAAGGAGATATTTTTATATCGTGCATTGCTGTTGCTTTAAAACAATTAGATATTTCAAATTATGTCTCCTTACTATAAGAAAATAGAAAATATATTGATATATTTTCTGTGGCAAAAATAGGATTGATAAAGTGATAATAGATTAAAATAGACAAATGATAAGCTTTCATATGCTCAAATAATCACTTTCTGAATTCTTGATAGTACCAATATGCAGGTTATTATGAAATTTTCTAAGTATTTTAAAATAATTTGATATTTATGAAAATGCTTCAGTTTGTATGAACTGTTTTTTCTTATAATTCTCCTACAATGGCAGTTTTTGTATGGAGGTTTTTATATGTACCAAAAGAAACTTTATGGAAGGTAGTTTCAATTCTCATCTTGTTACATTCTTGCCTCTCAAGAAATAATGCATAAACTGTGATTTTATTTAGTTTTCCCAGACATATTAACTCATGGAAAATCTGACTGGGGTCTTAGCTTGATGTTTGCTTTTAGGTTCATGCTTCCTGAAGTGCATGACTTTTTAAGAAACAGAAATGTACAATAAGGAATCAGAGTAAATATTTTTTTAAGTCTCCTTATCCCCATGCATGTAGTTTAAATAAAAAGAAAGCCGTATAGCACTACAGAATGTAAAATTCTGAGTTTATTAACTCAGAAAGAATTGAGTCTTGGTAATTTAAAGTATTCTTTGATTTATAGGAACTGCATGAGTACCAGGGTGTGTCTTTGGTTCGTTTTGTTTGTTATAAACTTGCAAGTTAGTAAGTACTGAGCTGGAAGAGAAAACAAGAGAGAATTTGAAATCTTAATATGTAATTTCTCAACTATATAAAAAGAAGAAATGGGACTTGCAATATTTAAAGTTTGCATAAAGTGTCACAAATAACTCTCAAAAACAAAGGCTTGCCCCTTCTTTATTTGATCTGTGAGAATGGAAGCTTAAGGCTGCTCTTACTGCTTGTAGTGTAAAAATGATAGATGCAGAGAGTCTGAAGCACTGAAATGTACAATTTAAAAAGTATAGCATTATCCCAATAATTATAGATTGAAGAAAATTATATTTCAAAGAAGAAGACTTTAGAATATTTCAGTCACTAGTCCTATATTTATTTGATAAAACTGCTAAAAAGTACATACTATTTCCTGTTCTTTATTGATAGGTACATAGAATTGCTGATTCATGGTTAGGTAGAAATAGATGCTAACCATGAAATTCAAGCAATGTTTAATTCTAGATATTAAAAACTAAGATCTAAGTAACAGGGCCAGAGTTAACCAATGACACAAATTTAATGAGGAAGTAGTAAAATCTAGAGCCTTGAGCAAGAATAACTGCAGTTAGGTAAACTCAAAGTTTTTAACAAGTTGGACTTTTTTTATTTTTTGGTTCTGGGGATTGAACCTAGTGCCTTGCACATATGAGGCAAGTGTTCTACCATTAAGCTACATCTCCAGCCCACTAGTTGGACTTTCATTTAAAGATGGACTAATATCTTAAAGTCTTTAAGATCTAAGATTATAAATTGATAAATATACTTAATTGGGTTATGCTCAAAGAGTAAGACCTACTTTCTCATTTTGTATATTAGCAGGAGAGGAAATCAGCAATTAAAAAAATAGAATTGAGTCATTAGAATTTTAAGGTATATTCTCTTCTCGTTATTTTGACATTATACTCTGATACTAGGTATATTATCTGTAGTAAAGAAAGTCAACTTCTGTTTTGAAGTAGGTTTAGGTTTCAAGTATCATATAAACTAAGTGAATTGTATAGAATCGAATGTTGAGGTCATTGGTTAGTTTAAATCTTTTAGCTAAGTTTTAGTGCTTTTTGAGTTGTGGTTAATGAGACATTCAGTCTTCCTAATCTTCAGAAATTTTGAAGCCTTTGGTTCTTCCCAAGAGCATATGTTAAGCTTCACCTCAGAGTGTTGCAGTTGACCTAATACATGTTCAGTAAACTGGGATTACAGGAGGGAAATCCAGTATTCTATTTCTATTACCATTATAGTTTGTTATTGTTATATTTTTCTGTTGGAGGTAACCTTGTTTGAATTAAGTGCTCCAAAATAACACTGTGGACACTATGGACTCAGTATGTTTTGAAGTTGGAAGTAGAGAATTGATCTATCCATTGGTTGTGAACACAATTATTTTATCAAGTTTTAGAATACCTTTGGTATCATCCCACCTTTGTGTTGAGGTTTATTATTTGGATAAATTGTTAATTATGGCTTTATATCAAACTTTATAGACATAAATTTATAAAGTAACAAGTGTTTAGGTTCACAGTCTAGGAAGAATCTACATCCACAGCTACATCTACATTTATGTCTATGCCTGTTTTGATCTTTCAGAACTTTACCTTGTATTTCTACACTAGAAAATGATAGAGAATTGAAGCAAGTATTCAAGAATTTTAAATTTTCCCCTTGAAATACCCTTTTGGTGTCTGTTTTCTGGTCACTTTTGCTTGATATATTTTAAGTGATAAGTTGGGATTTGTGCTCTTCACTATCATACATGGAATAGTCAGAAGTGACAGGAGGTTATTACTACCTCATTCTAAATGATTTCTAAAGTTAAAGTGTAGGCACTTTCTTTTAGAATTCCTAAATTAATTATATAATAAACTAACGAAGGGATTCAGGAGTTGTTGAGGCGTTTGAACTAAGTCCTCTTTTATGTCTCTGCCAAATTGATGTGGTTCTCTGTTAGCTTTCTGGAAGTTCGGTGGAGGATGTAAAATAAATTCATATCACAATCATGCATGCTTTAACTCTTACTAGGTTAAGTTGGCTGTGGTGAATGTAATTTCTTTTGTAATTTTGATTGAGTGATTTGCCTTTTAGAGTTTTAAATAATGTTGAAGCCATGCTTGAATGATTATTTTTCAAAGTGAAATTAAGTAGTGTAATATGGTGACCTTCACTGCTTACCATTCTTACTTCTCACAGGGGTAAAAAAATCAAGTTGGAGCCATCAAGAATGCAGCTCTGGTGTTTTTTACCAGCCAGAGGCTCGTGCCACCACTTTTACCCAGCTTACCCAAGCAAGTTGTGTATATATATATATATGTCTCTCTCTCTAAATATAATCAGTTTCTAAGTGACCTTTGACTGGCCTGCATGTTACTCAGCTACTTTCCTTGCCCATCCATTGGCAGTAAAATAAAAAACATGCACAGCTGCGATTATGCTGAGCCACATGAAGCATGGTCAGGCAAGTCTGACAGCTCTGACTTCTAAAATATATATATATTTATATATTTAGCTATTATTTTTGTTACATAGATTCTGAATGAAATTATATTTAATGAAAAGTAAAAATGCATGCCTTTATGGATAATTTAATTTCTATTTAGTGTTAACAGAGTTTTAGGTATACTAAGAATCTAGAGAAAAGCAGTTGCCCTTTGGAAAACTCTCGCAAAAACCTTCTTTTCCTCTGCTTCTTTCTTTCTTTCTTTTTGAACACAATCTCAGGGAATTTTGGGGATAATTTTTTGTTCACTGTCATACTAAGTTTTTCTGAAGGGTAGTCCGCAAATTAAAGCAATCTGTTACTCATTTACAAATGTCCTAAATGATGTTTTCATGTGATAATAATGTGAATCAATTGGAATGTTTATGTTTTGGTTGCTAGCAGCATGGTTTTTGATCTGCTTAATTTTGAGGAAGGGCACCCTTTCAGTTAGCAATTGACCAAAAATATTTTGCAGTAAAAACATGATTCCTTTGGAGATTTCGTTTGTTTTTACTCATAAATTTCTAGTGTGAAAGAGAAAAAATAAATGTATTTTGTACAAAAGAAAATAAGAAAAGATGTACATCAACCTTTTGCTGATGTGTTCATCCTGAAAATAGACCTGGAGGCCACTTTCTTCCTCTTCTCCTGCTGACTCCTCTGTCCATTGTGAGTGGAAAACCTGCTGGGAAACTTTGTTGGGAAAGATATTCTGTAAATATATCATGTTCTTCTATTTCTACATAGGAAGAGCATCATGAGATTGTGTTCCTTTGATGTTTCTAAAATAAAGAGACCACCCTTATAATGTGACTATAGCAATAAGTCTAACTATTTTGTGGCCTATCTTTAGTGGACCACTTATCTGATATTAAAATGACAGTTTTGTGAACAAATATGTAAACCAAATCGTTCCATTTAATTTAATCATCTTTTGAGAAATTTTACTTTGTCAATAAGTTTCCTCTCCTTCTGCCGTTTGGCTCTTTAAAAGAAACAACACTTGTCATTCTTGGAGTATTCCTTTATATTTTGAATCAAAATGTTCAGTCACTGGTGTTCTAGATTGATAAAAGATAAGAATTTATGTACTGGAGAAATGGTATCCTATGAAAGGAAATCCAAAATGCTTGAGTATTTCATATTTAAACACAGATACACATGAATATATACAAGGACTGGAGATAATTGTTTTGTCCTATTATGAATTATTTATTCAGAAATGCATGAGATTTTAGATACTTAAAATAATGGCTTGTTTTTCCAAGTTTCTTGGAAGGAGACAAGGTT
This sequence comes from Fukomys damarensis, assembly GCF_012274545.1. NCBI lineage: Eukaryota > Metazoa > Chordata > Mammalia > Rodentia > Bathyergidae > Fukomys > Fukomys damarensis. The sequence goes on along the minus strand of NW_022900938.1, from coordinate 29,149,310 downwards.
CATTTGTTTATCCTCTAAATATCCCATTTTCCACATTTCTGCATAGAAATTTATTTGTGGGAAATGACATCCAAGCATATTATCTACCATTGTATCTAGGGAATTTATCTGGCATAAGAGTGATAGAGTACCAAGTAGGAATTGGCTCACTTGCTCTCAGTTCTCAATTATTATGCATTCCAATTTTCTTTAAAAAGTCTCCGTTCCTTCCTTAGGAAACACTGTCCATTCCCTAAAATAATTTACTAAATTGCAATACAGAGGACAGAAACGGGATAGACAGGTGGATGGAAGACGTATGTAAGCATTGGTGGAATGAATTATAGGAGTTCATCTTTGCTTTCATCCTGGCGAATAAGCTTCCTCATGGGGAAGGAGATAAGTGGCATAGCGATTAAGCAGGAGAAAAGGCTCTAAGTGGGCCAGAAAAAATGGGCCAGAAACTGTCTTTTTTTTTTTATTGATGTCTATGGAGGAATAAGACATCATGACATAACCATTCTTTTTGCTATGGATTTAAGGTCCTCTATGTTCGGTTTAAATTTCTCCTAATGTATCCATGATTAACACTAAAATGATGTTCTGAATAATATATGAGAATGATTGCTTTCATTTTACTGTCTTATCAAAAAGATCACATCAGCAATTCCTTTCACCCACTGTGTGTCACTTGGGTCTGAAGCCCAACTGAAATCAAGCAAGCTCGTGCCTTCCATTCTTTTATTTATTTTTTTTTCTTTTTCTGGATTTTGGAGTCACTTTTTTATTCATTGAGTTTATTGGTACATTTTAGGGATACAGTATGATGATGTTCATTGCTGGGGATTTGTAGCTTTAGATGATATATCGTGGTTCTTATTTTGCCCACTCCTCTGTTCTCCCTTACCCACATTATTTACAAAGACTTTGTTTCCATTTTTTTTTCTTTTCTCGTATTTATTCCTTTTCCCTCCCTTCCATTCTTGTGTTAAGACTTTTTCATGAGAAATGGCTTAGAGTGCCTTCAACAGTGGTTAGCAATAGTATCCAGGAACAAAAGGTTGAAAGTCTTGTAGACCAAAACAGTCAAGTGTGGAGTATTTGATGTAACCTACATTTGAACTTATTTCTTTTCAAAAATCCTACTTTATTAAATTGCATTAAAACTTATCCTCTCCCCCCAAATTTGTACAATGTTATTAATTATATTTTCATACAAATGCCTCTTCACAATGAGAAATAAATGTCTTTGGGAAAAACTTAACAGGAAATGTTTTCTCTTCCTTTTCCTGTTTATGATTAACTAAAAAATAATTTACTTTAATTTATTTACTTTTGCTTTCTGAAGGAAGAATTGTTAGTTTGGCGTATTCATGCTTGCCAATAATTTACCATTGATGCAGAAATATAAAGTGGAGAATGTAAAAGTACAATTGGCTTTTCCTGACTAGTCATTTCACTGTGCTGACATTTGAGTGTGCCCATATTTTGTTAAGGTTTTAATAGGCAAGGGCTCTTTTAATAATATCATTCAGTCCACTTTTCCAGTTTCCTGATAAGAATGAGTGACAAAAAGAGAAGCTAAACTTCCAAATTTTAGCAAGACTAAATATAGAACTTGTCACACTGGGGCTACTGGTAGCCCGTTCATGTTTTGATTTGTAGCACTTTCCAGTAAATGGTGCTTGGAGCATTGCCAGGCAACCTACACTTGAAAATTCTTCTTGTGATAGTGCCACGGAGTGATTTATCATTGATAGTTCTGTTAGTGAATTTGCACGGCAGTGCGGTTGAGCATAATTATCACCTTATCTGAAACTGAATAATTTTATATTCTTAATTTGAGTAGTCTTATATTTATGGTCTATTTCTATATTTTAGGTTCCTTATCCAATATATCAATAATATGTTATTTACCTTTCATTTGATTTAAAGGATATTGTACTGATATAAAAAATAATTTTATAAATCAGAATTTCTTGCCTACATCTCAGGATTATAGTTTGAACTTTTTGTTCGTGAAGCACTCTACTGTGTATGTACCTCTACATTAATGCATACATATAAGAGATATGATATAACTTGAATTACTGCTAAGGTTCATGAATATGCAATATGAAAAATCAGTGATATCATATGCATTATCTCGAACCTACAACACTTAATTACATATCCAGTCTACTAAAATTTTAAATCGATGAAGGTTGATTAGGATCTTGTGTACTATTATAGTTTGTTCACACCAGAGAAACTATTCGGTATTTACATGTGTGTGACTTATTTATTTCACTTAGGAGTATATCCTTAATATGTATCCATTTTCCTATGAATTACTCTAATTTCCCATTCTTTATGAGTGAGTAATACTCCATTTTATAGAAAAATCACATCTTTATCTAGTTTTCAACTGATGGGCAAATGGGCTGTTTCCAAGTTTTAGCTGTTACAAACTGTGCCGCTATAAACATGGGTTTGCATGTATCACTGTGGTATGATTCTTTTAATTCTTTTGGAAAGAGGGATGTCTGAGTCAAATAGAACCTCTAGTCCCAGCTCTTTGAGGTATCTCCATATTGATTTCCATCGTGGTTGCACCGGTCTGCACTCCCACCAACAATGGAGAAGGGTTCCTTTCTCCCCACAACCCCACCAACATTTATTATTGTTTGATTTCTTGCTAGCAGTCATTCTTTGTGGGGTAAGGTGAAATCTCAGTGTTGTTTTCATCTGCATCTATCAAATGACCAGTGATGTGGAACATTTTTTCATATATTTACTTGCTGCTTTTACTTCTTTGTCTGAGAAATGTCTGTTCATTTCAGATGCCCGTTTCTGAATCGGGTCCTTATATTTGGTGGGGGTTGATGATTGTTTTGAGTTCTTTATATTTCTAGATAATAGTCCTTTGTCTGAGGAGCAGGTAAAAATTTTTTCCCAAGGGTGTAGGGAAAGTGGGAAGGGTAGGGGAAAGGTAATAAGGGAAAGAAAAAAAAAAGGAGAAAATGAAAAAAATGGAAATAAAATATTTGTAAATGGGGAGGGGAGGAGGAGGTGAAGGAAGGGCAGGGACAAGGGGAAAAACTGAGAACCAAGATCTGTCATGTAAAGGTACAAGATCCCAATGATGAATGTAACTGTACTGTACACCTAAAATGTACCAGTAAACTCAATGAGGAAAAAATAAAATAAAATAAAGCACATAGAAACCTAAAAAAAAAATTTGATGAAGGTTGAATTTACTTGTGAATCATCAAAGAAATTCCCTGGAGATCCTGGCAGATTGGGGCACAAATGTCCTAGAGTTCTACCACTAATTCACTGTAACTATGTCAAAATGGTTAACCCAGTTCTTTATCTAAAGAGACATTGGATAGGCTTATTTTAAGTATTAATATACAACTTAGTTTTTTGTCATTTGCCAAAAGTATGAAAAATGTAAAGATATTCAAGTAATGCATGTGAGAGGCACAGAGCTCTTCCTCTTCAGAGAAAGGATGAGACTACCTCTCTTTAAAGCTGTTCCATTCACCTCTAGAACTACAGAACCAAGTAGAGAGAGTAAAAAGAGAGAAAACAATGTCAAATAATTCTGTTTTCTTGACACCAGGATTAAAGTATAGTTTATTTCACAGACTTCTCTTGGGCTGATTTACTGGTCACCTGGTTTTAAAATTCAGAATCTGGAAGGGTTTATATAACTCTGCAATTAAAAGAGGATATTACTTGTTTTATCTTGCATGTGAAAGTATGCATCAAACTGGAGATGTTAAAAGTACTTAGTGGTTGAATAAGTGTCTGGCTGTTCATCCATTTACTCAACAAGCATATATTAAAAATAAACTTTCGTGATAGATTCTATGGATACATTGATGGCAAAAAAACTGATCTTGGCTCAAAAAAAAAATTAAACCTGTAGAGATGTCTTCTAGAAACACAAGATACATTTAAGTGTTACTTCTATGAAAGTAATAATCTGACTATCAAATAGATAAAGTATTTGGTTTCAGGAAAAGTGTATCTATCAGTTATATATAAGTGTTAAAGAAGTGCACTAAGGTGAAAGGGAACAATGTATATTCTCCTATTTTAATGTGGTTTAAATTAAAGAAAACACAAAAGGGTTTTTGCCTTAGAATTTCCAGAGATGAAACCTAAAAAGTAATTTTTAAAAAACTTCTAGATGGTTCTTATTGTCAACTAATTATGAAAAACTAGTTAATATTTTGTAATTTTAACCTCAGGTCAAACTATTGTGTAAAGTGTTAATTTTAACAACATGCGGAAAACGATGCATTATCTAGCAATTTGTTCATTTATTCAGTATTTAATGAAAAGCATATGGGCAATGGAAAGTCTGCTCCTTGTTATTCAACTAAATTTATCTACAAAGCCTCAAGATCCTGCCCCCAAATGTCCAACAAGCATGTTAGAGAGATAAAAATCTGTCTGAAAAAATTTGAGTCATATTTGATCAAATGTCACAATGATTTTTTTTTTTTTTTGTACAGGGGATTGAACTCAGGCCCTTGCACTTGCAAGGCAGGCAGCTGAACCACTGAGCCAAATCCCTGACCCTCACAATGCATTTTAAACCATAAAATGAACTGTTAACAATTTAGGGTGCATATTGTAAGATAAAGAGGAGGAAAAGGAAATTAGGAGCCCACATTTTACGAAGGGAGGAAGCATGATTGTTTGCAAAATTGCAAAGAAGGGAATGGTTGTGGTGGCATAGTCTTCCCAAAGTCATTTGAAGTCGTAATAACTCAACTAATTGGCAACAAAAGGATGAGTTGATGATACAGAGATCTTATGAAGATGTGAGCATTTTCATTTAAAATTTCCTTTAGTACCTGGGTGACTGTTCCCAGTCTCTCCCTGAAACTGATCTTCATACTATTATGAAGTCTTTCATTCATTTCTTCGCTCAACTTTTCATTTTTTACTGAGTACTTGCAACATACTCAACATATCTATAGGCCCTGATACCATCATTTGACAATACCTGGCTAAGTATGTGGAGAACCCTGAATATAGATTCTTATTTTTCCCTTGGACTCATCTCAAGAATTCCCTCCTCCTGTGTTTTTGATGTGCTCCTATTTTTTAAAAAGAGCATTTTACATTTCTTTTGTGTGCTAGGTCAGATGTGACATAGCTTCAAATTATCTGATTATCTGTGTTACATTTGAACATCCTGTAAAAGACAAGAACTATATTATCAGATCCCTAATACGTAACAGCTTCCTGTGAATTAGAAGAATTGAAATGAGAGAATATTTTAATAATTAATTTTGAAATTACATGTATAGAAAATCAACTTTATTTGTTTACAAAAGAGTCTATCTTAAGGGGGAAAGATAAGAAATTAGAGTCCTGAAAACTAAAAATATTTGCAATAAATCTCCGTAGTTTGGAGCTTCATTGTAGAATGAAACATTTTAAAACATTTTGATAACAGAATGTTTTGATTATTTATTATTGTAATATATTTACTAAGTAGAAAATTCACAATACTCAAGCACATTATAGTTTATTATCTTTCAGTTAACCATTTTGGAAAATTTAAAACTAAATAAAATTAATTGTAAAGCATGAGTATTTAATGTTTATGTATCTGCCATTGATATTATTAAATTACACAAAGCAAAATCATTTTCAACCTTATATACATCTGATAAAAATAGTTTCACTTCATGGGGACCAATATGCTAAGCAAATATTTATATAAAATTATTTTCATAATATAAAGCAGCCAATTCTTAGGGGAGAACCTGTAAAATCCTTAACCCAAACATAAGTGGTATTTTTCTAGTACTAACTACAGCATTCATTTTATTCTAGTTTAACAAAGTTCAGTGTGCATTTTATCATGTGCTTTCCTCATCTTCTTTATAAAGTAGCTCTTTCAGCTCAACCATTTCCTAATGTTATGCACTAATGGTAATAACATTATAACAGGTTCGAGAATGCTGTGGCCCAAACTACTCTGATTCCATGTGGCACTCACACCTGGCCCTACATCATTTCTATAGAATTTTTGAGACTAGGTTTAAGACTGGGGTCTCTTCATTACTACTGATCCAAAGAACGGCCTGACTGGGCTAAAGCTTTTTGCATCTCAAGACTTAAGTTTACTTCTTTGTACTGTACTTGTATTTTGGTGATATTTGGTTTAACCCAAAGGAAACAAATAATAAATAAAGATTCATTTCTACCGGTACTAACAGGGCAGGTAAGAGTGCCAGAGTAACAAGTAGTTTCCAAATGCACAGTGAATAACAGGAGTGCATTGGCCAAAGAGAATGCAAAGTATCAGCTCTTGCTATATAGCTAACAATGTGCTGCTCTTTTGGAATTAGAAAATTATACAATATATTTAATAACAACAGTAGCATATGTTTTCATGTCAATGAAAAGTGGATAAATTTAGATTGTTGCTGTGTATTTGCACTTGATCGAATCTTTTCTGTATTTGACATGAAAATAAACGTGCAGCTTTTGTTGGTTGGGTCACAATTTTAGAATAAAACCAACTACAATATTTATGAACTAATTTACAAAAGCAAAGATGACTGTGTAACTCTGGCAGTTTACATAAGCTTTCTGGAGCATTTTATTTCAGAATCTGTATACATGGGCTTTACCACAAATTACTGCAGTTGTTAGAACCACAGCTTTTTTAAAAGTTATAGTGCTGCATCTAATCTTGTGACCTCCACCTCTACTAAAGCAGACTGGCATTATATTTAAGATATTCTTAAATTACAGATGAAGAAAATGCATACAGAAGACTGGGGGGCACACTTTATAAATTTTAACATTGCATTAAAGGAAACATTTGCGATATTTTCTGTGGGATTGATTTTCAGAAGTTGAATGCAACTAGTTCATCCGAGGGCAGCACGGTTGACATGGGAGCTCCCGCAGAGGGAGAACAGCCTGAGGTCGAGCCAGAAGAATCCCTAGAACCTGAAGCGTGTTTTACAGAAGGTAAGTGAAGCAGCAGGACATGTGGCCTTTCATCCCGTTCATCCTCTCTCAGGTATCCAGTCTCTCTCTCTCTCCCTCTCCACCCCCCTCCTTCCTTAAACCCTCCCTCTCTTATTCATCTATATCTGTCTATCTAACCAGTGTTTATTTATTGGCTGATTTGGGCTTTTCTTATTTCCAAACAAAGGAAACATTTAAAGATAGAAGATTCACCATAGGTGACTAGTTTAATTTTTTAAGATCCTGTTCGACTCAAAGAAATGCTGGTAATTGGTTTTTCTTTGGCCTTCTAAAAAACAAGAAAGAAAGCTAAACGCTTGGGTTTTAAAAATTGGAGCCTGGTGTGGTGGCGCACACCTGTCATCCTAGCACTCGGGAGGCTGAGGCAGGAGGATCACTGTGAGTTCGAGACCAGCCTGGGCTACGTAGTGAATTCCAGTTCAGTCTCAACTACATGGTGAGACCCTGTCTCAAAAAAAACAAAAGGAAAGAAAGAAAGAAAGAAAGAAAGAAAGAAAGAAAGAAAGAAAGAAAGAAAGAAAGAGTGAAAGAAGTTGTTATGTATTATTTTCTTATGGTAGAGAGAGTATTAATTGATTAATATACATTCAATTGATTAATGTACATTAATCTACTCTTGAGTAACAGTTCTCAGTATTAATCAAGGTTAAATACTTTTTATTTTTTCTGAACAAAGTTAACAGATAATAAAAAGCTGAAATATATTACAAATTATATGATACTGAACATGTCATAGAGAAATCTTGAAAAGATTTTCTGAAGAATGTTAAAATTCTGTTGTTTGAGGGATGGATCCATTATCTATTGTTATAACAATGCTGTTTATTAAACCACATGAAACCTTTTACTCTAAGCTGCTTTTCTGATCTTGATTCCTAATTCTTTCTGTGCAGCTGTAAGACTTTCCTAAATTTTCCTTATATTGGTTTCTTTATTCTTATATTTTCACGCCCTCAATATGATTCCTACAAATCGGTCTAGACCTAGTCCTGACTCCACTTGATCCACAAAATTCAAAAATTATATGTATTGATGAATTCTTATAAAACTTTTTTTTTGTGATAATTATTGCTTCTATAATTACAGAATTTATACACAGACTATCCCTATGAAAAGTGCACATTCTTTGAAGGCAATGCTGTTTTAGAGTTACAGTGTTATCCTTTTTCTAATATATTTCTTTTAATATAGCCTTAAAGAGTCTTCGATCTAGTAGCTCATGAATTTCACAAATATGATTATTAATTGTTACTGGTAATGCAACCTACATATTCAATAATAGTGAAGTAATGATATAATTCCAGTAATTTTATTTAGAGAAATATTATGAAATATCTCATAAATTAATTTGCTTGTGATAAGATGGGAAATAATTATAACATTGAGTGAACTAATAAGAATTAAAATTACAACTTCCCTAATGAGTAGAATTATAAATTAAAGGAGGGATGGAAATATCAACTTTTGATAGTTTTATTTTTCTATTTTTATTTTATATGTTTTATAATGGAACATAATCTATTTTTTCAGCTTTTTCCATTAAATTTACTGGTACATTTTAGGTATACAGTACAGTTGTATTCATCATTGGGATCCTGTTCCTTTACATGATGTATCTTGGTTCTTATTTTTTCCCCACTCCCCTGCCCTCCCTTTTCCCCCTCCACCCTTCCTTATTTATGAAGACTTAGTCCAATGGGAAAAGGTTATATTTCTATTAAATAAATGATAAAAATATGTATGATTTCAACGTGTGGAAATCAAAGTTATCTCTAAAAATAAAGTTATTGGCAATGTGTTATAAAGCAATAATATAGATTAATGTTCCATTATAAACATAAATATTTATAATCAAAGAGTATTTTCTCTTCATTTATTCTCATTTATTTTAGACTGTGTGCGCAAGTTCAAGTGTTGTCAGATAAGCATAGAAGAGGGTAAAGGCAAACTCTGGTGGAATGTGAGAAAAACGTGCTATAAGATAGTGGAGCACAACTGGTTTGAAACTTTCATTGTCTTCATGATTCTTCTCAGCAGTGGGGCTCTGGTAGGTGTAACATAATCTCCTCCTTCACCTTTTACCTGAAATCCTTTCCCTTTCCCTCTAATGAATCTCATATTATACATTTTTAAAAGAAGGTGCTTGTGATAGAAAGAAAATATGTGTGATACGTTTAACACAAAATCAATAGAAATGTTTGATGCTTTGTCTTGAGCTTTCCTCAGGTGGAATCAAACTTAGACACAGTATGTCGAAAGCATTAAAAAAAACAAAAACAAAAGCACCTAATTTACATTTGGTTTCATTTAACAAATAATCAATTTGGTCAAAATGCTGATCAGTATAATGAGGATAGTGCAACCCATTTTCTCATTTGCTTATACAAATGTGATAGCATTCCTCTTGGTTTTTTTCCCCATTACTAAAGTGTTCAGTGTGCTGGTTTCATTAGGAGAACATTTACATTGTATCTGGAGGCATCTAAGTCTACTGCTGAATTAACTAAGAACCTAGCATCTTTCTAAGTACTCAGAATAAAGAGGATTAGACTTGAATTATTTATTTGTTTGTTTGTCTGTTTGTTTGTTTTTTGTATCTGGGATCGAAATCGGAACCTTGAGTTTGCGAGGCAGGCAGCCGAACCACTGAGCTAAATCCCCGCCGGCCCTAGACTTTCGTTTTGATGCCAAGGAGGGAGTAAAAAAGTCTTATCAGAAACTAGAGCCGCTGGCGACGCAGTTCCGTCATGGCAGGGCACTGACCCGCTGTTTTCTGAGAGCCTCCAGCTCCGCAGCAAGCTGAGCTCCGATGCTTTCAAGCCCTATATCACCTTGCTCTCTAAAAATGAAAACAAACAAACAAAACCTTTTCTCTCTTGTCCTTGACCAAGGCCACCAGGGCACCCTCACAATTTTTCCTATCAAAGCACTGAGTTAGATGAATAATCGTTTACTTTGACAAGGCCCAGGGACTTCTGCAAATGAATGCTTCTCCTTTTCCCAAGAACTGTGCAAAATAGTGACAGAGGATGTTCCCAATCTATACCATACCCACAGGAGGAGAGAGCAGAGAACCGGCAGAGACAGAGAGACAGGGAGACAAAGACAGAGGAAGGAGGAGGAAGAGGAGCAAGGAAGGGTGGGGGAGAGGGAAGAGGAAGAAGATATATTTTCCCTTCTCCCAGGCAGAATGAATTCCCTAACTAGCAGTTCTACTTCCAGATGACTTTTTGCCTCCTGTTTTAGAAAGAAGTCTTTGGCAGTCTTTCAAAAATTTTAGTTCTTTTTGGCTATCCTAATTCTCAAATTCAAATTAAAAACTATGCTAATTCTTTGATGGACTGAAATACCTAGTCAGTAAGTAGCCTTTTCCATAGAGATAACTATATAAAGCAAGTGCAGTCACTAGAAAAACTAAGCCTTCCAGCCTTATTTACTTAATAAAAAGCTTTTAAAGGTTTTTTAAAGATATAAATTAGGGACAATTAAATTAAAGAATTTTTTTCACTCACAGGCCTTTGAAGATATCTATATTGAGCAGCGAAAAACCATTAAGACCATGTTAGAATATGCCGATAAGGTTTTCACTTACATATTCATCCTGGAAATGCTACTAAAGTGGGTTGCATATGGCTTTCAAGTGTATTTTACCAATGCCTGGTGCTGGCTTGACTTTCTGATTGTTGATGTGAGTATTCTACAGTTTCTGCTTTCATTCCTTAACAGGTGGTGGTAGGCGATGATTCTAGCAATTGTGGCTGGCACATAATAGGTGTTCAGTAAACACTGCATTAGTCCAAATATAAATGATATGTTCTACTTTCCCAGTGTTCTGATGCCCAAGCATTACTTGCTAATTTTTATACATATACTTTCCAAGATCTAATAGTCAAATGCCACTTTATTATAATCATTTATTTAGTTTTAAGTCTCTACTTGAAATTCAAATTTATGCAAGACAATACATTAATTTAGAAATTTTGCTGTTTCACTCTCTCATTCACAGAACAATAGCACAGGCATCTTTGACACCAAAGTGTCAAATTAGTTTTGATTAGCACCCTTCTTGTCGCTGTAGCTAGCCTCTTGAGAAGTAACTGTCACACAGACCGACTACTAATTACAAGAAAAGTTCAAAAGCCCAAAAGTGAGAGGAAACCATTTAGTTTGGATCATTATAGAATCTGATTAGCTACTAAGACATTACTTAAAGGTTTTATCCAACAATTTTGGTTTTTAAAAAGGTAAATCCGAGTACCAGAATGCAAACAGGTTTTTAATAATTGAATATTAAACCGATTAATTGTAAATGTGTAGGATACATGCAGAATTGCATCGGAAGTCTTTTGGAGGAAAAAAACCCCTGAAAATTATATTTGAAACCATATATGTCTGAGCATTATAAAACTATAACCATTATTTTATTTGTATAATTGGATTGTGAATGATACTTTCCTTTAACTATTTTGTATGTGGTTATGCTGGGTGACACATTGACAATAATATGTCATTTTTACTATAGCAAAGTAAGAATAGTCATTAAGTCAACACTACTTGAGTATAAACTCTTAAGAAAAAAATAGTTTTCCTGCAGCTTGTACTCATATTACCTAATATATGCTAGAGTCTAGTAGTTTACATTTAAGAAAACTCTTATGATTATATATCAAACTGATCAATGCTTTGCTTTAAATCAGGTATGTTCATCACTCATTTGTTCAATGGAAGCTACAAATATGAATAAGTCGTTTTTATTTTTCTGGTCCTAAAGGAGCCTATAGTCTAACAGTGAGAACAGATACGTACATATTTAAGATCTTGATACCTGTCCTACAAGTGATGTGGGCTTGCCTTGAGAAAAAGGGCTTGCTGAAGAGGTGCAGTGTGAGCTAAAGCTTGAGGGATGAGAAAACTGGCAGGTCCCAGTGAGAGAGAGACCCTGATGTGTTCAGACACTGACTCATGAGGTGCAGGGATGGCTTCAGGGACAAGAAGTGGTCCTTGAAGGTAAAAAAAAAAAGGATGAGTTAATAGGTCTGTAATTGGGTGATAAGGTAGGTAAGTTAGAGAAGAGGTTGAAGAAGCCAAGATGATATCTAAAAGAAATTTGGATTTCTGATTTAGTAAAGAGAAAGCAACTGAAAAATTACTGATGAGGAAGTGACAAGACCAGTGTGCTCTTTTAAGGAAAGAAATTGATGGGGGCGTGAGTGATGTAATACAAAGGGAATTATTTAGAAATCAAAAGACCAATTAGCAGATTGTTTCAGTGCCCTAAAAAGATTGAAATGTATTTCCTTTTCATATTTACCTACCCAAACTACATATTTTACTAGGTCTATTAATTATCTGGCAAATACTGCCCCTATTTAGAATATTTTTTCATATGTCTAACTTTTATCTTTCATCTTTAATGTATGTTTAATTCTTTTTGGGTCTGTCTTCAGAGAAGGTAAAGTACTATAGGTCCTCATATTTTCTAGTAGAGAAAATCTTTCCATTCATAATGATTTAACTACTTGATTTTTCAGTTGTCTATGGAGAGGAGACTTATAAATCGTAAAGCTTTAGATTTTAGGACAACTGTGCAAAAGTACTTAAAATTTCAAAGCTCAGTTCTTTTTCTAAATTCAGAGATTTCACTTTCAGGCTGCATATGCAAAATTAGCTGAAAGAATAAAATGTTTTTGCAATAATTTTATATGTGCTTTACTTATTCTTTTGAAAATGTATTTTTAAAATATCTATTAAAACCATACTTTAAAAAGCTGTGTCACATTTATTTATGTTTATTTGTTTTTGAAATTCTCAGACACGGTAGGATAAACTATCTTTTCTTAGCTTATACAATTTTCTTGAATTTTCTATATATTTTCATGGGAAATCAACCATTTCTGTGACACTTATGACAGCTTTTCTTTTCCTTTTTTAACTGAGATTTTAGAATTTTTATTAGTTGCATTAATCATTCCATGGATGACTAAAGAAAACAGTGTTCTTGTAATTTTACAGTTATTCACTAATTTTATTTGATGCTTCTCAAAATGTGGCTCATAGGTCAGCATTAGTAATCTTACATAGGAACTTGAAGAAATACAAATTCTCAAGACTTGCCCCAAACCTACTAAATCAAATTCTACCAGTTCCCTTTGGGTGGTTTTGATACTCCTTGAAGTTTGATAAATACTGGTTTATTGCACAGAGTAAGGTTGAATTATAGATATTTTTGCCTATGAGTTAGAAAATTGTGTTGCTTTTTCTGAATAGGTCTCATTGGTCAGCTTAACTGCAAATGCCCTGGGCTACTCAGAACTTGGTGCCATCAAATCCCTCAGGACACTGAGAGCTCTGAGGCCACTGAGAGCCTTATCCCGCTTTGAAGGAATGAGGGTAAGAACCAATGCTTCAGAGAATGTGGGAATTATAATTGAGAGGAAACTGACATTTCATGTCATTGAAATGACAAATCCTTGGAGAATTTGTATCTTCTACATTCACCCTGACATAACCAATCAAATCATTAATACTGATCAGATGCAGAACACAGTGCTTGGTCACTTCTAATAGCCTAGGTTTTTGCTTTGTGGGAAATCTCTTATGTTGTGTAGGCTGCTGGTCTGAATCAAGATCAGTTCTCTTCATTCCATTTATAAATGTGCGGGGAAATCTACTTGCTATAATCTAAGGCTACCAAATCATTACTCATCATTTCCTCATCATTCTGTATGATGTATTGTAAGGCTTTTAAAGTCTGAATTTGGCCTTTTCATTTTCAAATGTAGGATGTCTAAAAAAGTAGGTCAGACGTGGAATGCTGATACTCTGAAGGTGGCACAAAGCAACAGGGAGGAATTTGTGCTGACATGTGTCATTCCCTGAGTCACAAAACCTAAGACCTCATTACCTAGGAAATGATGTCCGCATCCTTTTAGCTATTCAAAAGCCAATTTAGAAAATGATGTGTGTGTGTGTGTGTGTGTGTGTGTGTGTGGGTGGGTGGGTGTGTTGAAAACAACCAGAGATCAAGACTGTATGTAGCAATGTGTGCGTGTGAGTGTGTATGCATGGTTATGTAGAAAAGAACTGTTATCAGTTAATTTTTTTTCACATTACCAATTTGAAATCAATTTTTTGCAGTAGTAGTTCTAATAAACAGAGTATTACAATTTTTGTAACAATACTTCTAATTTCTGCAGTTTGTTACTTGTGTTCTGTTTTACTCTCAATTTTTGACCCATAAATTTTATAGTTTGCATTCTTAAAAGTTGTATATTCCCATAATGATCTTTTTATATACTCATGTACTTTAAAAAATATTTTATAAGTACATGTTTGCAGTATGCAATGATCATATTCATCATAAGGGATTTGTACATAACACCTAAGTACATAACACATCTTAATTCTCTAGTTTGGTCCCCCTTCTCCTCCCCAAACCCTTCTTCCTTCTCCACTTATAAAAGCTCATTTTCATTTTTTTCAAGTCTTTTTTGCTTTAAATCCCTTTTCATTTCCTCCCTCCTTCTCATGTAGTTTCAATTTTACATTTTAATTAGCTCCATTTGTTGATAAAAATTTGCTATGTGTAACTTACCTCTTGAGAAAAAAATTTGCTATATAAAATTCAGTTTACATCCCTCTAAATTATAATTGCAAAATTATATTAGTTGCAGTCATCGGATGTTTCACCTAATATTAAATTTGAGAACAGATATATTTTCTGTAATTTGAATTTCATTCTTTTTGCAATGCTTAAAATAAAGAATTACTTATTTTTGGCTGTTCATCTATGTTTTCCTTCTTGTCCTGTATCAGGTTGTGGTAAATGCCCTGCTAGGAGCCATTCCTTCCATAATGAACGTACTTCTGGTCTGTCTGATCTTTTGGCTAATCTTCAGTATCATGGGAGTGAATCTCTTTGCTGGCAAATTTTACCATTGTATTAACTATACCACTGGAGAGATGTTTGATGTAAGCGTGGTCAACAACTACAGTGAATGTAAAGCCCTCATAGAAAACAATCAAACTGCCAGGTGGAAGAATGTGAAAGTAAACTTTGATAATGTGGGACTGGGATATCTTTCTCTGCTTCAAGTGGTAAGTAACCATTTCTTTACTCTCTTGTGATATGTAATTAACATAAGTCTAACATTCTTCCCCGCAATCAGATATCACCTCACTCCTCTTTGAATGACTGCCATCAAAAAGAATGATAACAAATGCTGGCAAGAAGGTAGAAAAAACTAATCCTTGCCAACTGTTAGTGCAAATGTACATTAGTACCACCCTTATGGAAGACACTGGAAATTCCTCAAATAAATTTAAAAGGATCCAGTAATATGATCCAGTAATACCATTACCGGGTATATGTTCAAATGAAATGACAAATAATTATATGGGGAAGATATCTGTTCTCCTATCTTTTTTCCTGTACTGATTTCATATTGCAATTAAAAATATATTGATTTCTGTTGCAACATTACTCACAAAGCCAACTATAGAACCAATATGAGTCCATCAGTGGATCGATGTACTTAACACACACACACACACACACACACACACACACACACACACACCAGAGTAGATATTTAATATTCAACCTATAAAGGAACAAAATCCTGTCATTTTCAACCAAGTGGATGAATTTTGAGGACATTATGTTAAGTGAAATAAGCAAGTCACAGCAAGAGAAATATCACAGTTTCATTTATCTTGAGGAATTTTTAAAAATTGAACTCAGAAAGCAAGGAGTAGTGGCTACCAGGATTAAAGTAGGGAGGAACAATGATACTGATTAAAAGGCAGCTAGGTGGGAAGAATACATTTTAAAGATTTTTATACAGCATGGTGATTAGAGATAATAAAAATGTATTGCATACTTGAAAGACAGTAGATTTAAAAAGTGCTCAACACAAACAAATCATATGTGAGGTAATGTATACATTAATTAGCATAAACTAGCCATTTCCTCATAACTTTGAATTGTACAACATATATTTTGATGTTAATTTAAAATTAAATAAAAATTTAAAAGTGATTAAAACAAAAGTACAGACAATTTTAGGAGTGCTATATATCTAAATGCAATTAAATATATAAATAAAAATAAAAAGGTAACTAAATAAAATGAGATATTTCTTCCTTACTGCCTGCTAACTTCCTTACCCCATCTGCCGAGATGTTTCCTCAGTGATTGCTGAGCTGTGCCATGCTAGAAATAAGATGTCTATACAAAGTTTGTTGTCTCTTAATATGTGTTAGAGCTGGGCATATGTTAGTTAGCTAAGCAAAAAGAAAATTATATTATATGACTTTTTTGCAGGCCACATTTAAGGGATGGATGGATATCATGTATGCAGCTGTTGACTCACGAAATGTAAGTCTATTTAGCTGGGAAATTAAAAAATTTGATCAAGTGAATATTTTCAAATTATTGTAATTTAGTGCTGCTGTCAGCAAAAGATCACATCTCTATTATGACAAAGTATTTCATCTTACATAGTTCTTTCAAAATTTGATTAGAATATTTTCTCTATTCACTGTGGTTCTCGGTATCAAGGCCAGGACCACACACATGCTAGGTAAAGGCTCTCACACTGAGCTACATGCCTAGCCCTCCTCATGAAATTTTGAAGGTATCTTTTTTAGCATTTAGCATGGCAATTTTCTGTATTTGCAAAATAAGACATTGTATAATTACTCTGATAGTCCTGGGTCTTTATGCATTAGAAATTCTTCATAGGCAACTTTCTACATACGTCATGGATTTTCCTCTAGCTTTTGATCTTCCTTGTAATAAAAAGGATATGAGTAATGGTAAATAAGAAAAAAAATAAACAAAACAAAGAACCTTAATTGTGGTGCATTCTTGGAGGTGTGACTGTGTGATAGAAGGGAGAAATTTCATAATGTACCTTATACACATTAGCATTTTTGAACTATTTTATACAATTTCTATTGATTTACCATTTTTAATGAGAGAAAAATCACATAGACAGATAAGCTCAAAATCCTATTTCTCAGTGTCAACATACAATGATACAGTGCATACATACAATGATTCTAGTCTGCTAATGAAATGTGCAGTAAGTATCAAACCCTTACACTTAGCAATTACTGTCAGCTATGATCTGTCTACGCACTTTTTGTGCATTAACATATTTAACTTGGACACCTACCCTACAAGGTTGTTTTATTTCCATTCATAGATAAAGAAAATAGGAAGAAAAAGTAAATATTAAATATTTAAAATGGAATATTTGACTATAACTTCTCTTCTGGGGGAAAGGAGATCCTCTATTTGCAGAATGTTTTCAAATGTTCACCTATTAAGAGAAAAATATATTCATACTGTAGGCATTCGTTTGGTGAAATTATTTATAATTACTTAGAATTTCGCACGAATTATTTTATTATCTCAAGTCTGTGAATAGCCTAAGATTCTTCAACAAACATGTTGTATTTGAAAGTTCATAAAATATATTTAATGTGATTTCATTTCATCCCTGTGATTGAGATATTCTAAGACAATTGACAATTCTCTGATGTGTTTTTTATGAAACCAATATTAAAGCTAGTGGTTATTCTTCCTTATATTTTGTAGGTAGAATTGCAACCCAAGTATGAAGACAACCTGTACATGTATCTTTATTTTGTTATCTTTATTATTTTTGGTTCTTTCTTTACATTGAATCTTTTCATTGGTGTCATCATAGATAACTTCAACCAACAGAAAAAGAAGATAAGTATATTGAAACTTTACCTTTGCTCTGAGTGTGATATGTCACCTGAGTGTGCCATGCTATTTCATTTAGACTCCAAAATACAACCACCAAAATACATAAAATTTAGAAATCATTTTAAGATCTAATAAGTTTTCAGGTAATTGACAATTTGAGTAGAATTTTTTGCATTTTTAATATATAATTATTTCTAATATGGCACAATTTATATTACTATGCCTACTGTGGCATAGTTTGTCTATTGAATATATGCATATCTATTAATATAGAAATTAGGAACATTAGCATAGTACATGGCAACCGATTTTCACATTATTATTAAGATTGATTTTATAGATAACAAAGAATATGATTTTAACAAGTTTTGGTTTTGTTTGTTTACTTTGGAGGTCAAGACATTTTTATGACAGAAGAACAGAAGAAATACTATAATGCAATGAAAAAACTGGGTTCAAAGAAACCACAAAAGCCCATACCTCGGCCTGCTGTAAGAATAGTACATTGTCATTGTCAGTCAAACCTATGATATCTATCACTTTCGCATACAAAATTACTAAAAAGTAGCATTTTTGTGAATTTGCAAAACAATAGTTTTAACTTACTAATGTGTCCAGTTAGCTTAAGTAGCATGGATTTTATATTTTATATATACATAATATGTATAAATATTCAATATATTATATATAAGTTTATCAAACCTATGCAGATAAAAATTTTGCCTTAAATTCTAGTTGAATCAGTTGTATTGTAGCAGAATTGATGTCAGCAAGGGGATTCCTAAAATGTAAATACATTGTATTTACATTTTGTGTGTGTGTGTGTGTGTGTGTGTATATATATATATATATATATATGAGAAATAGTGAAAGTTCTCTGACTACAATGAGAATTGATGGACATACTGATACATTTCATATAGCCCCCATTTTTTTCCCAACTCTGCAAATTGAATGTAATCATTAATGAAATAGATTCACAAGATTTTTTTTCTGTCAAAAAATAGCCAATCTTCATATTTTCTCCAACTAACCTTCCCTGAAATGGGATAATATTATGCTTTTTATGCCATTTTATGTCTCTTTTAGTTGTTAATTTGCCATTGACTGCTGCTTCTGTTTGATTGCCACACAGATTTGTTTGGAGATTCCATGAAATTTTTTCAGCACTTCTGAAATAATAGCTCAGACCTTAAGTCTCAGAACTCCTTTCCTGAGGCACACATGAGTTAAGGCATTCTAGTATTTCCCAAGAAAATTTATTCTGTGAATCCATTGGGGACAATATAAAACTAGCCATAATTGAGTGATTGATTTGTAAATCTCCCTGTGACTCAAAGAAAGTATATAGCTATGTTGGAGAAGATATATAGAATGAACAATTTGAGCGTAATCTGTGAGGAAATAGTATGTTCTGAATTAATGAAAAGTAGGAGACAAAGCCCTGCAAGTAAACGTTTTGAGAGAGAAATGTCCAGGCAGAGATGAGGATTTCTAGAGTTGTCAGAAAAGGATTCAGTTGAGCTCTGAAGCACAAATCCATTTTTAAAAAATAATTATAATAGAGTAAAGGTAAATGACGTAAACGTGAAGTCCTGAGCACTTCACCAGTAAATCAGTAAGGGAATGAAATTGCTTAGGCAAATCTGTATTTATCTGTATCTCTATAGCTACCTATGTACTCCTTCATTCACCAATAATACATATGTGACAGGTACATTATGTATACATGAAATTACAAAAACACTATTTACATCAGATGACATAAACTTACCTCGGTAGTATGGAGATGTATAGGAAATGATAAGTGGACTTGTCTAAAACATTATTGGTAAAATTTGGGAAATCAGAAAGTAATCTGATAAAATTCATTGCTCCACCTATTTACTAACAGTAGGCTAGGTGATTAAGGTTAAATATTGAGCAGTGTAGAGTCTAGTTAACCAAATAGATAGCAGTCAATTAGTCCCATCAACAGATAGAAATATATTCAGGAAAAAGATATATTCAGCTATGAATGCTGATAAATGAAGTGGGTTGATTAATTAGGGAAGTTCGGAGTTTTATTTAGCTGAGGATACAAGAAGGATGTGCAAATTCCAATAGTAACATGGATCAGAGGAGCCTGTAGGAGACAAATGCATTTGTGCATGCCCGGTGAGACTGGGCGGCAGAGAATGGGGTTTCACTTAGGACATGTTAGAGCAAAATTAGGATATTCCAGCCTTTACCAGAGGTGTTATCCTAAGAGACACGGGAAGCCATCAAGTAGGAGCCACTTAGCTTAGGTTTGGTGATGGTCACTATTCCATGTGTGTCACTAGACACGGTTTGAAGTTACTACAAAGATGATAGTCTGAACTGTAGTGAAAGAATGAGAAAAGGAGAATAATGAAAGTACATGAATCTGTAAGCTACCACAAAGTGAAATTAAAAGGTGTTTCGAATAATTAAATATGGGTAGGAAAGATTAAATAACAAGATCGATGAGTTTTTGCCCTTTACAGCTGAATGAACAGTGGAGTTGTCACCAAATGAAGTCCAAAGAGTTTTCCCAAAAGGAGTTAGGGACTTGAATTCATTCCCCTCATGGGGAATGTTTGTATGTTCACTTTTATCATAGAAAAAGATTTTTCAAAAGACATCAATGAGAAACAAAAAGGTTTATTAGACAGCAATAAGTATACATGAAGAGACTACAGAGAGAGGCCCTCACATGTTATGATCTGGAATTGGGTATATTAATGTGATGTCTTCAAGCTCGGTTACGGTCCTCTAAGGTGTGCATTCCTAGTGTCTGTCAGGCTACCCCTTAGGCAGTATTAGTATGCAAGCTCTTTGAATGGGTTTGGAGTTGAGATAGACTACCCACTTAAGAGTACTGCTTCCTAGAGGTCATGGAGATTTGTGAAAGAAAGGCCAGTTTCTAGGTGAAAAGCACAGACTCAATTTTCAGTCTTATTGCATCTTTAAGACCTGTAGGAAGTTTTTTGGAATGAATTTCCTGTAAGGGAAAATG
Source organism: Fukomys damarensis (assembly GCF_012274545.1). Lineage (NCBI taxonomy): Eukaryota > Metazoa > Chordata > Mammalia > Rodentia > Bathyergidae > Fukomys > Fukomys damarensis. The sequence goes on along the minus strand of NW_022900938.1, from coordinate 29,128,557 downwards.
GCCTTGTAAATTTGAGTAACTTTTGTATCCTGTTTTTCTTAAAAGTACAGTTTTATAGTTATGATTCTCCTTGATTAATTTTTAATCCTACTGCATTTTCCCCTTGAGACTTTGATCCCTTATTCTTAGGGAATGCTGGTGCTGAAGATTCATCTTTTTATGGCTGCTTTAGGTTGAGAGGATGTATTAACCCTGTCTATACAGGGATTAAAAACCTTGTCCTGACTGATTTAAAATATAAGGTAGATCAGATTTTGTTGTCTGAATAACCATCATCTTTTGATAGTGAGGAGAAGAGAGTAAGGGTACAGGTGTTTTATCCTACAAAAAAGAGATAAAGCAACAGAGAAAAATTCTTATGCATAGTATCACAGCTTTAAAAATAAGAGTTTTCTCTCCCCATTTTATTTCAGAGAACCAGACATCAGCAAGGCACTGACACTTAAAGCCAAGTCTGACGTTGCACTAATTTGTGAATGTAGGTTTTTAAATATAGAGAACACATTTGCAGAGTTTCCAGGAATAAGTACACAGCATTTTGCTTTCATAATGACATAGGTTCTACCTTGTGCAGTAGCTAAATTGTCTAGGGATATTCAGTTTTGGAAGAAATGTTTTTTTCTCATTTTAACTTTAGAATTTAGTAATGAAACACCCTAGAAAGTGTCATGTGGAGCCTTTTGTAAATTTAATAAAAGATTCACTGTGCCACATGATGTCTTCAAATCCTGTTTGAGGAATGAAGATGAAGGCTAAAAGTGAAGAAAAAAAAACACAGACATTTCTCAGACAAAGAAAAAAATGCAGGAAGTAAATATATGAAAAAATGCTCCACATCACTGGTCATTCAAGAGATGCAGATGAAAATAACACTGAGATTCCCCCTCACCCCACAAAGAACGGCTGCTATCGAGAAATCACACAATAACAAATGTTGGCGGGGTTGTGGGGAGAAAGGAACCCTCCTCCATTGTTGGTGGAAGTGCAGACTGGTGCAACCACTGTGGAAATCAATATGGAGATACCTCAAAGAGCTGGGACTAGAGGTTCCATTTGACCCAGCCATCCCTCTGCTGGGTATCTTTCCAAAAGAACTAACAGAATCATACCAGAGTGATATATGCACACCCATGTTTATAGCGGCACAGTTTGTAATAGCTAAAACGTGGAAACAGCCCATCTGCCCATCAATTGGAAACTGGATAAAGAAGATGTGGTTTTTCTATAAAATGGAATACTACTCAGCCATAAAGAATGGGAAAGTAGATTCATTCATAGTTAAATGGGTACAATTTGAGGATATACTTCTAAGTGAAATAAATAAGGCACACATATGCAAATACTGAATAGTATTTCTGGTGTGAAAAACTAAAATAGTACTCAAGATCCTAATGGGACAATGAGCAAACAGGAAGAAAAGGACCAAAGGTGTAGGGACAGTGAGAAGGATAGGGAAGGGGGAATAAGGGAAGAGGAAAAAAATATGAGAAAATGTAAAAAAGGAATTAAAGTGTTTGAAGGGGGAAGGGGAGGGGAGGGTGAAGGGAGGGTGGGGACAAGAGGAATAAATGAGAACCAAGACCTGGCATGTAAAGGTACAAGATCCCAGTAATGAATGCAACTGTACTGTCTACCTAGAATGTACCAATAAATTAAATTAAAAAAAACTGACCTGGCCCATCAGTTATATAAAGATTAGGAGATTGGCTGGTTGATCTATGACTTTAATCTAGCAGCCTTGCCCCATGGATATCCTATTATAAACCTTCCTATATCCAGGAAGATCCTATCCAACTATGGCAGTAAGTTCATACCACAGAGTCATTTGCCACTATTTGGGGCAACTCATTTTATCCCAGCTATTACTTTTAAATCAGTAGCCAAAAAATCAGTGTATCTTAACATAGTGGTGTGGTTAGAGCTTTCTGTAAGAATTCATTTCATATTGTGGGTGTCATTGACCCATTTACCATAAATATGGGGTTTGCTTGTTTGTTTCCAGAAAAGGGGAGCTACCTGGCTGAATTACACCATAGTGGATATCAGCTAGATGTATTTATCCCAAATTTGAAAATATCTATGATTTCTGTCTTTTATCATCATAGATTTTGGAGCCTGAGATAGATAAAGCCTTGCACATTACCACATCTAAGTATTAGTTTTGGCAAGAGAAAGTATTTTTTTTTCTTACAGCCCTCTTGATGATAACAATAGAACTGAGAGGAGCCTTCAAAACTATAGCAGTACTTAAAAAAAAAAAAAAACTTTGCAGATTTATCCATTTCTCTGTAAAGGGGCTGCCAGATGTGCTAGAAGAGGGAAACATTCTACAATTCACACATGTATTTTTATTAATGTACTTGTTATATTTAGGTAATGAAAAGTGTTTTCTCCATTGGAGAATGGTACAAGAGTTAGACAAATTAAATGACAGATTTTTATTTGAGCAGACATAGTAGAGTTAGGAGAGATATATTTAAGGTGAGGAGTCAATAATTTGGTAAACAGGAAGTAGAATAAACTTTGTCAATTTATCCTGAGTGAAACTTTTTTTAAAAAAAAATACTATTTACAAATCTTCCAAAGACTCACAAGAATACTGATCACAGGTATACATCTCTTAATTCTGTAAAGTGCCAAGAGAAACATTTAATTCTTAATAAGTGAATCCACAGTGAATTTTCTTGTAACCTGGCAGGTCCAGGGGTGATAGAAGAACTTGGTGGGGGGCTTTGCACTTAGGGAGGGAGGAGGTGATCTATAGGTGACTCCTTTTGACTAATATTACGTGTCACATAATCAGTCGAATTTTAGGCATGTGAGCTGAAGAATCTGACAATGTCAGGACTTTATTATCATATTTTAACAGAGCCTTTCATAACTGACCCAGATTAAATATATATTTAACCCTTTCCTGTATTTCAAGAACAGTGATTGGATCTGAGGTCAGAAATAGTCTTTCACAGGGCCGGGGTTTTTAGCTCAGTGGTTCTGCCATCTGCTTCGGAAGCAGAAGGTCCTGAGTTTCATCCCCGGAACAACAACAACAACAACAACAACAACAACAAAATGAAAGAGAAAGAAAGAAAGAAAAATAAATGGTCTTCCACAGAACATTTCAGGTGGGCTTAGTTGGAGAAAAGCTTTTGGGGCAATTTTGATATTAGTAAAACAGTTACATATTTGGAGTAGTCTAGCCATGGCTTGAGGTGTTTCTGGTAATTTTTCCAAGGTGATTTTAATATGTAATTTGGTCCTTTCAGCCTTTCTTGATGCTTAAGAGTGCCAAGAGTGTGAAGATAATGAGTTATTATTATCTTGTCACACCTACTGTGTCACCTCAGAAATAAAAGAAGGCCCATTATCACTCTGAAGTGGGCAGGAAAGTCCAGATTTAGGAATAATTTCTTTCAACTGGGCTTTAGTGACTTCCTGGGAATTTTCAATCTGGGTGGGATGTTTTTATCTACACAGAGAAGGTGTCAGCAAAAACTAAGAGGTGTTTATAACTGGCATGAAAGTATGTGGGTCTAGTGTAGCTACCAGTCTTCTCCAGAGAAAGTACCATGCCTTTGTACTAGGCTAAGTAAAGGTGGAAGTTTAACATTTCTCCTGGATTGTTGAAGAAATAAAGGGGAAAGCCCTTGTGATCACTCCAATTGGAGGCTTTTTCCCCAAAAGATATGATTTTTCTCTTTAATCCACCAGCTTTCCTTTGCTGGTTTATGTCCCTGCTGTCATTTCTTTTCATTTTCTGAGTAGGAAAGGCTTCCATTTAGGTTTGGAGTCAGGAGTACCAAAGCCAACCCTGAGATATGCAGTGCTGCTTGCTTTGGCACTGTGCCAAGGCATTTTCCTGGGTTTTGAAAGCATTATCCTTTAGATACACTGTGCAGTGCATTATTGCTACCTGGGCAGATAACCCTACTGCTTTTAGGAAGGAAAGACTTTCATGCCCGTATTTGAGTGGGGATTTTTTTTTTAATGAGTCACTTTCTCTCCATATGACAACTGTAAGCTGAAGAACTAACATGGTATGTCTGCAGTGTAGGTGTTGGCTCCTTTGTTCTTTCCCAATTGTAAGATGGTGACAAAGTTTTGAGCTTTTGAAGAGCCTCTTATCTTACAGTCTAATCTAGAAGGTTATAATCAGACCTTTGGGTGGCCTCATAGAGTCTTTCTTAGCTCTGAGTTCAAAAGCGGGGATCCAAGCTGCAAAATCCAGCCACTCCCTAGGCAGGCCTGAGTTGGCTTTTAGTTTGTGAGGGCCTTAGTTTTAAGAAGTTTTCCTTTCTTTTAAGGGTGAGAGTTTGTTCCCTTGGGGTTAAGATGGTCCTAACGATTCAAGTTTTTGCTGAAAGATCTGAGCCTTTTGTGGAGACATAGGATCAAATACAAGACTCTAACAGTGTCCTCATCAGGGTCCAGTCCTGCAGGGCTGCCGGTATGACGATCATCTACAGATTGTAGTAGGTCTACAATTTTTAAAATTAGAGACCTTTAGTCTTTTTGAGTGTTGGGGGGGTGTGTGAGCCTGAACCCCTGAGGCAGTACTGTCCGTGTATATTGGGCAATTTCCATAGTATCAGGATAAGTCCTTTGGAAAGCAAATAGACATTGTGAATCAGATGTAAAGGAATGCAGAAAAAAATCTTTAACATCCAAAGCAGTAAGCTATACAGTTCCACTCAGTATTATATGGATTAATAGTACTGTATAAGGGTTAGAATTATAGGATAAAGTCAAATTACAACTTCATTAATAGCCTCTAAATCTTGGACTCGTGGATGTTACTTGATTTGGGCACTGGAAAAATGGAAATATTGCATGGGGACTGGCAACAGACTGAAATATCATATTTGAAGAGTTTTAAAATAAAGGGCTAAAGCCTTTGGTGGTCCTCTAGTTTAGTGGGACAATGCCATTTATGAGGCTAAATATTTGGGTTTTTAAAGATATGACAACAGGTTTAGCATTAATTGCCTTTTGGGGGGTTAGTATCCCAGATTTGTGGATCTATTTTTGATAAAATTTCCCTAGGAATATCTCTTAAATACTGTGTCTGAGATTAATGCTCCTGAGAGATGACACTCCCAGTGTGAGATAAAGAGTTGATCCCAGAGATGCAAAAAGAACTCTTCTCAGCTGGGCGTGGTGGTGTGCGCCTATAATCCCAGCACTCGGGAGGCTGAGGCAGGAGGATCGCTGTGAGTTCGAGACCAGGCTGGGCTACATAGTGAGTTCCAGGTCAGTCTCAACTACATAGTGAAACCCTGTCTCAAAAAAAGAACTCTTCTCAATCATGAAGTAGAATAGTTTTGGGAAATTAAGAACGCGTGTATGAAAATTAATTCCCCAGATAGATAGGTTAAAGGCATTTTAAGGTGTTTGGCCTTAGGATAACCTTATGCATCAGTCAAAACACAGGTTTTATTAGAAAGGAGTCCAAGAGATTTGAGCAAGGTACAAACTGAAACCTAAGTATCTAAAAGAAAAGGAATATTTTCACCTGCCGCATTAATTCATGAGGTTGTGCTAGGGTGGTGTCTACCCTGTTGAGCAGGGCTCGAGAGGCCTCAGGTAGCTTCAGCCTTCCCGAGTGCCCATAATGGGAAGCCTTCTGTGCTCTGGCGGTAAGGGCAGTCTTGCTTCCAGTGTTTTTGCTCTTTGCAGAGGGAGCACATCCCAAGTGAAGAAGTTCCCACTTACTGAAGCGCTACTGAAATTTTGGGGCTCACCATAGCAGTGGCAATGATTTGTTCTGTTATTACTCCTCTTTGTAAAGGAGTTCTTGTGGTTTCTCTGTGGAGGCAGGTTTTATTTTCTAACACCAAAGAAACTGATTTGGCCCTGTTCTGTGCCTATAGTCATTTTCCCTGGGCCTTGACAGTTGTTTCCACTTTGTACCTGTTGTTAAAAATCCCTTAAGGACAACTTTAAAAATTGATTGATAGGAACCTCGGCATGGGGGAACACGTCTGTAATGCCAGCACTTGGGAGGCTAAGGCAGAAGGATCACCATGAGTAGTTTGAGGCCAGCCTGGACTACGTAGTGAGTTGAAAAACGACCTAAACTATATAGTCAGACCTTGTCTCAACCCCACCTCCCCAAAATAGTTGCTTAATAGTACTCTGAGGACCCATGACTTGCATTTGAAGTTTTATTTATTTTTTTTACAAATGACTGGGGCACTCTGTCTAATAAAATATGCCCCCAATAAACTTCATTCCACCTGTGAGTTAAGATCAATATTATTATATTTATGGAGTTTTTAGTTAAACATTGCAGAAACAAGGCAGGATTTTCTTTGCTGTTTTGGGTGATGTACCTTTTTATAATTCACTGGTTTATTTATGCATCTTTTTATTTCCTCAGTCAAACAAGCAATCATGTGACTGTGTTTTTCCTGACCCCCATCTCCAGTCTGATTTTGTCACGTAGGAGCTTGATGGGGAACAGCAATGAAATCCTCATCCTGAGTATTATTCCAGCTATGAGAGGTGCTGCTGTTTGTTACTGGATCAGGGCCAGTTCCTCTGGTAAAGAGAAAAAGAAAGTTTGAGAAGGTGGAGTTATGGAGGCCGAAGTCAAGGGAGAAGATGGGTAGTGAAACTCCCTGAACTGAATCCAAAGGTTCCTCCAGGCTGCTCTAGAGTGAGCCCTGCTATTGGGACTCCAGGCATCCGGGGAACTCTACTTGAAACACTTAAAAGCTTGCCTTCCACAGAGTTTGATGTGGTTTTCATTTTTTCTATGGGAACATGGTCATAACATTGTACAAGATCCAAGTAATTTTGGATCTTCATAAAGGATTATAATAACTCTAGACATATGGGACTTCTGTCAATTGTTTCTTCTTTCAAAAATTAGGTTGAAATATTGTGTTAAAATTTGAAATTCTATTTTGAGCCCATGTCTCTAATTTATATTGAGTTTAAGCTCAGTTGCAAAGGAAATCGACCTTTTTCTTCATTTTATAACGGTTCCAATTTTATAAAATACAAAGTAGTAGTTATGTTTTGGGGATAGACATTGAATTAGCCCAAAACTTTATAAGTTCCAGGTCTCCATGACCTTTCTTGTATGCTTATAAAAATAGTTAAAGAGAAAAGAAGAAATGACAAGATTGCTCTAGTTTAGCCACTTAGGATTAGACAAAATGTCTAGCATCTTTGGGACTTTTGTGTGTGAGTACTCATGTTCTCAGGTCTGAGGAGCCTCTGGCCGCTGGAAAGGGAAATCAAAGCTGCAGAGGTATGCAGAAAGGAGAGAGGAAGATTAGGTAAGAAAAGGGAGGGTGGGGGAGCACCCCCCAAGAGGGCAGAGTTGAGAACAAAGCATTCAGCTGAACTTATCAAAGTCGGTTCTTCAGTTTATTTTTTGCCTAACTTGACAAAAAATGTCACTACACGGGGTCAGAGGAGGTTCCTAAAAGAGAATATGGGATCCTGAGCTCACCCTACTCACAGGATAGGTTGTCAGATTGCAGACTTTAATCACAGAAAACAAATTTTCAAGATGCATTAATGAGGCATGAAGAGGTTTATCAGGCAGAAAGAAGTACACACTCAGAATGGAGTGTGGGGACCTTGAAGCTGAAGGGCATTATAGCCTGAGGTTGGGGACTTTTAGGTGGCCATGAGGGTGTCCTCCAGACGTGTTATCTGGAATATATACTCTTAGTCAGGTTACCCACCTGGTGGGCTATGCTATCACTTAAGCCATTTGAACTTTTGGAGTTGAAACATGCTGAATCCTTAATAGTGCTGCTTTTTCCAGGATAGGGGTCAGAAGGAGGAAGAGTAATTTTACAGATGAAAAGACCAGGCCCAATTTGCAAGCTTATTATCTTTTAAGATCTTTGGGGCTATTTTTTTTGGAGTGAATTTGCTGGAAAGGAAAGTCATTGTAATCTTAAATAACTTCTATGTCTGCAGCTGCAGTTTTTCTTAAAAGTACAATTTTTAAATTATGATTTTTTTCCTTGTCTTCTTTGTACCTATGTTAATTTTTTCTGCCCTACCTCAGTGTAATGCCGGATATAAAGGACATGTGTACTGAGACATTTGGAGGCGTTAGTTTGCAGAATTTGGCAAACAAAAGCAGGAGGGATAGAGAGAGAAATGATGGAAACAAGACTGAGAGATTAGGTTGGGAGTAGAGTAAAGGGAATTCCGGAAAAGAAGGTATGAAAAAAGAGAGTACGTATGGAATAGGATTACACAAGACAGAGCTCAAGAAGATAATCATGTAGGTTAGATTTAGAGAGAAAGTGGAACTGAGTTCTTTGATGAATTTTGAATAACAACACATGAAAAGAATATGAAATCAAGACAATGTGAAATGGATAAGGACGTACAGTAGTCACTTGACACTGATTGACTTTGATGTTCTCAAGAGAGGAAATGAGGAAGTGTCTGAGAAGTTTGGAATTATCGTGGGAGCAAACTAGGGGCAAGGATTACTAATTATTGTGCAGGGCCAAAATGAAGTTAGGGAATATGTTCTCTGTTAAGTAAGGCCTTCAGGCTTTTGCAGATTCTTCCAGAACATTCTACAATCTGGGATTTAAAGCGGAGGTGGCAAATAATGACTCAGGATGGGAATCTTGAGTACCTTCCAAATGTGCAGAAGAGAGAAAACTAAAATTAAATATTTAAGGACAAACCACTTACAATACAATTTCCTAAATTTTATGACAGGTGAAGAGCAAAGTTTTCTGAGAACATCAGGTGCTTAAAACATAAACTGCATTTATAATTCACCAGGCAGAGAAAGGATGGGACTTATTTTAGACGGGGACAGATAAATGAAGCAAAATGGTATGGCAGAATCTGCATATTTTACTAAGAGTAGCATAAAAGGAACACTCAAAACTTGCAAAACCAAACTCCAGTGAATAAGAACTAAGAAGTGACAGTGGGAAACGGAATCAGACACATTGGGTAGAAGGACACCCCGGAAGGAGAGACTCCCCCTACAGCCATAGAAATCGGCCCAGTAGGCAGAATATATATTCAGCAAAAAGAGCAAAATAAAACAGAACAAATGTTATTTGATGTCCAAGAATTTCAACTGGAAAGAATGGAAGTTCAGCAACATAGGGCAGAGCACTAATATGGAACTTTCAGACCAAAGAAAGTATCAGGATCTGGAAAAGCAAGCTAGCCATAGCAGAGCATCCTTAGAAAAAGACCAAATGGTTAAATCACGCCTCACAGTGTCTGAAATACCAAACAGATACAGGAAAATGGAACAAAATACAACCCAGAGATCATGTCTAGTTTACAAGTTGAAGACTTAATTTCATAAGCAAGACATAAGGCCAATGAAAATGAAGTCCACCTTGACTACAGCAAAGGTTGACTGTCTGAATTATGAAATATAATGATAGTTTTTTCTTACAAGTCACCTATGTAATTTTTTAACAGATTTCCCTGTGTGAAGGGAAGACCTCTGACTAGCAATAGATAAGTTATCAAAACTAAGAAATTAATCTTGGGACAATACTATGACACAAATACAGAATTTGATGCAAATTCATTGTTTTTTTCACTAATATTCTTTTTCTTAGTTATAAATTTAAAATGAAATAAATTTTAAAGGGAAATGTTACATGCTGTGGCAGAAACCACAAAAAAAGAGAAATTCCTACAGAAGTACTTGTTTATTAGATACTTAAAGGTAATTTCAATACCCACTGTCTATTTCATGGAATAAAAATGTTTATTATAAAATATTTACTGACTGTCCATCAGTTACATGGTGATGCTTAGGAGAATGATAACATAGTATGTGGTTCTTTATAAAATCCATATCATGTATAGTATACCAATACATTTGAGAATAGTTGGATATTCTAATATACAACATTATCTACCAGACGTAAAATAAATGGGGTATGTTCTCATAAAGGCATATTTTCATATTGCTATATTAAAATGAGATAATTGGATTAGAATTTTTTAAATCTCTAAGTAAACTTTTCCACATTACTTGTTTCAGAATAAATTCCAAGGAATGGTCTTCGATTTTGTAACCAAGCAAGTCTTTGACATCAGCATCATGATCCTTATTTGTCTCAACATGGTCACCATGATGGTGGAAACAGATGATCAAAGTCAAGAGATGACAAACATTCTGTACTGGATTAACCTGGTGTTTATTGTTCTGTTCACCGGAGAGTGTGTGCTGAAACTGATCTCCCTTCGTTATTACTATTTTACCATCGGATGGAATATTTTCGATTTTGTTGTGGTCATTCTCTCCATTGTAGGTAAGAATGCTTTCTTTACAAATGAAAGCTTGTGGCTACCCTGCATTAAGCAAGCCCATTGGCATCATTTTTCCCAACAGCTCAGATGATAGCATCTTTTAGCAAAAATTATTTTTAATTAAGGTACATGTACAATTTTAGACATAATGCTACTGTATACTTAACTACAATATAGTATAAACATAAACTTGTGAATGCACTGGGAAATGAAATAATTCACGTTACTCAGTTACTGCTTTATTTACCTTACTGTGGTTATCTGGAAGCAAACCTGTAATAATTCTGAGGTGTGCCTGTATTGCTATATCACTATGTACTGCCCTCTAGAAGAATAGAACATTGGAATAATATGTTGCTGCATTTGGTCTTCACAACAGTACCACAAAGCAGTAATATAGTCATTAAGGGGGAAGGAATATGAAAATTTGATTTCATAGAATTTGGGAGTAGAATAACTGTTATTAATAGAAGCTCTGGAGAAAGTGTGGAAAAGGGAGGAAGGAAGTTGGGCAATGAGATTAAGTCAAAGTTAGAAGTGAGAAGATCTGATATGCTACTACTCAGCAGGGTGAATAATGTAGAATAAAGGACTAAAGCTTGAAGAAAGGATTTTGAATTTTTTCACCAAAAAGCTAACTATTTCAAGGAGAAAGATGTTTGATCTGGCTTAAACATTACACAACTTATACATATATTGAAATGTTACAGGGTACCCCTTAAATATGTTCACTTTATGTTTTTCTGTATCAGTTTAAAATTTTAAAGCTATTTTTTTAAAAAGATGATATTTGAAATTCTTCTGACCTGGGCTTCTTTATTTCTTTCTACTCCTTATCAGTTCTGTAACCCAGAGCACTGTATGCCAGTCCCCCAATTCCTCTTTTTACAAGGAATCTTTCTGTAAAGTATTGATGTGATAATTAAAGCAATTGAGCAAATAAAAGTAATTAACACTGTACCTAGCATGAAGAATAAATTCAGTAAATGTTTAACAAGAAGTTGGCAATATCATTTAACAAGGCATGAAACCAAGAGCAAGAATTCAAACTGTCGGTGCCCAAGCTTTTATTTATTTATTTATTTTCCTGTAACTAGCTTGCTACCAAAAGAAAAAAAATCACTACTATCACAGAAAGATAATAATTCTCATATTTTTAATAAAGAATCACGTTTTTTAGGTATTATGCAAATTATTCTAGTATTTTGGAAGTATAACTTCATTTCTGTGCTGGGCTACCACACACTTCATGACATTTTTAGACCTTTAGTGAATGAGTTTCTCTTTTGATAAGATACTTTTTTTGATAGACGGTTTCTAAACAAAGAAAATAATCACTAATGTCCTCTTTTAACATAAAGATTTAAGTGTTATAAGACCAAACATGCCAGTTTAATTTTATTAAACAAACACTACAGATTATTTGTATTGGTATGTCGGTACTTAATTTTTACACATTTTGTAAAACTAGATAGCATTTGTAGTATACATTGTTGTTCACTGATCTTATTAACAACCCTCTTTTTGTTGATTGTGATTTTCTACAGGAATGTTTCTAGCCGAGCTGATAGAGAAGTATTTCGTGTCCCCTACCCTGTTCCGAGTGATCCGTCTTGCCAGGATCGGCCGAATCCTCCGTCTGATCAAAGGAGCCAAGGGGATCCGTACGCTGCTCTTCGCTTTGATGATGTCCCTTCCTGCCTTGTTTAACATCGGCCTCCTGCTCTTCCTGGTCATGTTCATCTACGCCATCTTTGGAATGTCCAACTTTGCCTATGTTAAGAGGGAAGTTGGAATCGATGACATGTTCAACTTTGAGACCTTTGGCAACAGCATGATCTGCCTGTTCCAAATCACCACCTCTGCGGGCTGGGACGGACTGCTCGCGCCTATTCTCAACAGTGGACCTCCAGACTGTGACCCTGAGAAAGATCACCCTGGAAGCTCCGTGAAGGGTGACTGTGGGAACCCATCGGTGGGGATTTTCTTTTTCGTCAGTTACATCATCATATCCTTTCTGGTGGTGGTGAACATGTACATCGCCGTCATCCTGGAGAACTTCAGTGTTGCCACTGAAGAGAGCGCAGAGCCCCTGAGCGAGGATGACTTTGAGATGTTCTACGAGGTCTGGGAGAAGTTTGATCCTGATGCAACCCAGTTCATAGAGTTTGCCAAGCTCTCCGATTTTGCAGATGCCCTGGATCCTCCTCTTCTCATAGCAAAACCAAACAAAGTCCAGCTCATTGCCATGGACCTGCCCATGGTGAGTGGAGACCGGATCCACTGCCTGGACATCTTATTTGCTTTTACAAAGCGGGTTTTGGGTGAGAGTGGAGAGATGGATGCCCTGCGAATACAGATGGAAGAGCGGTTCATGGCTTCCAATCCCTCCAAAGTCTCCTATGAGCCCATCACAACCACTTTGAAACGCAAACAAGAGGAGGTGTCTGCTATTGTTATCCAGAGAGCTTATAGACGCTACCTCCTGAAGCAGAAAGTTAAAAAGGTTTCATCTATATATAAGAAAGACAAAGGCAAAGAAGGCGAGGGAACTCCTATCAAAGAAGATATCCTCATTGATAAACTAAACGAGAATTCAACTCCAGAGAAAACCGATGTGACACCTTCCACCACCTCTCCACCTTCCTATGACAGTGTGACCAAACCAGAAAAAGAGAAATTTGAGAAAGACAAATCCGAAAAGGAAGACAAAGGAAAAGATATCAGGGAAAGTAAAAAGTAAAAATAAACAAAGAATAATCCATTTTGTGATCCACTGTTTACAGCCTGTGATGGTGATGTATTTGTGTCAATGGGACTCTCACAGGAGGTCGATGCCAAACTGACTGTTTTTACAAATGTATACTAAAGGTCAGTGCCTATAATAAGACAGGGGCCTCCGTTCCGCAAACTGGAAATCAATAAATCAGAGAAATAGCGCCAGGAGGTTTTTGTTTTCACAACCAGCTGACACTGCTGAGGAGCAGAGAGTAATGGCTACTTGGACAATGGGAACCAATTGAAAGGGGGAGGGAAGTTAAATTTTTATGTAAATTTAACATGTGACACTTGACAATAGTAACTGTCACTGCTGTTTATGTTTTAACTGCCACACCTGCCATATTTTTACAAAATGTGTGCTGTGAATTTATCACCTTTTTTTTTTAATTCACAGGTTGTTTACTATTATATGTGACTATTTTTGTAAATGGGTCTATGTTTGGGGAGAGGGATTAAAGGGAGGGAATTCTGCATTACTCTATTGTATAACTGAATATATTTTAAATGAAGGCATGTTGCAGTTCTCATTCATGCATAAAAAATTCACATCACAAAAGGAAAGAGTTTACTTCTTGTTTTGGGATGTTTTTAGATTTTTGAGGTGCTTAAATAGCTATTCATATTTTTAAGGTGTTTCATCCAGAAAATTTTGAATGTGCCTGTAAATGTTCCACAGAATCACAAGCATTACAGAGTTCTTTTATTTTTACATAACCCATTATCTGTATATGTATATATGTATATATGTATATGTGAGTGTATATACATATATATGTATACACACATGTGCACACAGAGATTCACACATGCCGTTACACAGTCAGTCACAGTCCTGGCAGCATGACTAAAACATTTTTGATAAGTGTCCTTTGACATAAAATAAAAATATCCTGTCAGTCCTTTCTAAGAAAACTGAATTGACCAAAAAGAATCCCCACTACCACTTTATAAAGTTGATTCTGCTTTTTCCTGCAATATTGTTTAGCCATTTTCTGCTCTTGGTAAGGTTGACAAAATACATGTCAATTTAAAAATATAAAAGTCTGCTTTGTAAATAGTAATTTTACCCAGTGGTGCATGTTTGAGCAAACAAAATGATGAGTTAAGCACAGTATTTATTGCATCAAATATGTACCACAGTAAGTATAGTTTGCAAGCTTTCAACAGGTACTATGATGTAGTCGGTTCCCTTATAGTTTGAAGCTGTCACTGCTGCATGTTTATCTTGCCAATGCTGCCGTATCTTATTCCTTCCACTGTTCAGAAGTCTGATATGGGAAGCCATATGTCAGTGGTGAAGTGAAACAAACTGTTCTATCAAGACCTCATTCTTCATGTCCTTGAGCAATAGGTTGCAGCAATCGACGAAGAGCTTCTTGCTTTTTCTTCTTCCAATCTTAATTGAACACTCTAGGGTAAAAAGCCTGACTGTACAAATGTTGCAAGCTGCTTAAATCTGTTGAAAATATATGGTTAGAGTTTTCTAAGAAAATATAAATACTGTAAAAAAAGTTCATTTTATTTTATTTTTCAGCCTTTTGTATATAAAATAAGAAATTAAAAGTATCTTCAGGTTGATGTCACAGTCGCTACTGTTCATTTCTGTTCCCAGCACTTTTGAATGAAAGCACTTCACAAAATAAGAAACAAGGACTAAGATGCAGTGTAGAATCCTGCTTTTTGAATGGTACTGTAAATTTGCACACATTTCAATGTGAAACAATTCTCAGACTAAGTCTAATGTTTATTTGCTTTGAAATAGTAATGCCTTATTGTTGAAAGAGGCTTAAGGAAAGACCAGCTGATATTTTTAGCATTGCTTGAATCAGATGTTTTCACCTAGTCTTTTTAATTCAGCAATCATCAGTCTTCTCCAACATTTGTTTACACAGATAGACCTAACCTTACTGATCCTTATGGCACTAGGGCTGTATCAGATGTGATATGGGATCCAAGCTTTTTTTTTTTTTTTCACAAAACCAGGTAGTGAAATTATATTACCAGTTACAGCAAAACATTTTGTGTTTCACAAGCAACATTAAATGTAGATTCTTTATACTAACGCTATTGACTTGTAGTGTGTTGATGAAATGCATGCAGGAAAATGCTATTACCATAAAGAACGGTAAACCACATTACAATCAAGCCAAAAGAATAAAGGTTTCGCTTTTGTTTTCATACTTAATTGTTCTGTCTTTGTTTCTATTTGAAATGCCATTTAAGGGTAAATTTCTATCATGTAAAAATGATCTAACAAAAGATAAATGTAAAGAATACACATTAAATATAATAATTCATCTTTAAAATTTTTCATGGACTGGAAATTAATGCAGAGGAGTGTATCGGATATGTAGTTTTAATATTGGCCAAAAACCAAGATATGGAATCAGGTAGAGTAGTAGAAAGTTACAAAAATTAATAAAGAATTGACTAACATTTTAAGTTGTGTATCCTTTCTCCTCCCCATCTATGTATAGTTTTGTCTTATTTTTCACTTTTCCCTTTAACTTTCTTGCTTATATATTCCTGACTTGCAGTTACATATACTCTTCCATCCTTTTCTTGGGCTCTTAGCATTTTTCAGTATTGATGATCTTGTTTGTTTTAGTCACCAAATGTCTTATCTCTTGCACTGTATGAAGAATGACTCCACAAACTTAGACCTCTAATAATTTTCAGTAACACTAATAAAATCTACATGGTATGTTGTCTTACATGCATTTTACACAATTTCCTTGACAAAAAGTTCCAAGAAAGCTTAGATCTGAATATTTTGTGACATGTAAAGAGAATTCACCAATTAGATTCAGTTTTCCCATTTAGCTATGAACAATTTCTCAACTTTGCATATTGGATAGCTTATTGATAAGTTTTTTTTTCTAATGCCATGTGTAGATAAAGACCAGTTCAATTGGATTCATATGTCTACAGGTAAGATTTATGGATTTAATATTTTTATGGCTTATTTACCATTGATGCTGAACCCTTAGCATGCTCAACCTTAAGCATGGTGTTAATGAGTTAAGGTCTCCATGCTCAACAGAAAAAAATATTACACAGAAAATACAGCTGTTCCCTGCAGAACTTCATGAGATTAACTCATTATGTACAGAATGAGAATGTCAATATGTTTTGGAGTACTTGTCTTTTGGTGTAAAGAAGTGACATTGATCTACTTATTTTGAGGGTTCTTTTTGAGGACTTTGGTGGAAAAGGAAAAATGTGTTCAAATGGTCTAGGAAACTTTTAAAAATTACGCACACACACACACACACACACACACTATATGGCATCCCAACTATGATGTATACTGAGTGATCTGAATAGGGGAATGATATAGGAAAGTTTATGAATTTACAAACAGGTCCTGAGTTAATTCTGTATGTCCTGATGCAGGAGAACCATTATTTGGGCCAATGGGAAGTAACTCTGAGTATCCACCCCCTCCAAAAAATTCAATTTTTCAATATTACTCATAATTAGAGACAGACAAAATTCCCATTTTCAGCAGCACCATTCTTGGAGTACTTCTCATGATCAGTTGTTTTCCTAAACTCTATAAAAACAGAACAAATTACAGCCAGAAGGAAAGAGATAGAGAGGGGAAAGAAAAAAATAGGAAAATGAGGGAAGTGAGTATAGGAAATGAGAGGGGATGCTTTATAAATTATCTCCTGAAAAAAGTTTGCTTTTAATAGCTGCAGCACTGTCGGGAAAGGACACTAAGAGACAGAACTAAGAGACAGAACCAAGAGAGAGAGAGAGAGGTGTGCCAGGACGACCAAGGCTGGTGCTGCTAACAAAGGCACTGGCCAGTCCCAGGCATTAACTTTTATTGACAATTGGGTTACACCCAAGCCAGGAGTGGTTTCTATGGAAATGCATGTAAACAAGGCTTATAAAGGATAAGACAAAGCATTCTCAAATTAGGAACAGAATAGACAAAATGTATGGTTGTAATTAAAATATTGTCCTTATAGTCTGAAGGTTTTAGTTGTGGGAGCAGAATCTGGGTGCGAGTTAGTCTAACCTCAACAGGTAGACTTTGGACAGACTCACTCCTATAAACAAGCCAGTTGTGAGGTTGACTCTTTACAACCTGTTTTGGACATAATCAATGCTACAATCCTCTACACCTCACCTCTTATATGTTATTTTTGTCTAATATTTTAACTTTAGCTTAATTGATACTGAACAAATTAAACTATTTTATTGCAGATTTGCATAGAAATGCTTAAACTTACATGCTAGTTAATTCCTGTCCTCAAATGTTCTGCTTCTTCACTTTGTATTCTATTTCTTCTTCAGATACATCCTTTAGAAATCCTATTTATAAGGTTGGAGAGCAAACTGACTCATCATTCCTTTTATTGAAGCTGACTTTATTTCAGCCACATTTTGAATAGATTGGCTTATAATTATTTTTGTTTCAATTTGTATGATTTTAGTTATTAAATTATTTGTGTTAGTTTATGCCAACATAATTTGAAAATTCAAAATCTATTACTATATTCAATTTAAAATACTTCTGGAAAATTATTAGCTTTTCACTCATGCAAAGTTTTTATGCTCCACATTTCTATTTTTTTCCATCTGGGAAGGTGGAGAGTTATATAATGAATCTTCTAAGTCTTCCATAACTCAGTATCTTTTTTCTTAAAGTTTATGCTATTCTTGATCACTTGTAGGTATTGATACCAGGACAGTGCTGATGTTATAAAACTTCATCCAGGAAATATTCTTCCTAAACAAATTTCTGTAAGAATGGGATTATTTTTAAAAAAAGAATGGGATTATTTCTTCCTTGAACATTGACAGAATTATTCACCAGTAAGGCCATCTGGAACTTGATTTTTTTTTTTTTTTTGTACTGGGGATCGAACTCAGGACCTTGTGCTTGCCAGGCAGGCCTGGTGCCACTGAGCCAACTCCCTGGCTCAGCCCTTTTACTTCTATCAATCTAATTAACAACTATAGACTTGAGTTTTTTAATGTTTCTTTTAATTTTCATGAACTAATAATGTGTCCATCTGATTTACTGAGTTCATATTATTTGTATGTAAATTGTTCATATTATTCTGTTTTTTCAAAAATTCTGTGGCACTTCTACTCAGATCCCTTCTTTTGTTTCAATTATTAAGCATTTAAAATGTATCTGCTGTTCTTAATTAGCCTTTTTAGGAATTCTTTAATTTTATCAATTTACTCAAAAAACAACTTTGGTTGATTATTGTTCAATGGGTTTTTAGTTTTCTATTTTATTGATTTTTGCCCTTTCTAATCCTACGACTATCAGTTTTATGGTCTTTTCATATTGCACTGTCTGAAAATCCACTACAACATAGAAGAAGGTAATGTTAGCTTTCTTTTGTTTCTGATCTGAATGGGAAGGTTTCATTAATCCATTATTAAGTGTACTGGTATCTTTTAAATCCTTGAAATGACTACTTATTAATTTTTAGCCTTTACCATTTTATTAAAGTAAATACACCTAAGGTTATAGATTTCTCTCTAAGCCTGTATTTAATAATATACTACTCATTTTGGTATGTTTTATTTTAATATCACCAAATTAAAGTATTCTCTAATATATTTTTTGATTTATTTTTATTAGGAAAGTAAAAAATACTTCTTAGTTATCAAATATTTGAGAAAATTTCTAAATATGTTTATTTTATTTTTGGTTTAATTACTCTATTCAAATTATACTCTTTGCCTAATTTTAGTCATTTAGCATTTTGGGAGAATTGTGCTGTAACTCACTATTAAATCTGACATATAATTTCATGTACTGTTGAAAATCAAATACTAGATATGACCCTTTTAACATATAAAGAACAGCACACCTATCATTTGATTTCCAACTACACCAAAGAAGTGCTATTAACATTATCATGTATTTTTATTTTATATGTAGTTTAAACTCTGGAAGGTATTATTGTTGTTACTGTCTTTATGAAGTCAGTATTCTCACTTAATTTTCCTAAAATATTTAGCTTTCTATTCCTTCTTGCATTTTCATCCTTACCTGTGGATCATTTTTTTCTTCTTCCTGACAAAATCTCTTTTGTATCTCCTTTAATGTGAGCCCACTTTTATTGAAACTTTCAAGTTTAGGTACCAAACAATCTCTCTCTTATTTTCAATTTGAAGGATATTTCCACTAAATACAAAGTTCTAAATAGTATCTTTCCAGCTTAGCATTTTGATAATAACATTCTTTTTCTTCTATAAAAAGATCGTTTCAAACAACACAGAAAAACCATAATGCTCATACGCATAAATAAATGAATGTGTCAAAGTTTTCATTTAACTTATTACTTAGTCAATTGGGCTTTCTTTTTTTGTCGTCTTTATACCCAGCTTTCTACCTGTCCACATGCCAGACCTTCAAGGACACTCTTTATCTTTCTTCAAGCCAGAACAACCCATGGGGCACTGTATCCATTCCTTTGGACTCTTCCTGCTTCTCCTTGACAGACAGCCCCACATAGCCCCAGGCCATACTAAATCACTTAGCTTGCAACTTTTCTTGTCTACATCTTAAAGCTTGCAGAATATACCCTTTGGTAGCTCTGTAGTTCTATTTTCCAGTGTCTGCTTACCACTACCACCTTCCATCCTATTTTGTGAGGGAGGGAGATCACCTGTCTCTTACCTGATCCTTTTAAGTTTTCCTCTCAGTTTCCATTAGCCAGTAACAGGAAATGCCTTTATTTTCCAGGGAGGTAAAAAAGTGTTTCACATAATATACTATTCTTCTTCGAATGGCGCGTCATGATTTATATCTGGACTGTCTCCCCCAAATTCTCATGCACCTAGAGGTTGGTCTTTTGAAAAGAGATTGAATGAATCATGCAGGGTACTATGCCTAAATTTGATGGTAGGGAGGATGGGGCCTGGTGGGAACAGGAAGGTCCTTGGTGGGGTAGGACTTATAAGGTATATCTGGCTCTTTTCATTCTCTACTTCCTAGCTTTCATGATGTGAGCAGTTTTTCCTTCACTGTGCCCCTCTGCCATGCCAACCTGCCTTGAAGCTAGCTGACCATGGACTGTAAACAAGAGCCAAAATAAACCTGTGCTATAAGTTACAAGTGTTGGGTATTTTGTCTCAGTGATGAGAAAGTGATTAAGGCATGGTTTCTATATTTTGTTCATCTTTTAAATCTCTGGGTCTTGATAACATTACTATGAAGTTATAAATATCAAGTTTGAAGGTGAATACTTTTTCCCACTGTTGATATATTTGGCACCTGATCTTTTGTTATTTGAAACAGAATGTCTCATGGCCTTCATGAAGGAAGGGATTCAAGAAAAGGAGAGAAAATTACTGAGAAAGTAAACTGCAACAGGGAACGACTCAATATTTACCTTAATATAAGTAAATATGTGCACAAGATTTCTAACTTGATAAATCTAACAGTATATTAGTGGATCCAAATTTTAGAATGCTAAGAGGAATTATCATTCTATGCTCCATTCTAGAAATCCTAAAGTATAGGCTTTATTAGAGGGAATTGCAGTGAGGTTTAATAACTTTGCCATGTTTTCCCTTGTTAACAAGAATTCTCCTGAAATTTTAGGAAATTGTCCTGATGTCTTGGATGGCCTCTCTGGAAGCTCCTCAAAGACTTAAGGATAGAATACCATAACAAACAATCTACTCCTAGGCTTATGCTCAAAAGAAACTAACTGTACACAAATATTCATACTAGCATTACTTATAATAAATGGAAACAGACCAAATGTCCACGTATAATACATTTTGGCATATATACATATCATAGGATGTCATCCCATCGTGAAAAAGTACTGATGAAGTACTGATATATACTACAACTTGAGTGAACTCAATAACATGATATGCGAATCAACAAATGAACAGTCACATATTATGTAATTTATTTTATATTATAAAATAATATAAAATAAATTGATAGGATGCAGATTAAATGTTTTCAAGGGATCGGAGGGCAGCAGAATAGGCAGTGATTACTTAATGTTTATGGTAAGTTTTGATGGGTAATGAAGTACTTGGAAACAGAGCCAGTGGCTGCAATCCAATGTGAAAATTCTAAATGCCACTTAACTATATACTTTACAATGATTATGAATTTCTCAAAATTTATGTGAAAGAATTATTAGTCACTATTGCCATTTATCCACCAGGGGGCATTGCTTCCATTAGGAAACATGAGTGGTGTATTCATTTGGCTGGATAGAAGGGGTCTTTCTTGTGAATTCATCTTTTTCTGCTTACTTTACATTGATTTTAGGTATAAAACAATAGAAGCAAAAGTACATTTTATAAACTACTGGAAAAACAATGTTTTACATTTTAACGCACCTCATAAGAAATCGTGTGATTTGTATTTAGAAAAGCTTCTTTTCCTTGATCATAGATCTCATAATTCAAAAATAAATCAACAAGAACAAATTATGAGACTAGAAAGCTGAGTGTCATATAACAAGACTATAATCACAGCACTCAATAGGCTGAAGTAGGAAGATCTTCATGAGTTTGAGGCCATCCTAGGTTACACAGTATGTTGAAGGCTTTGACTGTATAGCAAGACCTGTCTCAAAGAAAAAAAGATTAATAGAAAACATTTCAAAGACTACTGTAAAACTGGATGAACAAATTGTTCATATATTCATATCTATGGGAAATTCCAACTAACTTTTCATTATTATTGTAAATGAGGGATTTTTGAAAATGCTTATCAATATTTCCATGAGCACAAAAATTTTGGTGCACAATTAGGTATTATTTCGAATTCTTTCTCCAATTCATGAAATGCTTTATCATTTAATAAAGCATCATATCCTAGGGTTACTGTAGCAAAAGTTTTAACTGAGTAACACAAGAAGTGCCTTAAATACCCGTATGGGATATTTATTTTCAGCTCCAAATGCATGAAATACATTATTCTCCCTGAAGTGGTACTGTCCTGCTGATACCATCCATAAGAAAATTCCAAAATGACAGAGAAAAACTAATAAAAGAAAATATAGTTCCAAACTAAACCTGAATAAAAGCATTTTGATTAGAGCCATACAATTATGAAGTAATTCTTGAATTATACAAAAGGTCACAGTCACAAGTTTGCAAAGTATGTGAATAGTAATAAAAGCCTTCTTCTGGAGTAAGCTAATAGATTATAAAGATCAGGAAACCCAGAAAATATCACTATGAAATCCTCCATGAAATAAGAAGCAGCATTTTAATATAAATAATTTATCGAAAAAAACTCAATGCTAGGCCTGGCAGGTGTTCAAAGAAGAGTTAAGGAATATAAGCTTAATCCTAGTCATTTAGTTAGAAAGTTCTAGAGAAATACCAGAACTACTCATATATATATACATTTCCCTAAAGCGCCTTGGTTTAGTCATTTTAAAACACGGATGACTGTCATCTCCATGAAATGACACTTACATTTTGTTATCATAGCACTCTGGTTGTCAATTTCAAAGTAATAAATAACCACAAATATGGTTGATCAAAACATACCTGGCAGT
This sequence comes from Fukomys damarensis, assembly GCF_012274545.1. Lineage (NCBI taxonomy): Eukaryota > Metazoa > Chordata > Mammalia > Rodentia > Bathyergidae > Fukomys > Fukomys damarensis. Next base: position 29,105,980 of record NW_022900938.1, on the reverse strand, counting down.
TTCTTTGAGTTAGCAGACCAGGCACAGTTTTGCATTGGAGTTGTTAGCCAGAGAAGGAGATTCACCTGTGCCTTGGAATCGTGTCCATGCTCATGTGCTACTTGGTAGAATTTAGCTTCTTGCAGTTGCGGACCTGATCATGGCTTGTTTCCACAAGACCGATAGGTGATGGAGTCTTTCCTCCTTCAAGTCTCTGAGGCAGACCTAACCCTCTTTTCATTTGACTGGATCCATATATTTTCCTTCAATTAACCCAGCATCAAACTGACTAAGGACCTTAATTACATCTGCAAAATCCACTTACCTATGTCATATTGGCTGGATTAGGAATAAGTCATAGTTTCTGCCCACATTCAAATAGACTGGATCACACTAGGGTGTCATGACTTATGGAGGAGGGGCTCATTCTAAGGACTGTCCACCACACACGACAGCTGAGATTGATGAGCCCTTACTATATGAATCAAAATTATATTGCCCTCAAAAGACAAGCCAAGAAGAAAGCACCTTTTTCTGCACTGCTTTCATCATAGAGTAACAAGACTTATTTCTGTCTGGAGGGTTATATATATCACACAGGCAATAAGTATCACCAGTCCTCCTACTTAATTCATTCACAGCACAAACTTACCTATTTGCACTCCAAATAAATTTATCTTTCCCCGTAAAGTAATACTTTAAGCATTGACAATTCATATTTTTGGCTGAACAGAGAAAATTTACACTGGAAGCATGCAACCTAATTTTTAATAAACAAAATTAAATTTCTGTGAGTACACTAATCGAAAATCAAGAAAAACATACTATAGCATTGACTTGGCTTTCTTATTCAGGATATGAGAAATCCCTTGGGCCTTTTTATTTTACAGGGTTTTTTTCTATTAAAAGAACACAGAGAGCTCATTCTTGTATCATTTTTGCATATGAAAGTTTCTTCAAGGTGATACAGGAAATGAGCCAGCAGCTAAATATTCCCTACTGCATTTGTGAAAAGAAGTGATTACTCTATAGAAATGCAAGTCTGAAAAATCAGAAAATTGAGAAAAACAACAAAAGTAGAGATTCTTTGCATAGAAGCCTCAAAATAATAGGGAAACATAACAAGTAATGGAGCAATCATAAAACAATGAAAGAATCTTCCATGAGGCAGTGAAGATCTTGGAGAGAGATATATGAGAATTTGCAGAGTGAGAGTGTTGCAGGTGGATTTTAAATCCTACCAGCAAGATCTTGCATGACTTGTTAGTCCTAGAAGTGACATAATTCATTTGGAATAATTATCTGGAATAGAACTCTCTAACTTGAAGATACCTTGTAAGACCTGATTTAATCAGTTACTAAAACTATGAAACAATCAAATTAACCAGTCAATTCCAGGTTTTATGCCAGAGGCTTGAATTTTCTGCCTTTGCACAAGTGGGAGAATGTGTAGGAATCCAAATTGGTCACCTTTGGTCTGGTTACTAACTGTAGAGACATTATTGAATCCTGGCCCCTTTGGGAGGCTGTAGTGTCAGTGGCTCAAGAAAAACCAACCATTTGTATCAAAATTAGGGAGTGTCTAGGTATAATGCCCCTGTCCGTATACATAGAATAGTGCTAGATATGTATTAAATGTTGCTGAAAAGTTGAATGAATTACAATCTGCTTATAGAATTCCTGAAGGATTTAGGGGCCACTTGAACTTTATGCCATTCTGTGAAACCATAACATTTGTCCCTTGAAGACTCTTTCCTTCCTCCAAATCCCACAGAATGAGCACACATTTCTCCACTGTGCAATCTTGTCCTGCCGGCCACAGTTGATTGGATGTAAATCTGTCCCAAACTGGATTAATCAGGTTTACATCCCTAAAAATTTGAAAGGAGGGTAGGGACAAGGGGAAAAAATGAGAACCAAGACCTCTCATGTAAAGGTACAATATCCCAGTAATGAATAAAACTGTACTGTATACCTAGAATGTACCAACAAACGCAATTAAAAAAAAAATTGAATCAAAGATACAAAGACTGCGAATTGCTAGCTGAACTATTTAATGGCAGATCTGAAAACACCTCTAATCTTCCTGAGGCCTGGAAATTGAATATTTCTTTGAATTCTGTGAAATATCTTTTCAAGAAATATCCTTTTCATTCATTTTTGTTTGCTTGGGCTACATTGAAGATTATGGTACTTTCAACCAAAGACTGTTAAAGAAGAATCATCAATTGTTTTTGGAATGTGCTGAAGACCAAGGAAAGGAATGTGAGATGTTTGTGGGTGACTTACCATGTCTCTTCATTTTTCTCACTTTCAAGCATGCACTCTATCAAAATTAAAGCATTAAAAATTGTATCATGGCTTCCCTCACTTTACAATATTTCAAGGATGCAATGTGTTTAAACCCAGATAAGTTTATTTCTATGTGAATGCATTGGAACTACCAACCATAGCTCCCAACCTAAACAAAAAACAAACAAACAAACAAACAAACAAAAGTAGACAAGAACACAGCCACACTTAGCAGAAAAAGTTCAATTAGATAAGTGAAGGGTGTGTAGTAAAGATCGTGAAGAGACTCAGTAGCATTAACTGATTTTATTGAGCATTCAGTGTAAGTTTTAAATTATAAGTCATAAGTTACAAATTGTCTTCTTTGTTCAGAGATAAACATAATATTAAGTGAACATATACGTAGATTTGGTAAAATACAATTAAGTTTTCCCTTTAGCATTGTATCTTTTGTTGATTTTTCACAACCATAAAACCTTGAGTACCATTATTATAGATAAGTAGCTTAATTAGATATCTTGTAGGCAGTTAGACAGGTCTAGCCCATGTAGGAGCCAACATGAAGGACAATCAAGACACATTCACTGAAGGCAAGAATTGTAAAAGGAGAGAAACCACTACACCCTTGTGCTTCCCCTGGGGATAAATAACAGTGATTGATGTTCTAAATAGGCATCCATCACCTTCGTGGGGGGCCAAGGTCTTAACCCAGCCTTTCCAAGTAATGTCCCTGACCCCTACCCTTACTGAAAATCTTTGTAGGCTTGCTACATGACTTGCTCCCCCATTTAACCCCTATTGAATCGATATTACCTGAGTGATTGTACTTGCAATCTATTGGTTGGTCATGGTTTTGCTCTCCTCATGCCCACCTTATAATTTTCCATTTGGTCTTATAGTTTTGTTCCACTTTGTACCCACCTCACCACCTAACTTTGCTGTATAAAACATCTTTGGAAAGTGGGGTGGGGGGCAACCCACTTACCACTCTGCCTCCTGTCTCTGTAAGACAGAAGCTTTCTTTCTTGCATTAATTTTTTCTTACTCTTAACCTCTGTTGTTCCTAGAATTCATTGTTTGATTTTAGAGAACATAAATTTGTATTTCTTATATCTAGCAGGTTTGGGAGTTACAGCTCTTCCCCGTATATTACCATGAGTTAGGGTAACACAACATTATCTTTAATGTTAGTAAATACGCTGCCTAAATGAGCACCATAGTATCATTTAAAAAATATTTTTGAGTATTATCTACATTTCAAAAACATACTTGGAAAAATACAAAGGCTGAGACTGCTTTACCTTTTCTTGAATTTTTCACTATACTTTCCAGTATGTTTAAAATACCTTATAAAAGGCAGATTTAAAAAATATAACCTTGAGCTGGGGATTTAGCTCAGTAGTTCCGGAGCCTGACTTGCAAGGGCAAGGACCTGAGTTCGATCCCCAGTATGCACACACAAATAAAACCTTACCAAAAATAAAAAATATAACCTCTTTACCTTTTCTTGAATTTTTCACTATACTTTCCAGTATGTTTAAAATACCTTATAAAAGGCAGATTTAAAAAATATAACCTTGAGCTGGGGATTTAGCTCAGTAGTTCCGGAGCCTGACTTGCAAGGGCAAGGACCTGAGTTCGATCCCCAGTATGCACACACAAATAAAACCTTACCAAAAATAAAAAATATAACCTCTAACAAGCGCAAGGTCCTGAGTTCAATCTCTGGTACAATATATCTATATCTATATCGTATGAGAATCACTTACTCTAGAAAGTATACAGTGGAATTGATAGTATGTGGTTGATTTTTGCTCTTCCTTGCTAAACAAATGTAACTCAGTCTGTGAAGGATAACTAAAACCAATCACTTGCATGCATTGGTGTTGTGAGTTACTTTTGTGTCTTGTCACTGGAAGAGTGACTACTAACTATTATAGCAGAGCACATCTCTCCCCAGTCCTCTGAACTGCTGTGGGCATCATGGGTCTGCAAGCTCCTTACTACTGAGCCCCCTTGATACTCCTTAGCAGCACTCCCTGTGGATATTACTCTGTGCTTTTCCTGGCTAAATTTTAGCTCAATACTCAGCAGTAATTCAGATCTCCTGTTGTTGCTCATGTCTGATACAAATGCAGTAGGGAAAGTGGCAGCTCTACATTTCCAGATGTAAATTGGCAAGGAGCCCAACCTTCAGACTCTGAGATAATGTCACTTTTAGGTGATCATCTGGTACACATGCAGCAACTAAAATACTGAGGCAGAGTCCTGCGGAAAAGATCGACTTTTTGCTTTGAAAAGGTGAGGGTAGCTCTTCCAATTAAGTAATACAAAACCCGAGGAAACATAGTTCCCTGAACAATCTTAATCTTACAATATATATGTCCTCTGCATAGCTTTCCTGGTGTGTCATTAAAACTACTATTTTCAAAAGCCAGCCGTGGTGGCACATGCCTGTAATCCCAGCACTCAGGAGGTTGAGGCAGGAGGATCGCTGTGAGTTCAAGATCAACTTGGGCTACATAGCGAGTTCCAGTTCAGTCTCAACTACATAGTGAGACCCTGTCTCAAAAAAAACAAAAAAACAAAAAGCTAACTGTAAAGCCAGCACCTTCTTTGACTAATAGGCTCTCTTGTTCTTCCTGCAACTTACACTTTTGTGCATGATTCTCCTGAAAACAGTCTCAATGTATCGTCAGCTTTGGCAAATTGTTAAACTATTTCTTAAGCAAAGGTGAAGGACCACAGGTTAGAGTGAGAGTGAAAGGGGTCCACTTGGGATATTCTCATGTCAACAAGTCTAGCTGGGGTGAGGCACAAGTCAAAGGAAAAAATCTTTAAATAGGGACATTAGAAGTGTTTACCTTACTTTGTGATTTTTATAGGAGCTCACACTTGAATTTGCCTTGAGTCTCAGAGGAGGCTTTGGATTTAGACTTTTCATCAATGCCAAAACTACTAAAACCTTGGCAACTCTAATGATAGATTAGAGGCATTTACCTTAAGGAGATAGACATGAGCTTTCAGGGTCAGGGATGGATTGTTATGATTTGATCTGGGGTATCTCCCCAAAACCTCTTATGTTTGGAAGGTGAATGAACAGGGAGATTAGGGAGAGACATCTGTTTAGACTATCAATCACTGCTATTCATCTCTAGGGGAAGTATGTAAGTGTAGTACCTTTTTTCTCTTTTATAATGCTGACCTTTGGTGAATGTGTCTTAATTATCTTTACTACTGGCTTCTACAGGGTTGACCCTGTCTAACTACCTACAAGCTATCTAATTAACTTACCTATCTACAATAGAACCTCCAAGTGGCTGAGGCTGGGATAAGCGTAGTCCAGTGGTAGAACTATCTACACAATGGGAAGGTTCTGTTGACTTCTCATGAGACTAGACACACCATACTTGGGCAATTAAAGGGACTCAGCTATTGCTCCTACCCATCCCCAGGGAACTTACTCATTTCACTTGTAGCTTCTTCTTGACTTCATCTCACCCATAGTTGTCATGAACCTTGTCATAACAGGACTTCCTGAATATCTTCTCGGCTTCTGCTCCAACGTGTTCTGCTCTTGAAAAATACCAGTTTCCTGTAAGTTTCATTAAGTGAAGGGTCATTTCCTTTGTTTACACTCATTGCTTCCCACCTAGCACTTGAACCATATTCAGAACCTTTTGTGAGTCAGGCCAGTTACTATTTTCTTTTCTTTTTGGTACCAGAGATGAAACTGGGAAACTATTTTCTTTATTGTATACCATAACACAAAGATCCATATATTTTGGAATGGAGTAAATTGCTGTAATACTCAAATACATCAACAGAAGTAGTACCTGTAGCAATATTGTGACAGAATTAACATACTCATACTGTATAATTAATCAAACCATTACCAAGCAGTGTATAGGGACATAACAGGCAGCATGAAACTGAGCTGAGATGTGTAATGGAATGAAAAAGGAATCATAAAAGAAAAACAAACAAACAAAAAAACTAGTAACATTCTAGGAGAGAGATTCAGGGCTAAAAACTTGATCATTTCTTGTCCCAGCATAACCAAGTTAATAACAGAACTGACTGTTTAATTAGGCATCTGGCTATGATAGAATTGTAGGACCATTTGCAGAATAGGCATGGTGAAGCGTTAGAATAGATACTGATGAACTGAAATTCAGGAAACTACTTCAGAGAGAAGCCAAAAAAGGCTGGAATTCTAGAGAAACAAATATGAGTCAGGAAAGAGAATGGCTAACTAATGGAGAGGACAGAGCTACAAGGATGAAACTAAACAGCCATTCAGTTCTGGGAGGTGAGATACTGACTTACATAGATTAACGACTATATAATGTTTTTATTAAGCACCTTATGTATACAAGAATTTTTGTTAGCTCAAATGGAAAAATTTGTAAGTGTCAGATAGAATTTTTTTTTTAATACTGCTTACACAGGTTTTTTTGTTTGTTTGGTTTCTTTGTTTCTTTTTGGTACCCGGAATTGAACTCGGGTCCTTGCACTTGCAAGATAGTCAGCGGAAGTGCTGAGCTAAATCCCCGGCCTGTCAGGTAGATTTTTTAGAAACATTCTACTTGTTAAAAATTTCTTGAGATGGTATAGTAAAAGTAATTCAGGTAGAAAAAACAAATAAAAATATATAGATAAAGATACTTGCTATCATCAAAAGGATAAAATTCTTGGGATATTTTCAAGGAATCTGAATAAATTGTCTAAAACTGCTTTAATAAACTTATCATTTATTTTGTTTCAAAATACCTCAGAGTCAAGCTACTCTCAGGGCTCTCTGTACTCAAGAAATACATGTATACTGAGGTCTCTGCCTTTCAGTGCTTATTCATTTGGTCTCTGTAGAGTAAACAGAGACTTTTATTGGCCCTTTCCCCCAAGCTTCTGGAAGTAGCTTCCAAATCCTTGGAATTTCCTGAATGATAAGGATGTTTCTGGTATCATGGTGGATTCTGATAATTTATTCTAAAGAGGAGATTCATTTTGGGCCCTAGAATTTTTTTTTTTTTTTGATTCCAGGGATCGAACTCTGGTCCTTGTGCTTGCAAGGCAGGCCACCGAACCACTGAGCTAAATCCCCGGCCTTGGGCCCTAGAAATTTTGTGTTAATGATAAGACCCAGGATGGGAAAATTTAAAAGGCTGACTATGTGATTAGAGGCTTGGGAGTGTTAGTTCAGTCACTTGGCCAGTGATTCAATCAACCATGTCTATGTAATTACTAAAATAAATAAATAGGTAAAACCTCTGAACATCAGCATGCTGGATGGGGTTTTCATCCTGACCCTGTGTGACCATAGTCATTCTTCGCTGTGTTCTGGAAGTTGTTCTAGTGATAGCTAAACCTGAGCAAGTGATGAGAATCCTCAGAAATTAGAGCAAACTGGTCAGAAGTGCGAGTGATCTGGGGACCCTGGGGCTTCTTGTTGGCATTTAAAGTGAGAGGAATCTTGTGGAGGGGTTTTCCCTCATTCTGTGGAATTGGGTTCAATGATTAACTGGCATCAGAATTCATCACAGTCTGACTTCAAATAGCCTTTCATTCATTCACACAAGTAGTGTTGGTCAGAGTGTGGTCCCCAGACCAGCAGCATCAGTGTTTCCTAAAAACTAGTTCTCTTGTTTGATTTCAGAACAACTGAGTCAAAATGTGGGAGTAGGGTACAGAAATCTGGTTCATTGGGCCCTTTAGGTAATTCTGATACACAGTATTATTTGAGAAATATTACAGAAACTTTATGTACTCTTCCATGCCCAGTAACATTTTTCCTCCTTCAATAAAGACTTCTTAGAATTACAAACCTGATGTGCTTCCTATGACCTTTGACGTCATCCTGTACCTCCTTTTCATTTTAACAAGTTTGTTCTAACACAGTAGTTTCCAGTATTTCTGTTCTGTGGCCACCTTAAAGTGACAGAGGAGAATGAAAAGTTTTTGTTTAACTGGAAGATATTTACTGCATTTGAAATTAAAACTAAAGTAATTTAAAGATATTTATTTAAATATTATTTTAAATAAAAAATAATAAAAGGAAAACATGTTCACATTGAGTTACATTCCTAGCATTTTTTTTTCTTGATTTTGAAACTGTATCTAAGTTGCTAAATTGCCTCGGTTGGGCTCAAACTTACCTTCCTCCTGCCTGTGGGTTCTATTTTTTGCAAATCTCTTTAATATGTAGCTTATCAGAAGAGAGCTGAAGTAACATCTCTGTCTTTTTATTTAAAGTATTCAAATATGTTGTTTTCATCAAAGTGTATGAAAAAATTTGACCTCATATATACATAGTTTCAACAGGAAATGTGTTAGCAGCCATTTCAGATTATTATCGTTTTACTTTTCCAAAAATTGATGAGAAAGTTTTGATTTTTATTATTTATTTATTTATTTTTACAGTGCATGTGAGCAAACCCAGGGTCTCCTGTCTACTAGGCAAGTGCTCTACTCCGTCCTTAGCCTGACCAATGCAGTTTTATAAAGGATAATTGCAATGTAAAAGTTGGAATAAAATCAATATGGTCTTTGTACTCTGCTACATTAAAATCTATTGGTATCTGTATATTTTACCAGTGCATTGTGTTGTGACATTACTTATTGGCCACTTAAGAACTAATCATTCTGCTGAGTTATGTATATATCCCAAATGTTGATACATTTCACTAAACAATACAAACTATCACATTTGTTAACATTATCACCTATCTCAGAAAAATCTTAAAATGTTGGAAAGCTCTCAAGTTAATGGCGGTAGAAAAATTCTAATTTTACTTGACAGCTTAAATTTTATCATTGGCAGCAAGCACTGTCAGTTTTCTTTGAAATTACAGACTCATTTCCTTCATATTCAAGGAACTGCCTGCCAAACACCCAAATCTGAAAAACAAGTTTGTCTGCCAGTCATTCTTTCAAGTAAAAATGGCTTTCCATGAAAAAAAAAGTTGTTTAGCACCTAAAATGATCTCACATGTGCTTTTTCTTGAGAAAATTATCATATGTTGTTATGAAACAGAGGTAGTTTATTCATTGGTTTATTCATACTTACCATTTAATCACACAGGATATTTAAACACATCTCCTCAAAGGTTAAGGTTTCATGAAATTAATTTTTACTACTCCATCAAAGGCAAAAATGAAGTTACCCTCCCCTGCTATTCTTCCCTTTTTTCCTCCCTCCTTTTCTTTTGCTCTCTCTCTCTCTCTCTCTCTCTCTCTCTCTCTCTCTCTCTCCCATAACTATGCACATATAAAAATCAGTAACAGAGTGGGCAAAAAAAAATTGGTGTTTCTGATAGGATTTGTGTTAAAACATCAGAAGGTTTGTGCAACCCAGCTTCTGCAACATGTAGACAACTGTCCACACAAACAGAAACACAAATAATGTCTTGGTGTAATTATTTGGGGTCTCTCAAGGACTTGTAGATCATACTTATAGAACCACCAATCCAATAGAATTTCCTATTACTTACATTAGAATAGAAGCTTCTTAGGCTCAGAGGTCCTACCCATCTTGCTTGTCATTTCATTTTCAGCATCAAGAAAAGTACTCAGTACAAATATTGGCAAATAGATATGTATGCAACAAACAAGTGAACCTAATGCCAGTGATATTTGAAATTTAGCCAGCATTGCTGTGCTTTGTGTTCCCCTAATAAATGTCTATCAGGTAAACCAACCAGGGATTTAGCTCAGTGGTTCCATCTGCTTTGCAGGCTCAAGGCTCCAAGGTCTATCCCCAGTGCCAAAAAACAAAAACAACAACAAAAAAAAACTACATAGGAAAACCAATTAACCAAAATAACCAGTCCATATAAAGCTTGTCTCTTAGAATGCTTCCCCTTGCTTGTGGAGATGTTCTAATAGATATTGTCATAAAAGTTTGTCTCTAATTCACAGGAGTTGTGTAAGAAAGCAGTAGACGACACTCCTACAGCACACTTTCTTAAGTTCCTCATCATTGAGCCATGTGCTGAAGTTCAGCTTTTCCATGGCAATGTATTTAACAAATTATACAGAATGCATGTTTTCTCTTTTGCAATTTACAAAGTGTAGTGTAGAGAATAATTATAAAATGTTTTATGGCTGGGCCAGGAACTTAGCTCAGTAGCACTGCACCTGCCTCACAAATGCAAGATCCTGAGCTGGATCCCTGATAACCAAAAAAAAAAAAAAAAATGATATCCACTTATCTCTTCAAGTACAGATTTTCTCCCCAAATACCTGCTTTTTATTTCAATTATTAGTTGCTGTGAATAGTATCATAATATTTCTCACAGTAATTCTTCTTTTTCTGCAATAATAAACTTCTCCAATGGAGAAGAGCATCTCATTCACCATCAAAAGCCACCATGCAAGTGTAAATGCTTACAATCCTTTGTGCATGCTGTTTTCTCTGCACAGATGTTGTCTTTCCTGAATAATAACACTTATGAGTCATTCAAAGTCTGTGGTACTCATCTTTCTGTCCCTATAACAAACACATGAGAAAATCAACTTAGAAAGAAAAAAAGGTTATTTGGGCTCACAGTTTTGGAAAACGCTAGTCCCTGATCAGCTGGCCCCAATACTTTGGACCTGTGGTTAGGCAGAATAGTAGGGGTGAAGAGATGGATAGGAGGGCCTAGGGTCCCATAGTCCTCTTCAGAGGTACACAGACCGAGCGACGTAATGAACTCCCACTAGGCCCACTTCTTTAAGGGTTCATTGCCATAGTAGGAGCACTCTGCGGCCAAACCTATAACACTTGAGCTTTCGGAAAACATTCAAGATCCAAAGTATGAGAAGCCCTATTTCAAATTCTGCTTCGTCTCTGTTGCGTTTCATTCTTTCCCCTATGCAAGGTAAATTATGCTTCCAACTGTTTACTGTGTCATTTATGCACACTCTATGGTAACAGTTATCACAAGAATCTTAGCGAAGTCTTCATCAGTAGGGATTGTGTCACTTCCAACTCTCAGCCCCCAGAATTTGATACATTGTCTGGAATGGAGAAGATGTTAGCCTCTGGATTAAGTTTTTTGTTTGAAAAAGTAGCATGATTATTTCAGGAGAGAATGGCAATGATATTTTCTTTTCTGATTATTAGTAATATATCATGATACATGCTGCAGGGCAACATTAATATCTAAAAAACTACAGATTTCCCAAATACTGTGTAAATCTTTCCTAAGCATAAATGCAAATAAATAATAAGCAGCAAGAAAATATATTAAAATCCTTAAGTTGTTCAGGAGAGGAAGGAGTACATTCTTCAAGAGTCCAGCGCCATGAGAACTGAAAGCTGGGTCTGGGACACATCAGACTCACTGGGAGCTTATTAAAAATACAGAATCTCAGGTCCCACTCTCAAAATCCATATTTTAACAAAATCTCCAAGAGAAATGCATATTAGTAATTATTGAAAAGCACTGTTGTAACTGCTTTTTTAAAAAAAAAACTTTATTTATTTTTCTCTTTTAAAAAATATTTTAATAACAGCTGCTTTCATATCAGTATATCTTGCTTAACTTAGTGCTTGGTGATTCTAAATTTCTACCAATGGGAAGCAAAGAGATTTCTGGAAAGGAAAGCAGATCCTCATTACTCTCCTCTTAAAAAGGAAGGAAGGACAAGGAAGTGAGGGAAAAAAGGTCATAGGAAGGATGCAGAAGAGTACAAGGAGCAGAGGGAAGATGTTTTTAGAATCTGTAGTTTGCTTATTTGAGGGTTACTGTGTGGCCAGTTGTATTAGTCAGTTTAGTGTCACTGGGAAAAAATACCCAAAACATACAACTTAAAGAAGGAGAGGCTTAACTTGGCTTACAATTCTAGTGGGCTTAGTCTGAAGTTGGCTGGCTCTAAGCCAGCTCTCTAATGCCATGGCTGAAATGGCCTGATGATAGAGCCTGGTAGAGGACACATGCTCTCCCCTGGGAGCCAGGAAACAGAGAGACAGAAAGGAAGATTCAGGGACAAGAATACACCCACCCATGTCATAGCCCATGGACCCACCTCTTTCTTTGAGGCCCACCTTCTAACAGAGCTTTATCTACCAATTCATCAGGGGAATCCAATGGTGAATATAGCACTCTTATGGTCTAGTCACATTTCAAAAGCCTCACTTATGAACTCATGATATTTTGAGAGACATTCTAGATCTAAACAATAACACCACTGAAAATCAGGCATAAAAAGTTGTTCTAGATCTGTATACTCTAAAAAATATTTAATTTGTTAGAATCTGGATTGCTTTACTCAAATTCAAGGTATTAGCAATAATATTAATTGAAACTAAATCTTAGTGTGAAAATCATGCAAGTTCAGATAACACTTTAAAATCCCAGATCTTTAAAAAGTAGGCTGATGACTATAATTGTTTCCTAGAACCTCACCTGTATATGATGTGATGTAAAAAGTCAAGGGGCTTTTCTTTTCTTGAAGGTGTTTATTTCTAAGCTTAATAAACTATTGATGCTTTTAAATCACTACACTTAGCAATAATATAAACTTAAATAATATGAACTTAAATAAGAGTCAAATACAGATGATCTAAGAAGCTTCACATGTCATTTTTTTCACGGTTGAAGTTATTTTTTGCATATAGTTGTAGCTTGTTGATTTATATTTACTCTTACCAAATTTGAGTCAATCCAAATTGGTATTAAAATGGATGACATTCCCAGAAAAGAATTAACATGCATTAGTCATTATACACTTATGTACTCGATAAAATTTTGGCAAATGTGAGAGAAAATCACTCTACATAATCAGTAAAACTATTTGAAGCAGGTACAGGTGTCATGGATGCCACCTTAGTTCATTTCAGACCTCTAAATGAAAATGAAATGGATGAGGTGGCAGAAATGAGAGGTATTTATTTCTCATAGTTCTGTAGTTTAGAATCTCCAACATTAAGGGAAGAAAAAAATCCAGTGTCTTATTTTATATTGAAGTGCAAGCAAGTTACAATCTTCTCTGACATCTTACAAGTTCTTTTTTACATACCAATGAGATATTGACCATCTTTTTAAAAGGTCCAGAACTCACAGGAGAAAATTTGGTTCCCATACTTTGAAATGTGGAGAATTCTCCTCCAAGGGCCTGTGTTTCTTTCATGAAAGAGTCACTCTGATTTATGGGTTCACTTCTGAACAGATTAGCCTTGGATGAGAAAGAGCTTGCACCAGGAGTAGGTAACGTAAGCCCAGCTTCTTCTGACAGATCACCTGCAGTATCTCCAATCAGTGGCAGTTCTGTGTGAGCCATCTTCCATTTTCTGAACACTGAAGTTCATTTAAACTAGGAAAACAATCTACAAGTTCATTCAAATGAGTCCCAACACAATGTTGTCGTAACACTAACCTGAAAGTGTTGGGTCCACTCCTCCTCCAAGTTGAAAACTCATCCTTCCCTCCAACAGGAGGTAACACGCAATTGCCCCTGACTACGTTCACTGTGACTGTGGTCTGTGAGAGACAGACTACGAGTAAAACTTAATGCTAAGTTTTCAGGAAAAAGAAAAAAAAAAAACTAAATTCCTGTGTCAAATATATCAAGACACTGGGTTTTATCCAAGATCAACTTTAGAAGATTTTGTAATTTTGTAATTTTGAAGGAATTTCTCATGCAAGATCAGGTATAGAAACAAAGGAAATTTGCCTTGAAATGAGTAATCACGGTAAGTCAGCTTGACTGAATTAATAAATAACTAACGGATTAGTAAAGCACACTTTGGGGTATGATTGGGTAAGCCGTGGAAGCATGATGTTTGGTATCTGGCCCCTGACCCTTGCCTTCCTCTCTGCTGCTCTTCGCCTGATCTGCTTCTCATGAACTAAATTCTGCCACCTTGAACTAAGAATTTTTGCCACTAAGGCCTCCCACAATCATGTTCCCGCCTTGGTGCCAGCTGCCCATTGACTAAATGCTCTGAAACCTTGGGCCAAACCATCAGCTGATTTGTGTGAACAACAGAGAAGCTAATATAAGAGCTTTGCCATAAGAACATGTTTTCTTATTCCTCTAAAGATTCTATTCCTAAATAGCTTTCAGAATTCTTGAGTTTTGAGGTTCAGATCTGTGGCCCTTGAAATATGAATCCTAGGCCAACAGTGGCTTGACCTGGAAACTTCAGAAACACAGATTCTCAGATCCAGTCTGACCAATAAAATCAGACATTGGGTCCAAGGGGCCCAGCAGTCTGTGTGTTAATAAGCCCTGCATGTACTCCTGATTCAAACTTAAGTTTAAAACCATGAGTTTAAAAATAGAAATTTATGGGGCGGGGATTTAGCTCAGCAGTTTGGTGGCCTGCCTTACAAGCACAAGGAGTGGAGTTCAATCCCTGGTACCAAAAAAAAACCAACAACAAAAAAAAGAAAGACATTTATTTCCTTTGATAAGAGAGAGTTAATGCATTAAAAGATGTATTATTCACAAAGAATAAAACCTCACATTGTCTCCATTGACCTCTTTGTTTTGTGCTACAGATGTTGGCAAGGACAGCAATGTTTTAAACATTTGCAGTGGGGATGTCTGAGATCAGAGCTGAGGAAATCTTTTAAGGTTAAATTCTCTCAAATTTTTCTTCTCGAAGACCTTGTACTGGTTTGTGATTTCCAGGCAAATATTTTCCATTACACTGCTACTGGGCCATGACAGCACATCCACAGTTTGCAGTTGCTATGACAACCACATTTTTTGCTCAGTAGAGAATAGTACACAACTCAGAGGTGTACCTTTTGCTTAGTAATGGAAATGTTGATCCACCAAAAAATTGATTAGGTGGACAACTGTACATTTGATAAATAAGTAGTAAATTTGAAAGACCACATTTATTATGCATGCTTTATTTATTGGAGAGTATCCTGTTTCCACTAAATCTTCTATAAAAACAAAAATCCTGTGTTGAGCATTCGGTGTTTAAAATTATAAAAATCCTGGAGAAGTGTTCTATTGTAATAAAAAAGCATTTTTTCATGCAGAAGGAAAAGATGCTAAAGAGCGGTAGTCATAAATTTTAGTGCTTCATATATACTGCTTTATATTTATTTGGATCCTTATTTTCCTCTTGGTCACTTACAGCAAAAATGAAAGCAAGTGTTAATTTGGAAGGTAATGATAATGTAATAAGAAAGTAGACCCAAAAACTGTGTAAGTAGTATCTAATTGTTTGTAATTTTATTTGGAAATTTGTTGTTTAGGGTATCATTAAATTTTACAGACACAAAAATGTTATGGCAGAACATTTTCAGAATCAAGGACTTTTGAAAAATGAGCCAATTATTTTAAAATTAAATTGGGAGAATGTTTATTCTCTATCAATATATGCTGACTGGTGATTTTTCTTTCAAGAATTATCCAAAATATACTGAAATTATGTTCTAATTATTTTATGACCTGTGTGAGAGTTACAATCTGTCAAGCAGTGGCATTTTGAATTATGACAATTATTTTCAACAATATGTCCCTTACAGTCTGGGTCAAAGTTAGTGTATATATAGTATTGAAATCCAGTTCCATTTCTCTTACTACAATAATGACTAGGGAGAAGATACATTCCTTTTTTATTTCTTTTCAAAATGGTTTCATATTTTTGTTTGGCCTCATATTTATTAAGGTAATATACCTGTAACTCACTGATATGGAACTAATATTTTAGTCAATTTATCTTTTCATTACTCTTTAATAATTATAATTCAGTGAAATTTTTAAATACCTTGTTTTTTTGTGTGTTGGAAGATATAAAACTCTTTGTATGCTTTCATTGGCAAAATTTTTAGAATTACAGACTGAAATCAATATGTTTTTATTTTCCTCTTACTTGATTTATATGTTTACCTTGTATTATTAGTATATGTATTTATATTATTTCCCTACCATAATTGTTTCTACCTGAATTTCAGTATTATTTCTTCTCTTATATCCTTGCAGTGGTGTAGCTAGAGTTTGTGCCACTCCTGGCAGTCCTTCAGTGCAACCACCATGCTTATAAAAAACAATACATAGTATTCATTGTCAGCAGCTATGCAGCTAGAAATGCTGCTGCATTCAGATTCACATAGAAAATCCTAGCTTAACATTAAATATAGTTCAAAAGAACCAGAAATTATCATAATTTATTATACCCTGTAATAAATTATGGATAATAGTTATCAGATGTGGAAAAAGAAATACTAATAATCACATTAGTAATACTATTTTAAAATATTTACAAAACTTTAGAAATGTTGCAGAGTGCATTAAGTAGAAAAATGAAATACAATTTTAAGAGTGTAATAAATTGCAGATGTAATATTCATATTTCAATGTACTGGAATCTTCACTATGTTAAATAGATTAAATTATAACCATATAATTTTCCTTTGGGATAAAAATTCTGCCTCAGAAGTGTGCTACCCAGGGGCTCTCACTCCCACAGTTATGCCGCTGATCCCTTTTAGTACCCGATAAACTGCCTGGTTACTCAGCAAATGCTTTTCATAATTAATTTATCTCTCTGTAAATTCAAATTCCAATGATGCAATAAGTAAGGCTAGGCCAGGGATTTGACTCAGTGGTTCTGCTGCCTGCCTCTCAAGCACAAGGGTCTGAGTTCAATCCCTGATACCAAAAAAAAAAAAAATCTATCGATATGTATATATGCATATATATATAGATAGATATAGATATGTATCTATAGATATATAGATATAGATATAGCTATAGATATAGATATAGATATGTATGTATCTATCTATCTATATAGATAGATAGATAGATATATGGCTAATGATTTAACATTGCTTGCAGTATGAAGATTTACATATATCTCCTTAGAATTTAAGCTGAATGAATATTAAATTAATTTCTATATTATACATTCCTGAATTTTTTGAATATTCTAAAATTAACATTGAAGATATTACAATATTAAACTTTTAAAAAGTATGTTATAACCTCCATACCATTGGTAAGTGCACACAGATCCCAGGGAGCAGCTGTGGGTACCAGAAGGCCATGGCTATAGACAGATCCCAGCCAGGTCTCTACCCAAACACAGAGGCTCAGGCACACCTGTCCAAGCCAAAGGCCCACCCAGAAAAGATCTGCACAGGTGCACAACCTTCAGGCAGAGGCCCACCATACCATCAGCCACGGCCACCTGAAAGAGAGTTACACAGGTGCACAAGCAACAGCCAGAGGCTTACCCTGATACCACTGATAAGTGTACAGAGACCCTAGCCAGAAGATTGCACAGACAACAGGTACTGGGATACATGGCACCCAGCCAAAGTCCCTCTCAGACAATAGCTACATAGAGCCCCAGTGAGGCACACCTAGATAGCATTCCAAGTGTGCACAGGCCCCAGCCAGAAGCCCACCCAGACAACAGGTCAGCTCAGGGATCCAGAAGGCCACCATTCCAAACTTAGGAATTGGTGTACTGGTGAGCAGCAAAAAAAAGGCCCTTCTTTAGCTTGCTGAGAACTAAAGACCACTGAATGAACAAAAAGTTGCCTCAACAAAGGCACAGCAGGTGCTTCAGTTGAAATGAGAAGGCAATTAAACAAGTCTCAAAACCAGACTTTCAGATCACCTAAGGCAACCCCAAAGGGAAACAAGATGGAACAATCTGTTACTCAACCACCTGGACTACCTGAGATGGCAACAAAAGAGGATCTAGAAAAAAATGAAATCAGAAATAATTTCTCAGATAACATCAGAGATTGTGCCCCTAGTGCAAGACATGATTAATAAGTCTAGAATGGGCACAGATAAAAAAATAGAGGAGTTGAGGACCATGATGGAATTCCAACATAGGAAACAAATGGAATCCATAAAACAGATGCAAACAAATTTCCAGGAGATTAAAAACTCCACTGAAGGTTTATGCAGCAGAATGAGCCAATGCAAAGATAGAATTTCAGATATAGAAGATAGGATTGCAATTAGTGACCAGGAAAAGAAAAATTTCTTAAAAATAGGGCCCACAAGAAATCATTCCAGCAGCTACTAGACAATGCAAAGAAGAATAATATAAGACTGACTGGAGTCAATAAAGAAACAGAAGAGAATATTTTTAAAAAACCTGTTCACAGACATAATGACAGAAAACTTCCCAAGTAGGGGAAAAGAACTTGACATACAGATAAGTAAGGCATATAGGACTCCAACTAGCCATGATTTAAAAAATCTACATATAGGCATATATATAATAGTTAAGATTAAAAAACCCAAGAGAACATATTTTTACAAGCAGTTAGAGAAAAGAAACAAATCGCATACAAAGGAAAGTCCATCAGAGTCACAGCAGACTCTCAACACAAACCCTAAAGGCAAGGAAAGCCTGGAGTGACATATTTCAAGCCCTAAAGGAAAAAAGCCTCCAACCCATATTGATGTACCATACAAAACTATCTTTCAAAATTGATGGAGAAATAAGATAATTTCATGACAAAGAGCACCTTAGGAACTTCATGAATGTGAAAGCAGCACTCCCCAAAATTTTAAGCAACATCCTAGGAAAAGACAATGATGATCACAACCCAAGGAATCCCAGAAGAATGAATCCATCAGGTATGACAAGAAATTAATTGCAAAGGAAGAGAATCCAACAAAAAGAAAAAGTTATGACAAGGATAAGTCAATGCATATCAGTTATAACCATCAATGTTAATGGTTTCAATTCACCAATCCAAAGAAATAGATTGGCAGAATGGGTCAAGAAGCAAGAATTAAGCACACTTAATCCTAAAAGATACTCATAGACTGTCTTGTGTTAAAGGGTGGAAAACAATACTCCATGAGTTAGGAACCCCCCAAAAAACAGGAGTAGCTATCCTCTTTGCAGATCAAGTGGAATTCAAACCAACACTGATTAAGAGAGACAAAGAAGGACAATACACCCTTGTAAAGAGAACAATTCAAGAAAAAGAAACAGCAAGCAGGGTGTGGTGGCTCATGTCTGTAATCCCAGCACTTGGGAGGCTGAGACAGGAGGATTGCTGTGAGTTCGAGACCAGCCTGGACTACACAGTGAGTTTCAGGTCAATCTCAACTGTATAGTGAGACCCTATTAAAAAAAAAAAGAAAAAGAAACAGCAATCATTAACATATATGCACCAAACTACTGCACTGAATTATATAAAACAAATATTAACAGACTTGAAAAATCAAATAAGCACTAATGCAGTAGTAGTGGGGGACTTCTATACCCCACTGTCACAAATAGATAGATCAACTAGACAAAAAATGAACAACAAAATATGAGAGCTCAATCGTATTCTTGAACAAATGAACTTAACCATCTCAAAAGAACAGAATACACATTCTTCTCAGATGCACATGGGTCATTCTCCAAAATAGGCCATATACTCACTCATAGAACATGTTTAAGTAAGTGCAAAGGAATTGAATGTATCCCTTGTATATTATCAGGCTATAGTGAGATGAAATTGGAGATCAACAGGAAAAGAAACCAAAAAAATTTCATAATCACATGGAAATTGAACAACCCACTTCTGAATAAACAATGGGTCACAAAGGAAATTTTAAAAAATCATACAGTTACTACAACTAAATGATAATGACAATAAAAAATATCAGAATCTATGGGATACAATGAAAGCATTCTTGAGAGGAAAATTCATAGCAGTGGATACTCATTAAGAAAAGAGCGAGCTCAGTCACACAACCTTGTTCAGTACCTCAAGCTTCTAGAAAAAGAAAAACAAGACAAAACCAAAGCTCATACAAGGGAGAAAATTATAAAGATCAGGGCAGAATTCAATGCAATGAAGACTAATAGAACAATACAAAAAAATCAATGGAGCTAAGAGTTGGTTCTTCAAAAGAATAAACAAAATTTACAAACCCTTAGCCAACTTTAAAAAAAAAAGGTCCCAATCCATGCAACTAGGAATGAAAAGGTTGAAGTAATAAAAGACCCAGCAGAAATGCAGAGGATCAATATCTCCTTTGAGAATGTATGTACCAATAAGATGGAAAATACAGAAGAAATAGACAGATTCTTAGATAGGTATGAATTACTTGAGTTGAACAAAATGACCTAAAACTTCTAAAGGACCAAATACCAATCAATGAAATTGAAAATGTAATTCAAAACTTTTCAACTAAGAGAACCCTGTGTCCTCATGGCTTCACTGCTAAATTCTACAAGACATTGAGAGAGGAACTACTGTCACTACTGTTTAAACTCTTCCATGAAATACAAATGGAGGCAATACTCCCAGATTCATTCCTAGAAGCAAGCATCACTTAGAACCCCAAAGCAGAGAAAGACCCAACTAAAAAGAGAACTATAGGTCAATCTCACTAATGAACATAGATGCAAAAATCCTTAATAAAATACTAGCAAATAGAATGCAGAAGATCATCAAGGAGATCATACATCCTGACCAAGCAGGATTCATTCCAGAGATGCAGGGATGGTTAAACATATGCAAATCAATAAATATAACATGCTATATTAAAGGACAAAAACCAGATGATCATCTCAATAGATGTAGAAAAAGCATTTGACAAACCCAAAAAACATTTATGATAAAAACTGTCCAAAAAATTAGAATAGACAGTCACTACTTAACCTGATAAAAGCCATCTATGAAAACCCAACAGCCAATATCAAACTAACTGGTCAAAAACCGAAATACTTCAACTAAAATCAGGAATAAGACAAGGATGTCCACTATCACCACTACTGTTTAAAACAATTTCTAAACACCACAGCAATTAGACAAGAGAAAGAAATAAAGAAAGAAAATAAAGTCAAATTGTCATTACTTGCAAATCACATAATATTCTGTATAGAAGACACCAAGAACTGCACCAAAAATCTTGTAGACTTAATAACCAAGTTTAGTAAAGTAGCTGAATACAAGGTCAACACACAAAAAGCACTAGCTTTTCTGTACATGAAAAATAGACTCAGAGAGAGAAATAGGGAAATCAATTCCTTTCCCAGTAACATCCAAAAAAAAAAAATTGAAATATCTAGGAATCAATCTAACAAAAGAAATGAAAGACCTCTACTGCTATAGCACTTTGAAAAAGAGATTGAAGAGGATATCAGAAAACGAAAAGACATCCCTTCCTCTTGGGTGGGAAGAATCAACAGTAAAAATGGCCTTACTTCCAAAACTGCTATATAGATTTAATGCAATCCCAATAGAAATCCCAAGATCATACTTCACAGACCTTGAGAAAACAATCTAACAATTCATTTGGAACAAGAAGAGACCTAAAATAGCAAAAGCAATTCTAGGCAATAAAGACAAGGTAGAGGGTATCACAGTCCCCAATTTGATACTATACTACAAAGCTACTGTGATTAAACAGCATGGTACTGGCAAAGAAACAGATGTGAGAACCAGTGGAACAGATTAGAAGATGCAGAAACAACTCTAGACATATTCAGTCACCTCACCTTTGACAAAGGAGCCAAACATCCTCACTGGAAAAAAGATAACCTCTTTAATAAATGGTGCTGGAAAAACTGGGTTTCAACTTGCCAAAGATTAAAACTAGACCCCTATCTTTCACCATGCACTAAACTAAAATCCAAGTGGATTCAAGATCTAAATATTAAAACAGAAATGCTAGCCTGCCCGGAAAAGACAGTAGATAGAACTCTTGAAGACATTGGTGTTGGAAAAGATTTTGTTAGCTAAATTTCAGTTGCCTGTGAACTATCACAAGCAATCAACAAGTGGAATCTCATCTTATTATTGAAAAGCTTCTGCACAGCAAGAGAAACCACCAACATTGCGAGGAGATGGCCAACAACATGGGAAAAAATTTTCACAAGCTGTTCCTCAGGCAAACATCTACTATCTGGAATATATAAAGAACTTAAAAAAATCAGACCTCCCAAAATTAAAGACCCAATCCATAAATGGTCATCTGAAAGGAACAGACATTTCTCTAACAAAGAATTAGAAATAGCAAATGAACATATGAAAAATGTTCCACATCACTGGTCATTCAAGAATCCAAATGAAATCAATGCTGAAATTTTACCTTTCCCCAGAAACAATGGCTGCTATTGTGAAATCAAACGAAAACATATGCTTGTGGGGAAAGAGTAACACTGCTCCACTGCTGGTGGGAGGGTAGACTGGTGCAACTACTGTGGAAATCAGTATGAAGATACCTCAAAGAACTAGGATTGGAGGTCCTATTTGACCCAGCTACTCCCATGCTAGGCATCTTTCTCCCAAAATTAAAAGTACCACAACACAGTGATATATGTGCACCCATTTTTATAGCAGCACAGTCTGCCTATCCACCTTCTACCTTGTTCTAGTCTATGGGATGGCCTTCTAAGAAAACAAGAAATGTAGGATTTCAAAACTGGAAGACAGCTTAGAGGTTATTAGACCCAGAATTTAATGTCAAATACTCCTATGGCAACAAGGGCTGAGTGAAGTGGGCTTGCTGGTGACTATAAAGTTCTAGATTACCCCAGCAGAAAGGAGACAGTGAGTACTCAGAACCAGCTAATTTTTGCCAAGTCAGAAGATGGACCTGCTGTGGTAATTTTTTCAAATGAATCCAGAAATGAGTTTATAACTAAAAATCTAATTTTAAATATGGGTGACAGACGCATCCCCCAAAAAATGTATTGTCATTCAAACAAAACATATCTTCAGGTCAAAATTAGCCCACAAGCTGCCAAATTTCAAAAAAATGATTAGGAGAAACTCTCGTTTCACAGATGTGAACATTAAAGTCTGAAGTGATTCGAAAGTTTGCCGAAGACTTGTCCAACATAGATGTTAAAATGTCCTTAAGAAGACAGATGAGAAGTTTGAAAACTCATTCTCCACGAAGATGAAATGGAAGTGAATGGTTTCACATCTTTGTGGAAACAGGAGGGTTTCTGTGTTTGTAATTAGGAAGTAACAAGAAGGACTTGAGCTACTGAGATGGTTTAACCCGAGAGAAAGGTAGAATAGTAATATTTAATTTGTGTTCATTGAGGTACTTTTACAACTCAGTGTACTTTTTTGCAGAAAAATGTAACACTCGTTTACTTTCACTATGCTTTTTCTAATGCAAGGGAATTAGTATATTTGGGTATTTATACTAGATTATTAGTATAGGTATAGGAATAAAAACGGCATGTTCATGTGGTTGTAGGAATTGCATATAATTTAGAGAAACAGAAAATTATCCTAACCAATGAGAAGAATAAACTTTGCTTGTCTTTATATTATTACACTGCATTTTGTTTTCCGCATCAAAATTGTCCTTGTTCTGAAGGTTCAAGAACTTTCAGTAGCTTTGAGGGGAATGTAACTGAGACCAGTCTTATGGAAAGTAGCATTTTCTCTTTCCTTCCACTTTCCGCCACTATGAGATATTACATTCAGATAGCTCACCACACACTGCTCCCTGTTTCACAAATACAGGAAATTGGAAACACAACCAACCAGACCAGAGATGGGTCACAACCGTACAAAAGAATTTGGCTTCAAAGATAAGGAAGGCCCAAGTTGCAAACACATCATAAAGTCTACTTCCAGTGTGTAACAAAGTTGACTGTAGACATGAGTGGATCTCACCCCACACCATACAGGAAACATAAAAACACCAGTGCGCAACCTTCATGGCCAGAAATTCTGATTTAATTAATTTATCTGATTTAATTGTGATGTGGGAACATGGGCGTCTTATTGCAGTCCATCTCCACATAATGGTAATAGTTTATGGTATATCAGTGGATAGAGAAAATTTCTCTCTAAATGCCTGTGTCTGTCCTGTAATGCACCCCAGGATATCAAGCATCATATTTGCAGAACAAGGGTATCTCTATCTTATATTGATATGCTGAACACAAGAAGAAATTTACAGAACTGGTTTTTTGGCTCTTTTATGGTTTAGATCTATGAGATGTGGGCAAAATATAAACTGAATGTTTAAATTAAAAAAAAATGTTACAGTAGCAGACACATTACCATTAATTTTCCTCAAAATATCCTCCTTATACAAACACTTATATTATTGTTATTGCTACTTTTTAAAAAAATTTACTAGTGCATGTTTTCACTCCATAATGATTATGTTCACCTTTGGCGGTTAGTATATATACATAAACACATCTTACTTTTTTCACCTCCCCTTACCTTCCTCCCTCTTCTTTTTCTCTCCATCTCTAGGTCCTCTTCCCACTTGCAAAAAGTCTGTTTTCCTATTGTATTTTTTGTTTTGCTCTTTAAATTATTTATACTTTGGATTTATCATGTAAAAGAAACCATGCGGTACTTAAGGTTTTATAGTTATGGAAGTCTTCTTTCCTGAGTGTCTTTAAGGTGTGATTAAAAGTACAGTGAATGGTGCTGCTGAGAACCAAGAGGAAGGGCAAGCTGATAAACATATTACAGTATGTTATTATCCACCTTATTCACCAAATCTGACATTGCAATCTCTGGCTCTTTCCCAAAATGGAAACAAACATAAAGAAAAATGCATTGAATTAATTCAGGACATCAAAGCCACAATCATGCAACTAAAGACACTCATGAAAGAAGGCTTCCAGAACTGTTTCATAAAGTGGCAGTGATGAGATAATGTATTCTAAGTGAGGGTGAATATTGTAATGGGACTAATAGCAATGTGTATTGTAATTTTTAAAAATAAATTAAAATTCACTATAGCTTTTGATCATGCCTTATAAATTATTCACCCCTAAATTTCATATGTTTTTCAGTAGGGCATTTTGAAGGCAGTGGAAGAGATGTTAAGTTATCAATAGGTCACTCCATTGATGAGTTCATAGGTAAATAGGCAAGTGGAAGGTAGGACCTAGTTGGAAGAAATAGATCATGGGGAGTGTGCCTTTGAAGATATACTTTTTTGTTGCTCATTTCTTTGTGCTTTCTGGTTCTCTTCAGGTAAGCAATTTTTCTTTTCCAAGCTATACAGATCCAATGCAATCCCTATTGAAATCCCAACAGTATATTTCACAGAACTAGGGAAAACAATATGAAAATTCATTTGGAACCAGAAGAATCCTACAATAGAAAAAGCCATTCTAGGCAACAGGGATAATACAGAGGGTATCACAATCCCCAACTCGAAACTATACTACAAAGCCACTGTGTTAAAAATAGCATGGTACTGGCAAAGAAACAGACCTGAGGATCAGTGAAATAGATTAGAAAATGCAGAAACAACTCCAGATATACTCAACTACCTCATCTTTGAGAAAGGAGCCAAACATCCTCACTGGAGCAAAAAATAACCTCTTTAATAAATGGTGTTAGAAAAACTGGATTTCAACTGGCCACAAAATTCAAAAAATAAGGACTCACATATGCATACACATGACTCAAATATTACCTCCTCCATGTTGGGAAAATTACTTTGTAAGAAGAGCATGTACTTTGAGGATTTTGTACTGAAAGAGAAGAGATAGGAGGAGGAACGATGCGAAAAATAACTGACAATCATCTGCAAATACAGTTTACCCTGAATTTGAACCAGGATTAATATCGGTCTGACAGGGCATATTGATGGGAAAGGTGCCTTTAGTTTCCTGCTAAAGAACTGTTATTACCCACCAAGCCTAAATTGATGAAATATCCACGTGTAGAAATGATTCCAATTCATAAAACTAAGTTTTGGTATTAGGCAAGTGAGTTTAAAGTTCATAAAGTTTTGACATTTTATCAGTGATAGATTTTTCAAGACTATTGTATAATTTTATATAGTTCATAATTTTACAAAAATTGGAGCTGTAAAAACGCAAGGGAAAAGAAAAGCTACTTTTGGTGGGTTATTTAGCTCATTTACCCCTGCCCTACAGGCACAAGATCCTGAATTCAATCCCCAGTACAATTAGAGATACATTGCCTTAACTACAGAAATAAAATCACAAGTATTTTGATATATTATTCTAGACTTCTCTTTAATGAAACACAGATGCACATTGAAAAGTTAGCTTATATATTACATATTTACTTTTTTATGTTAAACAAAATTTTATTGTGTAAACAATCCCATTTATATGCCATGGAAGTTTTACTATTTATTAACTAGTTCCATGTCGTCCAACATAGGCAGTGTGTGCCTGATACATAGAGAAAAGATGTGAGCTTCAGTGTACTTTTCTTATGTATCTTGTATTAATGTGTATGACATCATAAAATCTTACTCAAACCATATTAACACTTCTCCTTTAAAGTAGCTGTGCAGGAGGGGGGATTTATCTCAGTGGTTCCACTACCTGCCTTGCAAGCACAAGATCCTGAGTTTGATCCCTGGTACTAAAAGTAAAATAAAATCAAATTTTAAAATTAAAAAAATAAAGTAGTTGTGCAGGAGGGGTTGAAGGGGAGGAAAGGGAATGGGGAAAAGATAAGAACCAAGATGGATTATATAAAGGTATAAAGTTCCAGTGATGAATGTCAGTATATTGTGTACCTAAAATATACCAACAAATCAATAAAAAATAATAAAGTAGTTGTGCAGAGTTTCAAAACAAAATTGAATGCCAAGAAAAACACTTGATATAAAAAATATTTACTGCTAATATTTTAATACAGTAACCTGCCTTGTGACAAGTAAGCTAGGTTGGGTTCAAGAGCCACTGAGGGGCTAGTAGTAAAGCACACTTCTGGGTTTCTCTGCATGGGTCCTGGGGCTGGCCTTTGGTGTTCATCTGGCCCCAGCCCCTGCCTCTCTGGAGTGACCCCTGCTGTGTTTCCCATCTCCCATGAAGTGAGCAGCTGTGTTGTGTCATGATGCTCCTGCCTTGGAGACTACTGACCCTGGATTGAAACCCCTGACACTGTGAGCTAAATTTCCTCTCTCCTTCAAGCTTGGGTGTTGATTATTTTGTCCCTGAAATGGAAAAGCTATTATAGAATTTTTTACCCATATATAATGTGCAATGTTTGCATCAATAAATATTTTTGGCCTTTATGCTTAGAAATACTATGTAAATATAATACATATTATTGCATAAATATGGTGCTTGCCTGTATTTCTATAGAAATTTTGTACATAAATACACTCAAATTTTCCTATGAATAATCTTATTGTTATCACATGTATTTGTTTCCCTCCTTGGAATAAATAGAATATGTGGGAATAGTGGAAAATATATTTTGTCAAAGGTCTCTTCTGTGGATTAAGGTCAAATATATATGACCGAGTTATATACTCACATTACATGCATTTGGCATGAAACAATTACACCATTAACGAAATTTCTGTACACAAGGAAAGGAGAAGTCAAATTAAGTGTTTCTGAAAGTTATGAGAATGGCTTCAGACCAAGCAGTGTCTTGTGGAACAAAAGCACTTTGTCTAAGCAGAACTTTCTAAGGTTTTTGATTATAGGAACAAGAAGGAAGAAAATGGATATATGCATGAAAGTCCAAAAGCATTACATAATCACAAAGTTAAGACAGCTTAAAGTTTCAGAAAGTAAGCCCAGTTGTGGGGGTGATAAGGCAGGACAGGCATGCAGCTTTTCAGGCATCCGTGTGAATAGGCCTCTCTCTCACAGACTTTTGAAAAGAAATAATTGTCAGAGAGGTAGATCAGATGTCCCACACCAACCAACCAACAGAGGAACTAGTATGGGCTAATTCATGAAAGTATTTCTTGAGAATGATAAGTACTTGGCTGTCCTGTGAAAAATTAAATAAAATATTGTGATTACATTGTTAAGAAGGAATTCACATTGCTGAGATGGCTCAAAATTTCTATTTTTCTGGGAATTAGTAGTGAGGAAAAACGCACAAAGGAGATGATTAATATGTATGTACAGAGATTTGGCTTCTGATAAACACCCATATGATAACATCAGGTCTACTCAGCACATTAGCAAGATTTGGCAAGATTTATCATTTGTCTTAGCAACCTCCCCAGGAAATGAAGCTTGGCTGATGCAAAGCCATCTTAGGAAAGGCCAAATCTGCATATTATTAACATTTGTGTTGGGGTCCCAAAAATGGGTATAGTTTAACCCAAAATGAGTGTTATAATGAAAAACCCCCACTTGCTATAAGAGTAGGAAACCATATGAAGGAAGCAAAGGAAAAAAAAAATAGACAATTCTTTAAGCACAAATGGCTGGTGTCAAAACTCACAGCAGCCATGCTACTTGCAGCAGCTGCCCCTGCTTGGTAACCAGGGAGCTCTTTGGTTAGGAATGTTTGTTTCTCACACCAGAATTTAAAATAGAGAGTAGAATATGCTGAGAAACAACTCATGAAAAAGATTCTGGCTGTTCTTCCTCCAGGATATGGTTAATATGGGTACGTGGGCACACCCAGATGTATGGTGTGGGTAGGTCAATTTGGAGATTCAAGTATCCCTCAGTGCCAAGTCTGGCCTCAAACTGTGAGATAGACTTAAACTTAATGTCGGCATGCAGGCATCCTGAAAGTGGGATGCTGGGTACCCAAAATTTTACATTTATTATGTTTTTCTAAGAATTCTTTGATAATTTTAGAATAATTTTCTTTTAGGTTTTGGGCCTCTATTGAAGTTCATGGGCTCCACTGTTTTATGAAATCCACTGAATTGCACTGGCCATGTTGGAGTGTTTTGGCCCCATTGGATTGCACAGGCTACATTAGAATCCATTGAATACATTGAGGTTGAAAGGCATTGGCCTCATTGTGATATTTTAACTCCAAAGAATCTATAGAATGGGTTACCATATAAAATATATAACTTTACTTTTTAAACTGGACAGCAGTCGGCATAGTTCTTAGGAAGGCAGTAGTGTAGGTTGCAAGGTTGTAGATTCAAATCCTAGGCCATGATGTTAGAGCTAGGCCTAGGGACATTGGAAGGTACAGAGTCGATGATAGGCGAGGGTAAGAACAGGAGAGATGGTAACCCAGGGTCAACACCAGACTGGGACTAGACACAGTGACATTGGTAGGCACAGTGACAGAGACAGCGAAATGTCAGGACAGGAGAGATGGTACCACAAGGTCAGTAAGAGGTTAAGAATAGTGACAGAGACATCGCTAAGCACAGGAACAGTGATAGGCATAGGTAAGAGAGGGTACTCCAAAGAGTTGTACCACAAAATTTTGCAGTGGACTTAGTGCGAGGGTTAGGGTTGTGGTTAAAGTGTAAACAAAAAATATTGAGGTGTGGGTATTAAGGTTGGGGTAGGGTTAGGGGTAGAGTTAGGGGTAGAGTTGGGATGAAAGTACACAAGTAATGGGGTGCTGGTATTAGGGGTAGGGATAAGGATAGTGTTAAAATGCAAGTACTCGGGTATTGAGGTATAGGTCCTAGGGTTAGGGTTCGGGATAATTTTGGGGTACATGTACCTGAGTGTTGGCGAGTGGGTATTAGGAATCATGTTAGGCTTGGATTCATGGGTAGTGTTGGGGTGCACATATCCAAGTACTGGGGTTCAAGTATGTGTTAGTGGTAGGATTAGAGTTATTTTTTTTACGGTTAGGTATAGTTTTGGGGTGAAAGTATCAAGGTATTGGAATGTAGGTGTTAGGGTGAGGAATAGTGTTGCAGTGAGAGTTCAGGTGTTAGAGTTAGGGTTAGTGTATAGTTAGTTTGAATGCAAGTATCCCAGAATTGAGGTGAGGATATTAGAGTTAGCTGTAGGGTGTTGAGTTGGAAACACTAGAATATTGGGTTACCAGTATTAGGGTTATGGCTAGGGTTAAGGATAATGTTGGTATGCAAGGACCTGAGTATTGGTGGGTGATTATTAGGGTTAGGGTTAGTTTTAGATTCAGGATTTATTAATACTGTTGGGTTGCAATTACCAAATATTTGGGTGTGGGTGTTAGGCTTATGATTAGGGTTTGGGTTTGTGTTAGAGTTAGTGATAATGTTGCAAAGTTTCTAAGAATTGTGTTACAGGTATTAGGGTTAAGGGTAAGGATAATTTTGGTGTGCAAGGTACCTGAGTATTGGAGTAGGGGTATTAGGATTATGGTTAGGGTTTAGGATTATGGTTAAGTATTAGGATTATGATTACTGTTAGTTAGGGTTAGGTTTGGGGTGAAAGCAACAAAGTATTAGGATATTAATGTTGGGGGTAGGGTTAGGGTAATTTTTAAATTTAGGTATAGTGCCTGGGTATAAGTACCCATGTATTGGGCAGGTATTAGGGTTAGAATTAGGGATAGTGTTGGCAAGCATGTACCCAAGTTTCGGGGTGCAGGTATGAGAGTTAGTGTTCGGACTAGGGATATGGATAGTGCTAGAGTGGAAGAACCCAAGAATTGGGCTCTTCGTAGTCAAGTTAATGTAGGTTTAGGCTCAATTTTAGAGCTAGGGATAGTATCTGAGAATTGGGATGTGGTTATTAAGGTTAAGGTTAGAAATAGTGTCAGGTCACAAGTTCCAAGGTATTAAGGATTAGGTATTAGGATTAGGTTTGGAGTTTTATTAGAATTAAGGTTACAATTATTTATACTTTTGGGGTGCAATTAACCAGGTATTAGGTTGTGGGTGTTAGGGTTCAGAATAAAGTTCATGCTAGTGTTAGAATTAGAGATAGTGTAGGTGTGGAAGTGCATAAGTATTAGGGTTAGGTATAGCCCTGGAATTCACATACCTGAGTACTAGAGTGTGGGTATTGGATTTAGGATTAGGGTTATAGATAGTGTAGAAATGCAAGAGAGTAGAAATTACAGAGAGTGTTGTGATGCAAGAATCCAAATACTGTGATGTGAGTATTAGGGTTAGAGGTAAGGTTAGGGTTAGTGTAAGAATTAAGGGGACTATTTGGGGACATGTACCTGAGTATTGGGGACTGATTATTAGGGTTAGAGTTACAGTTATGGTTAAGGTTGTTATGTATATACCTGAGCATTTTCATGTAAGTATTAGAGTTAGAGTTAGGGTTAGGGTTATGGATAATGTTGGGGTATAAGTTCCCAAGAATTGCAGTGGATACTGGGGTGAGAGGTAGGATTGAGTTTACTCTTAGAGATAGGAACAGTTTTGGGTGCAGGTATCCGAGTACTGGGGTGTGGGTATAAAGATTGGCATTAAGGCTATTTGTAGTGTTGGTGTGCAAATTCCCAAGAGTTGAGATGCACATATCAGGGCTAAGAGTAGAGATATGATTGGCTTTGCAGTTAGGCATAATTTAGTGATACAGTTCTGGAGCATTGGAGTGAGGGATGAAGGATACTGTGAAGGTTAGCGATAGTGTTGTGGTGCGAATGCCCAAATGTTGGTGTGTGGGTATTATAATTAGGGTTACCATTAGTACTAGTTTTGTGGATAGCGTTGTGGTTCCAATACCCAAATTTGGGGTTCTAGGAATTAGTTTTAGGATTAGGGTTACAACTAGGGGTCGTGTTACAGATAGTGTTGGGTTACATGTACTCTTGTATTGGAGTTCAGGTATTACAGTAAGGGTTAATGTTAGAGTAAATTCTAATACCAAAACAAGTATTGGGGCATAGTCTTTAGGATTTGACTTGAATTAGGGAGAGTGTTGGTATGCTCAGGTATATACACTCAAGCACCTGAGTATTGGACTACAGGTATTAGTGTTAGGGTTGTGGTATTGTGATACTGTTGCTGTGCAAGTACCCTAGTATTAAGGTTAGGTTTAGGGTTAGGGTTTGTGTATAAGCTACAAAGTATTTGGGAGACTGTATTATGTTTGGGGTAGGGTTAAATTTAGTATTATAGTTAGGAATAGGGTTGGGTTGCAAGTACCCAAGTATGGGGTTGCATGTGTGTTAGAATTACAGTGAGGTTTAGTGTTGTTTTAGGAATGGTGTTGGAGTGGAAGTATTTGAGTATTGAATAAGATATTATTGTTGGGGTTAGGGATAGATTTAGAGATAGTGTTGGAATACAAATAACTGAGTATTGAGTTTGAGTATAGGATTCTTGTTAGTGTTCTGCATAGTATTGGGGTGCATGCACCTAAGTGTTGGAATATTACCTTTAGGGTATTGTAAATTGTATGGGTACAAGTAACCAAGTGTTAATGTGCAGATATTAGGGCTAGGGATAGGGTTATGGATAGGGATAGTGTTGGGGTGCAGGTACCAGTAAAGTGGGGTGTAGGTATTAGAGTTTAGAGTAGGGTTAGAGATAAAGTTAGGGTTATGTTGGAATATAAGCATATAAAAATATGGAGATGCAGTATGAGAGTTATGAGTAGGGTCACAAATAAGATTAGGGTTAATGTTAGAGTTACGGATAGTTTTGAGGCACCATTACCCGAATATTTGGATTTCAGGCATCAGGATTAGAGTTAGGGTTCATAAAATTCTAAAGTGCAAGTACTCAAGTATTGGTATGCATGTATTAAGGTTAGAAATATAGGGCCAGGGATTTAGCTCAGTGGTTCTGCTGCTTGCCTCACAGCGCAAGGACCTGAGTTCGATCTCTGGTACCAAAAATGAAAAAAAAAAAAAAAAAAAAAGAA
>NW_022900938.1:29055494-29073142 GCF_012274545.1 Fukomys damarensis | reverse complement strand
AAAAAAAAAAAAAAAAAAGAAGAAACAGAGTCAGAATTAGGATTAGGGTTATGCATTGTTTAGGGATACAAGTACCCCATTATTGAATGCAAGTATTAGGTTTATGTGTAGGCTTAGGGTTAGTGCTAGAGTTAGGAATAGTGTTGTAGTGCAAGTACCTAAGTATTGGGTTGTAGTTATTAAGGTTAGAGTTACAGTTAGGTTATGCAAAATGTTGGAGTACAAGTATTCCAGTACTCTGGTGCAGCTATTAGATTTAAGGGTAAGGTTAGACTTAGGTTTATGGTTAGGGTTAGTGATAGTTTTGAAATGCATGGACCGTAGTATTGGGGTGTGTGTTTTAGGGTTACAGTTATGGTTAGGGTTTGGGATAATTTTGTAACTCAAGTAGCCAAGTATTGGGTACAGGAGTGGATGTTAATGTTAGGTTTAGTGCTAGGGTTAGGAACAATATTGCAGTGCATGTATCCAAGTGTTGAGCTTTGGGTATTGGGATTGGGTTAGGGTTAGAGTTAGTGTTATGGATAGTTTTGTGGAGCAAGTACCCAAGTATTGGGGTGCTAGAGTTAAAGTTAAGCATAGGTTTAGTGTTAGTGGTAGAGTTATGGATAGTGTTGAGCTGCAAGCACCTGAGTATTAGTATGAAGTATTGAGGTTAGGCTTATGGTTAGTATAGTGTTGGAATGCAAGCACTTTAGTATTGGGATGTTTCTAAGAGTGAATGAGTTAGAATTTTGATAGGGTTAGCATTGGAGAAGTGTTTGATTGCAAGTAACTGAATATTGAGTTTGGGGCATAAGTGCTCATTTTAGAGTTAGTGCTAAAGTTAGGATTAGTGATTGTGTTGAACTACAAATAACCAAGAATTGGGGTGCAGATATAAGCTTAAGCTGAGGATTAGAGTTTGAGACAGTATTGGGCTACAAGCACTTGAGTATTAAGGTTTGGGTAATAGGTTTAGGTTTAGTATTAGCATTGGGGTGTAAGCAAAACTTTATTGTGGAGATTTCTTAGGGTTAGCAATAGGGATAGTGTTAGGTTAGAGATAGGAATAGAGTTCGGTTGTAATATCCAAGTATTTTGTTTCAAGTATTATGGTTGGATATAGTGTTTGGGATAGTGTTAGAATATCATTTCCTGAATATTGAGGTGCTTGTACTAAGGTTAGTGTCATGGTTATGGTTCAGGTTATGGAAAGTGTTGTGGTGCAGCTACTCAGGTACTGGTGTGCATGTACTAGTGTTTGGGTAGGGTTATGATTAGTGTGAGAGTGAGGGATAGTGTTATGGTGCAAGTACCAAAGTATTGGGTTGTGAGTATTATGATTAAGGTTAGAGTTAGGATTAGCTTTATGAATAGTTTTGGGGTACAATTACCCATGTTTTGGGTTGCTGGAATTAGAGTTAGGTGTAGGGTTAGGCTTAGAGTTAGAAACAATGTTGAGGTTCAAGTACTCAAGTATTGAGGTGTGAGAATCAGGGTTAGGAGTAGGGTTAGGGTTAGTTTTACAGTTAGGGATAGTGTTGATGTGCAAATATTCAAGCATAGTTTTGTGCATATTAGTGTGAGGGATAAGATAATAGATAGCATTAGAGTTTAGATATAGTGTTGGTGTGTAAGCACCAGAGTATTAGGGTGTGTCACTTGGGGTTCATTTCAGAGTTAGGGATCTTGTGTGAATGTGAATACTTGAATATTGGGGTGTGAGTATTAGAGTAGGATTAGGGTTAGACTTAGGGATAGTGTTGTGTTACAAGTACCTGAGATTTAGGGTGAGGGTATCAGGATTTGGGTTAGGGTTGGCAGTTGTGTTGGATTGCTAGTATCTCAGTATTGGTGTTCCAGTTTGAGTGTTAGAGTTAAGGATAGGTTTATGGTTAAGGTTAGACATACTATTGTACTGTAGTACCTGAGAACTGAGGTGAAGGTATTAGAATTAGAGTTAGGGTTAGGATTTGTGATAGCATTGAAATGCAAGTTTCCAAGAATTAATGTAAAGAGCTATGGTTAAGTTTAGGGTTAGAAACTCTTGGGCTGCAAGTATCCAAATATTGGAATATAGTTTTTAGTGTTATGGTTTGCTTTGGGTTATAATTAGGGCAAGGGTATAGGCAACAAAGTTTTGAAGTTCAGGTATTAGAATTATGGGTAGGTTTAGAGTTAATGTTAGAGTCAAGCGTAGTATTGAGATGCGAGCACCCAAGAATTGGGCTGTAGGTACTACAATTAGGGCCAGTTTAGCGACAGTGTTGGAATGCAAGTATTTGTGTATTGGTGTGGGGAATATTATGGTTAATGTTAGAGTTAGGTGTACTGTTGAGATGCAAGTACCTGAGTATTTGGGGATGTGTATTAGCCTCAAGGTTAGGGTAAGAATTAGTTTTAGATTTAGGTTTAGGGATATGTTTAGAATGCAAGAACCCTAGTTTTTGGTTGTGTGTATTAAGGTTAGTGTTATTGTTAGCATTAGGGATAGTGTTATAATGCATGTACTTGAGATTTTGGCATGGGTATGGGTGTTATGGTTAGTTTTAGGGTTAGGGTTATTGTCTTGGTTACTTTTCTTTCATTGCTGAGACAAAATGCCCAATACCCACAAGTTAAGGGAATAGAGATTTCTTAAGCTCACAGTTTGTAGAGGTTGCAGTCCAGAGTTGGCTGGATCCAAGGCAGTGTGGCACAGCACACAGGCATTCAGAGGAGAAACAGTTTATGAAAGGAAAAAGGTAGCAAACCAAGCAAATAAGAGACAACCACAGCTCTATTTCTTATATCTGATCCAGACTGCTTAGGATGGGTAGCACTCACATCCTTAATTATAGTGCCCTTGATCTTAGCATTGCACCATGAATCAATTCCAGGGTCACACACTCTAAATTCAGCTGCCTCTGAAAAAACTCCACTTATGGCTGCAAGAGGCTTGGTGGGGCAGGTCATCTAAATGCAAGTCATGACAGTTAGGTGTAAGAACCGAAGTATTTGGGTCTGTATATTAGGGTTAAAGTTAGCTTTAGCATTATGAATAGTGCTGTGGTGCAAGTACCCAAGTAAGGGGGTGGTGTTTTAAAGTTAGGAGTAGAGCCAGTGTTAGAGGTAGGATTAGTGTTGGGTTGCAGATACCCAACTATTGATAGGAAGGTATTAGGGTGAGCCTATTGGTCAGGATTGGGGACAGTGCTGAAATTTAAGTACCCAAATATTGAAGTGTGAGCATAAATGTGAAGGTTATTGTTAGGCATAAGGATAGGGTTAGGAATAGCGTTGAGTGAATGTATCCAAAATTTCATGTGTGTGTATTAGGTCTAGCATTAGGGTTATGGGAACAGATGTTGTTGTAATGAAAGTACCCAATTATTGAAATATAAGTATGAGTGTAGGGCTGAGGTTTAATGTAGGGTGAGAGGAATAGTGTTGGGATACAAGTACCTAAATATTGGTATGCCAGTATTAATGTTAGGGTTAGAGCTAGGGTTAAATTTATGTATAGTTTTGGAATGCAGGTACCAAAATATTGGGTTATAGGTTTTAGAATTAGGGGTAGGGTTATGGTTATTTTTAGTGTTAATGATATTGTTTGGGTTCAAGTACTTGAGAATTTGATTGTGGGTGTTAGGGTTAGGGTTAGTGTTAGAGTTAGGGATAGCGTTGTTGAACTAGTCTCCAGGTATTGAAGTATGGGTTATAGGATTATGGTTTGAGTTAAGGTAATGTTATGGATAGTTCTTGGGTTCAGGTACCAAAGTTTTAGAGTGCCAGTGTTAGTTATTGGAATGGTTAGAGTTAGTGTTAGAGTTAGTGTTCTTGTTAGGAGTAAAGTGCCCAAGATTGTGGTATATTTATTAGGGTTAGTGGAAGGGTTAGTACTGGTGTTAGACATAGTTCTGGTAAGTACTCATGAACTGGGGGGTGAGTATTAAACTTAGTGTTGGGGCTAGGTCTATGGATAGTGTTGGAATGCAAGTGCCCAATTATTTTATTGTGGGTGTTAGGATTAGAGTTAAGTATAGGTTTATGAGTAAGTAACAACGTATTGGTATGTGGATATTAGGGTTAAGGTTAGGATTAGTGTTACAGTTAGACATAGAGATGTGGACAAGTACTGGAGTACTAGGGTGTAGGTTTAGGATTAAGGTTAAAGTTAGGGATAGTGTTTGAATGTAAGTACCTGAGTTTTGGTGTATGGTTTTAGAGTCAGGACTAGATTTTGTCTTAGGGATTGTACTGGTATTGGGATGCATGTATGAGGTTTACGATTAGGTCTAGTGTTAGGCATGGAGTTCGAATGCATGCTCCTGAGTATTGGAGAGTGGGTTTGAATGTTAGCATTATGGTTAGGGTGGGGCTGGGTATAGTGTTTTAATGCAATTACCCTATTACAGGAGTTCAGGCATTAGTGCTAGAGTTAGGGTAATGGATAGTGTTGAGGCACAAGTAGCTGAGTATTGGGGTGTGTGTATAAAAGTTAGGAGTATTTTTAATGTTAATTGTTAAGGATTGTGTTGGGGTGCAAGTACCTGAGTATTGGTGTGCAGGTATTAGGGTTAGTGCTACAGTTAGAGATAATTTTGGAATTCATGTATCCAAGATTTGAGGTGCAGGTATTAGAGTTAGGATTAAGGTTAGGATTACAAACAGTGAAACAAAAGTACCAGATTATTGAGGTACAGGTATCAGCATTAGGTTTAGGGGTATGGTTACTATTAGAGTTAAGGATAGCTTTTGGGTGCAAGTAGATGAGTATTGGGGTCTGGATATTAGGATCAGGCTTAGAGTTAGATTTATGGTTTGGGTTACCGATGTGTTTGGTTGCAAGTGTCAAAGTATTGGCAAACAGGTATTGGGGATAGTGTAGTTTTAAGGTTAGTGTTAGAGGTAGGGATAGTATTGGAGTACAAATTCTTGAGAGTTTGGGTGTGGGTATTAGAGTTTGAGTTAGGGCAATTTGTAGTGTTAGAATGCAAGCACCTGAGTATTGGGATGCATATATTAGGGTTATAGTTATGATTAAATTAGAGAAATTTTTGAGGTTCAATTACCCTTGTTTTGGAGTACAGGTGTTAGGTTTATCATTAAGGTTAGGGTTAGGTAGAATATTGAAATACATGTAACCAAGAATTGGGTTACATGTATTAGGTTAAGGGTTAGGGTTAGTGTTAGAGATAGTGTTGGAGTACAAGATTGCTTGTTTTTGTAATGGGGATCAAACTTAGGACCTTCCACTTGCAAGGCAGGTGGTGGAACTCCAGCCTGTGTTGGACTACAAGTACCCTGGTATTGGAGTATGGGTATTAGGCTTGACTATTAGTGTGTAGATATGAGTTTTAGGGTTAAGTTTAAGTTTAGAGATAGGGTTAGGGGAACAGCTTTGGAGTGCAGGTAACTAAGAGGATGGGTGCAGGTATTAGGGTTAGATTTAGGGTTAAGATTACAAATAGTGATGAAATGCAAGTATCCAAGCATTGACAAGTGAGTATAAGTATTAGTGTTACTGTTAATGTAGTGTTAGAGTTCATGTTCATGCTAATGTTAGGGTTAAGGTTAGATTTAGGGTTTTGTACTGTGTTTGGGTGCAAGTACCCAATTATTAGTGTGTGAGTATTAGGTTTGTGGTTTGTGCTATGTTTAGAGTTATGGATAGTGTGGGGTGCAAGTACACTAGAATTGAGGTGTGGGTTTAGGATTAAGGGTTGGCTCAGGGTTTGTGTTAGTGTTCGGGATAGTCTTGGGGTGCAAGTACCCAAATTACCCAAATATTAGAGTTATGATTTTGGCCATGGTTAAGTTCAGCATTCACTTTATGGACAGTGTTGGAGTTCAATTACTCAGGAATTGGGGTGTAGGTATTAGGATTAGGGTTAGTATTAGAGTCAGTGGTAGAGTTTAGGTGCAAATACAGAAGTATTGGGGTAAGCTAGTACATGTTGGAATATAAGTACAATCATTGGGGCATGGCAATTATAATCATCAGAGTTAGAGTTAGGTCAAGGTTATAGATAGTACTGAAGGTCAGGTACCTGAGTACCTGGTGTGCATTTTAGTATTAAATTTAGAGTTACTCTTAGAGTTATGGATATTGTTGGGGTACAAGTACCCAAATTTGGTGTTTCAGCTATTAGTAATAGAGGTAGGGTTGGAGTGTTAGAATTAAGGATAGTGGTTTCCTGCAAGTACCTGAGTATTTGGGTGCAGGTATTAGTGTTAATTTTAAGGTTAGGATTAGGAATAGTTTTAGTACGCAAGTATCCAAATATTGGGATACAGATAGAATGTTAGGGATAGAGTTAGGGTTAGGTGCAGGGTAGTGGCATTAGGGTGTATTATGAGTATCAACATTATGGATAGTATTGGTGAGTAGGTACCTGATTATTGGAGTATGGATATTAGGCTTAGTGTTAGGTGGGTTAGAGATATTGTTGGAGTGCAAGTTCCCTAGTACTGGGGTGTGGGTATTAGAACAATTGGTACAGTTGTTGTTAGGGAATATATTGGAATGTAAGTGCACAAGAATTGTGGTGGAGTGCAGGTATTAGGGTCTGGATTAGGATTAGGGTTGGAGTTAGGTTAGAATGCAAGTACCCAAAGTTATGGCTGTGGATAGATTGATGGATAGTGTTGGGTTGCAAGGTCCCATGAATTGGTATATGGGTACTATGTTAATTTGTAGGGTTTTTGTTAGATTATTGGGGAGTGGATATTATATTAAGAGTTAGGGTTAGGTCAGGGCTATGGATAATGTTGGGGTGCAGGTACCCAAGTATTGGGATATGGATATTAGGGATAGGATTAGGGTTAGTATTA
This sequence comes from Fukomys damarensis, assembly GCF_012274545.1. Taxonomy (NCBI): domain Eukaryota; kingdom Metazoa; phylum Chordata; class Mammalia; order Rodentia; family Bathyergidae; genus Fukomys; species Fukomys damarensis. The sequence continues at coordinate 29,066,344 of NW_022900938.1, read as the reverse complement.
GGGTTACTTATATTGTTGCTCTGGAAATACCCAAATATTGGGTTGAAAATATTAAGGATAATGGTAAGGTTAGAGTTAGTGTTAGAATTAGGGTGGAGTCAAGGATTTAGCTCAGTGGTTCTATTGTCTGCTTTGAAAGAGCAAGGTCCCAAGTTCGATTCCTAGTACCCACCCCCAAAAAAATCAGGGATACTGTTGGGTTGTAACTGAGTACCAGGTTGCAGGTATTAGGTCTAGGTTTAGGTTTAGGGGTGATTTTGGAGAACAGGTACCCATATACTCAGGTGTAGATAATAGGGTCAGTTTTAAGGTTAGGGTTAGGGTGAGACACAGCGGTGGGGTGCAAGTTCCTGAGCTTTGGGTGTTGGTATTAGAGTTAAGGTTAAGGATGAAGTTAGGGTTAGGGTTTGGTGTGCAGTGCTCTAGAGTGAGGGTGCAAGTATTAAAGTTAGATTTAGGTTTGCAGATAGGTGTACAAGTACCCAAGTAAAGGGGTATGAAATTTAGGGTTAGAGTAAGAGTTATAGATAGTTTCTAGTTGCAAGTATTCAAGTATTGGGGTCCATTAGGTTTGGTAAGAGGGTTAGGTTTAGAATTAGAGTTAGGGATGATATTGGGATTCTAGTAGCCAAGTATTGGGGTGAAATTATTAAGGTTAGCTTTAGGGATATTTATGGAATGTAAGTATTGGAGTATTTTGGTGCAGGCATTAGGTTTAGTGTCAAAGTTAGGGGTATGATTAGTAGTAGTTTTTTGGTGCAAATACCTGAGTATTGGGCTTATATTTAGGGTTAGGGTTAGGGTTAGTGTTTGTTAGGTTGCAAGTACCCAAGAAGTGAGTTATGGGTAATATGGTTAGGGGTAGAGTTATGCTTTGGCTTAGGCATAGTATAGGTGTGCAAGTATGCATGTATCTGGTTGTGGGAATTAGGTTTAGGAGTAGTATGAGTGTTTGAGTTAGGGATAACTTGGGGGTGCAAGTACGGTTGTGGGTATTAGTGTAAGGGTTAAGGTTAGGGTTAGGGATAGTGTTGGATTCTAAGTACTCTAGAATTAATTGCTGTTATGGGTGTTGGGGGTAGTTTTACAGTTAGGAATGTGTGCAAATACCCAATTATTGAAATGCAGGCATTAGCGTTAGGGTTATGGTTAGGTTTGGGGTTATTGATAATGTTGATGTGCATATATTAGGTGGGTATTAGTGTTAAGGGTAATAATAATAATAATAAATACAATGAAGTTCAGGATGAGAATTAGAGTCATTTTGAGATGTTAGTACCTGAATATTGAGGAGTTTATGAGAGTTAGGGTTGAGGAAAGTGCGGGGTACAAGTGCCTGAGTATTGGGTTGTGGGTATTATGGTTAGAGATCAGGTTAAGGATAGTGTTGGAGTGTAAGTAACAAAGTACGGTGGGGTGGGGCAGGGATTTACCTCAGCGGTTCGGTGGCCTGCCTTGCAAGCGCAAGGACCCGAGTTCACTCCCCGGTAACCCCACACACAAAAAAAAAAGTACGGGGGAGTGGATATTAGGGTTAAGGTTTGGGTTATGGTTAGGGATATTGTAGGGTTACACATACCAGAATATTTAGGTGTGGGAATTAGATTTAGAGTTAATATTACAATTATGTATAACGTTGGGATACAAGTACCCCAGCATAGGGGCACATATATTAGGTTCAGGGTTAGGGATCACATATGGATACAAGTACCTGAGTATTGTGGGGCACATATTGGGGTTAAATTTAAGGTTAGGATTAGAGTAAGGGATAGTGGTGCAAGTACCCGAGTATTAAGATGCAGGTATTCTGTCTAGGGTTAGGGATAAAGTTAGGGTTAATGTGAAAGTACCCAAGTGTTGAGGTGCAGGTATTAGGGTTAGTCATAAGTTTCAGTTATGGCTAGATTCAAGCTATGGTTAGGGACAGTTTGTTAGTGCAAGTAACCAAGTTTTGGGTGCAGGTATTAGGGTTAGGTGCAAGGTTAAGGTTCAAGTTAGAGTTAGGGTTAGTTTTGGGGTGTAAGTGCCTAAGTATTTGGGTGCCAGTATTCTGTTTAAGGTTATGGTAATAATACCAGTTGGGGTGCAAGTACCTGATGATTAGGGTATGGGCATTAGGGTTAGGCATAGGAATAGGGTAATTGATAGGAATTTGTTGCAATTACTTGAGTATTGGTTTGGTAATATTGAAAAGGTTAAGATTACTCTTCGGGGTAGTTGTAATGCAAGTACTGGTGTACTAGAGCACAGGTATTAGAGTAAGGGATAGCGTTAGGAATAGTACTCAGGTACAGGCACTTGAGAATTGTGGTGCAAGTATTAGTCTTAGGGTTAGTATTTGGGTTAGTGGTAGTTTGAGGCATAATTATCAGATTATTGGCATGTAGGTGCTAGGATTAGGCTAAGGGTTAAGGATAGTGTTGTGGTGCAAATGCCCACGTATTGGGGTGTGCATTTATGGTTAGGGATATTGTTTGAATGCAAATACCCAAAGAATTTTGACACAAGTATTAGTGTTAAGGTTAGAATTAGGATTAGAGTTAGGAATAACACTGTGCTTTAAGTATCTGGGGATTTTGATTCAGGTACCAGAGTTCAGTTTATGTATAGTGTTCATGTGTAAATACATGAGCGTTCGGCATGCAGGTATTAGAGTTAGGGTTATTAGTAGTTTTGGAATTCTAGTACTTGGGTATTTGGGTGTGGCTCTTAGGATTAGGGAGTGTTAGGATGCAAGTACCAGAGTATTCTGGTATGAGTATCAGGGTTAGGTTTATGGTTAGTTTCAGGGATAGGGTTGGGATGCAAGTATCTGATACTGGTCTGTGGTATTAGTGTTAGGGTTAGAGTAAAGGATGGTGCAAGAACCAGAGTGATGGTATAGCAAACAGGAAAAGGGGACATTACCAGAACCTCTGCAGTAAGTCCTAGTCTCCTGGGAACCACAACATCACAGGGCCAATTAATAACATACAGATGGAAAGGAGACAGAGAAGAAGCTGAGTTTGGGGCCTGATCAGTGCTGCTCTAGGCAGCAAAGAAAAAAGACCCTGAGCTTGCCACACCTTTATGTGGTACAGTGGGAGAAACAAATATAGCAGATGACTCAGAGGGTGGCAGCTATAACCCTAGAACAATGAAGAACTATGCAAAGGAAGATTTTGTTCCTCCCCAGGATGGCCATAACTGGTGTAATCTTGCCCTAGAGCACCGCAGCATCACTGGGCCATTGAGATTTTAGCTGTGACCAGAGAAGAAAATAGAGTTAGGTCTCGACATGCCATAGCTGGCCTGCAGGCAGGAAAACTAAGCCCTAATCATGATTTAATCGTGAAATTTTTTTTCTCCAAAATTATGTAGAATTGCTCCAACATAACGGAGTGCAAATTTTAGGGTTAGGATAGGTTTAGGGTTAGGGACAGTGATTGAGCATGAGTAACCAAGATTTGGTACGTGGGGTTAGAGTTCAGGTTACTTTTGTGTTAGGGTGGGCGTCAGAAATAGTGTTGGGGTGTAAGTACCTGAGTATTTGTGTGTATCAGGGTTAGGGTTTGCCTTAGTGTTATGGTTAGGAATTTTTTTTCATCTAATATCTGAGTATTTGTTTGCAGATGTTTAGTGGTAGAATTAAGGGTAGTATTGGGGTGCAAGTGCCTGAGTAATTGAGTGCAGATATTATGGCTGGCATTAGTGCTAATGTTAGGGTCAGTCTAGGGTGGTTTTGGGTTACAAGTATCTGAGTATTTGGATTTGGATACTAGGGTTATGGTTAGAGTTAGGGTTGGGAATAGTGTTACACATGCTGTTGGTATGTGAGTACCTAAGTACTGGGTTGGGGGTATGAGGATTAGGGGAAGAGTTAGAGGAAGAGATAGTTTTGGAGTGTAAGTACCAGAGTAATGGAGTGTAATTATTTAGGGCTAAAGTTCCATTTAGGGCTAGGGGTATTGTTAGATTGCTAGTACCTGAGTATTTGGACGTGGGTATTGGGTTTAGAATTAAGGTTAGGGTTAGGGATAGTGTTGAGGTGCAAGTACCTGAGTGTTGCAGTGTTTGTATTAGTTCAGATTTGTATTAGTGTTAGTGTTAAGATCATGGCCAGGATTAGAGTCAGAGATATTGCTGGGATGCAAGTGCCTATGGAGTGAAGTGGGTGTATTAGGGTTAGGTTTAGGGTTAAAATTTTGGTTCAGGTTAGTGGTAGTTTTGGGGAACTAGTAACCATATATTGGGTGTAAGTATTAAATTTATGGGTAGGGTAGTGTTAGGGTGCAAGTGCCTGAGTTCTAGTATTAGTTATAGGTTTAAGGTTAGGTTTAGGAATATGGTCAGCTTGCAAGGATCCACATGATAGCATGTAACTATTATGGATAATTTTAGGGTTTAAATTAGGCCTATGGATATTGTTGAAATGTAGATACAAAACCATTGGGGTGTCGGAGATATGTTTAGGGTTAGGGTTAGGATTATAGATAGTATTAGCTGATTATTGGAGTGCAAGTATTGGAGTAGGGTTAGGATTAGTGTTAGGGACACGGTTACAGATAATGTTGGAGTATTGTGGTTGTATAAGGGTTGTGGTTATAGTTAGGTCTAGGGATACTGTTAGGGTGTAAGTACCCAAAATTTTAGGTGGTATTACAATTAGGATTAGGGTCAAGGTGAATGTACTCAAATATTGTTATGCAGGTGTTAGGATTAGTGTTAGGTTGACGGTTAGAGAAAATGTTGAAATGTGAGTGCCTGAGAATTAGATGGTAGTTGTTAAGGTTAGGGTTAGGGATAATGTTGATTCACAAGTACATGAGATTTGTATATGGGCATTAGAATTAGTATCACAGTTGGGGTTAGAGATAGTGTTGGGGTAAAATTACCATAGTAGCAGGAGTCAGTATTAGGTTTTGTGTGAGGATGAAGATTAGGCACTGTGTTAGGTTGCAACTGCCCACATATTGAGGTCTAAGAGTTAGGTTTAGAGTAAGTGTTCATGAAAGTATTTGTTTGAAGTACCTGAGAATTTGAGTGCTGGTAATAGGGTTGAGGTTAGGGTTAGAGTCAGGGATAGTATTGTGGTTAGGGTTAGGGTTAGGGTTAGGCATTGTGGCACAAGTACTGGGCATTTTGTGTGGCTCTTATTTCTACTGATAAACTCATGTATATGCCTATTGTTTGAGTGCAGACAACCAACACCTGGGGCATAAGAAGTACTGGGCTTAGGTTTAGGTTTAGGATTAGGGATTGTTTTGTGGTGTGATTAAGAGAGGATTGGTGTGCGGATATAAGGGTTAGGCTTAATTTTAGGGACAGATGTAAAGATTGTGTTGGTGTACAAGTTCCTGAGTACTGGGTTGTGAGTGTTAGGGTTAGGGATTATTTTGGTTTGCAAGTGCCCGAGTATTGGAGTGTAAGCATTATGATTATGTTTAGGGATAGTGTTAAACTGCATATACCAGTGTATTGGTGTGGGCATTAGGGCTAGTGCTACAGTGAATGTTAGGGATGGTGTGTGGTGGAACTACCCAAGAATTGGGATGTGGGTATTAAGGTTAGGGTTAGGGTTAGGAATAGCATCAGGGTGCAAGTCTCTGAGTATTGTATTGCTCATATTACTGTGAGAGTTAAGGTTAGGGTCGGCAATAATGTTGGGGTATAATTACCAGAGTATCGTTGTGTTTTAGTTTATTAGTTTTTTGCTTTTATTGTGCTGGGTCTCAAACTTGGGACCTTTTTCTTGCAAGGTAGCTGGTGGAACCACTCAGCTAAATCCCCAGCCCCACCCTATTATTCGTATGTGGATATTAGGATTGAGGTTTTGATGAGAGTTAGGGGTAGCATTGGCCAGCAAGTACCTGAGTTTTGAGTGCAGGTATTAAGTTTATATTTAGGGTTAGTTTTAGAAATGGTGTTTGGGTGTAAGTATTGTGGTCAAGATATTAGGGTTAAATTTTGGGATAGGACTAGGGTTACCAATTGTGTTGGTGTGCTAGTACCCAAGTATTAGGGTGCATGTATTAAAGTTATGTTTGGGTTATGGTTAGGCTTAGGCATTATTTTGGGGTGCTAGTACCTGTGTATGGGGGATTTTAGGGTTAGGATTAATGCTATGGGTAGTGCTGTGGTGCAAGTATCAGAGTATTGGGGTGTGGATATTACGGTTAGTTTTAGGGTAATGTTTATGGATACTTTTGGGGTGCCGATAACCAACTATTGGTCTCCACATATTAGAGCTATGGTTAGGGTTAGGATTAGGGATATTTGTTGGGGTGCATTTCTCCACTTATCGGTGTGTAGGGATCCACGTTAGGGATTATGGTTAGGATAGGTTTTTGATACTGTTGGGTTATAATCACCTGAGTTCTAGTTGTAAACATTACTGTTAGGGTTATTGTTAGGGTTAGAGATATGGTTGGGTTACAAGTTCCCATATATGTGGAATATATGTGGATATTATGGCTAGGATTAGGGAATTGTGTTAGTGTGCAAATTCCAAAGTATTGGGGTGCAATTATTAAGGTTAGTGTGAGGTTGAGTGTTAAATTCAGTGTTGGGGTGCAAGCACCTGAGTATTAGGATGTGGTTATAAAGGTTATGGGTAAGGTTAGGAATAGTGTTGTGGTGCAAGTACCTGAACAGTTTGTTACAGGTATTAGGGTTAAGGTTAGAAACAGTGTTGTTTGTAATTATCAGAGTACTGGGGTACAGGTGTCAGCATTAGGTTTAGGTTGGGGGATGGTGTTGGAGTGCAAATACCTGAGTATTTGGTTGCAGGTACTAGGGTTAGGGTGAGAGTAAGCATTATGGTTAGGGGTAGATTTGTGTTCAAATACTCAAGTATTTGGATGTGAACATTAGGGTTAGTTTCAGGGTGAGGGTCAGTAATAGTGTTGGGAGTACCCAAGTATTGGGCAGCAGGTATTAATTTTAGGATTAGGGGTAGGTTTGAGGTAGTGTTGTTGTGCAAGTACCTGAGTATTTGGGGTACAGTTAGGCTGAGAGTTGTTAAGATTAGGATAGTGTTGAGTACAAGTATGAGATTTAAAATTAGGTTTAGCATTAGTGATAGCATTTGGGTGCAAGTGCCTAACAATTTTGGTGCAGGTATTAGGATTAGGGTTAGAATCAGGTATACCATTGAGTGCAAACATGTGAATGTCTATTTGCATGCAGACATTAGAATTAGTGTTGAGGAAGAGGTTAGAGTTATGGGTAGTGTTGGTGTGCAAGTATGCTGGGATTGGGGTGCAGGTATTAAGTTTAGGGTTAAATTTAGGGTTATGGATAGTTTTATGGTTCTATTATTACCCAGGTATTGTAGGATGGATATTAGGGCTCAGAATAGGGTTAGTTTTGGGACATAAGTACCTTAATATTGGGATGCACAGTTAGGTTTAATTCTAGTGTTATGATGAGGACTACTACTAATGTTGGGTGCAACTTTCTGAGTATTGGGGTGCAGAGTTAGGGTTAGGGTTAGGGTTATCATTAGGGTGCACATACCCAAGTTTTTGAGTGTAGAGTTAGCATTAGGGTTACAGGTAGGGTTAGGATCAGATGCAAATACCTGAGTATTGAGGTACAGGACTTTGTCAGGTTTACAGTGAAGATGAGACAGTTTGCATGCAAGTATTGAAGTAAAGGATTAGGGTTAGTTTCAGGGTTAGATTTAGGGATATTGTTGGGGTGTAAGTACCCAAGAACTGTGCTGCAGGATAATGCACTATGATACATGATACTCTACAACATTAACATCTAAAGGTATATATGAACTTCAGAAATACTGTATAAATCTTTCCTAGCATAAATATGAAGAAATAATGAAACAGCAAGAAAAAATTAAAAAATATTAAAATATTCAATTCACTGATAAATATAGCATCCCTATGTTCTAATCACATTCCAAAATCTCCACTTATGAGCACAATAGATTTTGGGAGACATTGTAGATGCAACCCATAACATCACTGATAATCAAACAATAACAACAAAAATTGTTCAAATGCTGCATTCTCTTGCAAAAAAAAAAATCACTTAATTTGTTAGAACTTGGATTGCTTTGTCTATGGCCATACCACCCTGAACATGCCCAATCTCATCTGGATTGCTTTAATCAGATTAAGTGTTTCAGAAATAATATTAATTAAACTACTAAGTCATTGTAAGTGATAAAATTGTGCTAGTTCAGAAAAAACACTTTGCAATCTCTGATCTTTAAAGAGTAGTATGATGCATTATTGATTTACTATAATTGTTTTATATCACCTGTATATGATGTGATTTAGAAATGCAAGAGGCTTTTATTAAAAAAGAGTTTCTCTCTAAACATAATAAACTATTTATGGTTCTAAATCACTACACTTAGCATTAATCTGAACTTCAACAAGAGTCATATACAGATGATCTAAGATACTTCAGATGTCTTTTTTCACAGTTGAAGAAGGTTTTTTTTTTGCATATCGTGCTAGTTTGTTGCTTTACATTTAATCTTATCAAATTTGAGGCAATCTAATTGGTATTAAAATGGATGACATTCCCAAAAAAGAATTAACATGCTTTAGTCATTATGCACTTATGTACTCAATAAAATTTTGGCAAATGTGAGAGAAAATTACTCTGCATAATCAGTAAAACTATTTGAAGCAGGTACAGGTGCCATGGACACAGTCTTAATTCAGTTCAAACTTCTGTACCAAAATAAAACGGATGTGGTGGCCTGAATGAGAGTTATTTATGTTTTCATAGTTCTGTGGGCTGGAATATCCAAGATTAAGGGAGGAGCAAATCCAGTGTCTGGTTTTCGTTGAAATTCAAGCAATTCTCTGATGCCCTCTACATTTTTGTGCTGTACTAGTGAGATGTTAACTATGTTTGAAAATGTCTCAGAACTTATTAACACTTTTCTTAAGACTTTTATTCACAGTAGAAAATTTGATTCCCATGTTTTTAAATGCGGATACTTTTAGCAACAAGAACATTGAAATGACCTTTTCCAAATGCTCTTCCAACAGCTTGTGTATCACACAGCCTCTTCAGATAGCTCACTTGAAGTGCCTTCAATCAGTGGCAGGTCTGTGCGAGTCACTGCCCATTTTGGGAACACGTAAAACAATGTTAAATTAGGGAGAAATCTACGAGTTCGCTCAAATGAGTCCCAACACAATGTTGCAGTAACACTAACCTGACAGTGTTGTGTCAACGCCTCCCCCACTTTGAAAACTCATCCTTCCCTCCAACAGCAGTTGACAGGTATCTGCCCCTGGATATGGTCACACTAGGAGAGCCAGGCTATGAGTAAAACTTAATTGTTTCTAAGCTTTCAGAAGAAAACTTGCGTTCTAGTGTTTACCTCTTCCATCTTTAATACACACCCTGAACACTTGAAGATTGATGTTTGTGCTCTTTTTCACTAAGTCTGGATAGTTCTTAATAAAATTTCAGAGTTTTGGACCCCATCGAGATGTACTGAATTTGAGTAACTGGGCCAGTATTTGGAGTTTTAAAGCAACCCATAAAAGAACAGACTTGCACTGGAATCAACCTTGCTTGCTTCAAATATATTCAGACACTGTGTTTTTCCCAAGATCAACTAAAACCAAGCCCCTAGGATCAGGACCTGGGATTTTGTAATACTGAAATGATTTCTCATGCAGCCTCAGGTTTAGAAGCAACAACAGCTTATATTTGTGAAATGAGTTGTGACCAGTAATCACGGTAAGTCAGCTTGATTGAATTAATAAATAACTCACGGATTACTAAAGCACACTTTGGGGTATGATTGGGTAAGTCGTGGAAGCATGACGTTTGGTATCTGGCCCCTGACCCCTGCCTTCCTCTCTGCTGCTGTTCCCCTGTTCTGCTTCTCATGAACTAAGTTCTGCCACCTTGAACTAAGAATTTTTGCCACTAAGGCCTCCCACAATCATGTTCCCGCCTTGGTGCCAGCTGCCCATTGACTAAATGCTCTGAAACCTTGGGCCAAACCATCAGCTGATTTGTGTGAACAACAGAGAAGCTAATATAAGAGCTTTGCCATAAGAACATATGTTTTCTTATTCCTCTAAAGATTCTATTCCTAAATAGCTTTCAGAATTCTTGAGTTTTGAGGTTCAGATCTGTGGCCCTTGAAATATGAATCCTAGGCCAACAGTGGCTTGACCTGGAAACTTCAGAAACACAGATTCTCAGATCCAGTCTGACCAATAAAATCAGACATTGGGTCCAAGGGGCCCAGCAGTCTGTGTGTTAATAAGCCCTGCATGTACTCCTGATTCAAACTTAAGTTTAAAACCATGAGTTTAAAAATAGAAATTTATTTCCTTTGATAAGAGAGAGTTAATGCATTAAAAGATGTGTTATTCACAAAGAATAAAACCTCACACTGTCTCCATTGCCCTCTTTGTTTTGTGCTACAGATGTTGGCAAGGACAGCAATGTTTTAAATATTTGCAGTGGGGATGTCTGAGATCAGAGCTGAGGAAATCTTCCAATGTTAAATTATCTCAAATTCTTCCTCTCGAAGACCTTGTACCAATTTGTGATCTCCAGGCAGATGTTTTCCATTACACTGCTACTGGGTCAAGACAGCAGTTTGCAGTTACCATGACAACCACATATTTTGCTCACCAGAGAATAGTATACAGCTCAAAGGTGTACCTTTTGCTTAGTAATGGCAATGTAGATTCATGGATGGAAAACTATACATTTGATAAATTAGTAGTAAAATTAAAAGACCAGGGGTTGGTGATTTAGCTCAGTGGTTTCCGCTGCTTGCCTCATAAGTGCAAGGTCCAGAGTTTGATTCCCAGTACCAAAAAAAAAAAAAAAAAAAAAAAAAAAAAAAAAAAAAAAAAAAA
>NW_022900938.1:29049390-29055072 GCF_012274545.1 Fukomys damarensis | reverse complement strand
AAAAAAAAAAAAAAAAAAAAAAGAAAAGAAAAGAAAGAAAGAAAATTTTATCACTTCTCAGCCTTTTGGCTAAGATCAAGTGTTATAAATTTGAAAGACCACATTTATTATGCATGCTTTATTCATTGGAGAGTATCCTGTTTCCACTAAATCTTCTAGACAAAAATCCAGTGTTTCCAGTCTTAAAAGTATAAAAATCCTGGGGAAATGTTTTGTTGTTATTATAAAGTATATTTTTCATGTAGAAGGAAAAAATACTAAAGAACAATAGTCATAAATTTTAGTGATTCATATTTACTGCTTTACATTCATTTGGATCCTTATTTTCCTGTTGGTCACGACACGGTAAAAATGAACTCAAGTATTAATTCGGAAGGTAATGATAATGTAATAACTATGTAGTCTTGAAAACTGTATAAAAGTAGCATCTAATTGTAATTTTATTTGGAAACTTGTTATTTAGGATATTATTAAGTTTTACAAACACAAAAATGCTATGGCAGAAAACTTTTAGAATTAAAGTCTTTTGAAAAATGAACCAATTATCATTTTAAAATTAAATCGGGAGAATTTTTGTCATTCCTCTACCAATATGCTCTTAGTAATATTTTTTTCAAGAATTCATAACATACTAAAATCATGTTGCTTTATGATTTGTGTGAGACAGAGTAAGAATCTGTCAAGCAGAGGTATATTAAAGTATGGTAATTACTTTTAGCAATATGTCCCTTGTTGTCTGGGTCAAAGTTAGTGTATATCTGCTTTTTGAAATCTAATTCAATTTCTCTTACTATAATAATTATTAGAGAGAGGATATGTTCTCTATTTGTTTTCATAATAGTTTAGAATTTGGGTCTTGGAATAATTTCTTGATGATAATATTCATGTATAAGCAACTCTCTGGTAGGCAAATTTTCCTTCTCAGTCAATTATTTATTTTTTTCATTGTATCATTAACAATTATAATTTAGTGAAAAATTGAAAGTTTTCTCACTTTATTTGTTGTGTGGGAAGGTATAAAATTCCTTGTATTCTTTCATTGGCAAACTTCTTGGAATTATCATCTTTGAAATTAATATGTTCTTTTATTTTCCTTTCACTAGATGTATGTGTTTATTTTGTATTATAAGTATGCATATTTCTAGTATTTCCTCATGACAGATTATTGCTACTTGGATTTCAATATTTCTTTGCTTATATCCCTTGTATTACTTGATAAGCCACTTTGATACTCAATAAATGCTTTTTCAGAATCAACTTTATCTCCTTGTAAATTCACATTCTAATGTAGCAATATATAAACCCAATCCTCCAATCTCTCTTGCAGTTTAAAAATATGTGTATCTCCTTGTAACTTGAACTGAATGGATGTTAAATCTATTTCTATATTATGCATTCCTCAATTTTTCAAATATTCTAAAATTAACATTGATGATTTTACAATCTGAAGTTTTTTTTTAAAAAAGTAAATTATTAGCTGGGCTTGGTGGCACACACCTGTAATATCAGCACTTGGGAGACTGAGGCAGGACGATAGCAGTGAGTTCAAGACCAGCCTGGGCTACACAGTGAGTTCTAGGCCAGACTCGACTACATAGTGAGACCTTGTCTCAAACCCCCCCAAAAAAACAAAGTAAATTATTAAAATATTAATGAAAATGAAGCTCAGTAGCTGTTTTTCTGCCTTGATTTTCTCCATTCTCCATTACCTTGTAAATATAAGAGTGGAGTGCTCATGGGTTTGTCTTAGTCTCTATCCCCTCTGAACTTATAGACTAATTTTGAAATTATCCAGGAGAGAAGGCTGAGGATTTATCTCAGTGGAACCTTGCAAGCACAAGGTCCTGAGTTTGATCCCTGGTGCAGCGGGTGGGGGTGTCCAGGAGAAATGTTTACATCCATATTTAGATTGTCAACTTGGTTGGCTTGAGTTCCACATGGAAGATTAGCAAAGCACACTCTTAGGAGAGTCCTGCAGGGGTGACCTTGAAGATTGGTCACTAGCCCCTCTTTTTCATGATTCACCCTGACACCGTGAAGTGGGACAATGTTTTATCCCACACCTTTCTGCCATGATTTCACTGCCTTAAAGACAGTGGATCATGGACTGAAACCTCTGAAACTACGAATCAACATGTACCTTTTCTCTAAATTGTGGGAATCAATTATATTTGCCCTACCAATGATGAACTAATATAAGAGAAAACCAATAGTATCCTTCTCACTTCATGCTGTTCTATCTATCTCCCAAACTGTTCTAGTTTAAGACTTGGTCTTCTAAGAAAAGAATTACAGGATTTCAGAATGGAAGGCACCTAAGAGGTTTTTGGACCAATTATTTTAATCTCGAATACTCCTAGGGCCATAAAGGCTGAGTGAAATCTGCTTGCTGGGAACTGTAATGTCTTAGCATTACTTCTGTAGAAAGGGAACAGTGAGATCTCAGCACCAGCTAATCATTGCCGAAACAGAAGATAGGCGGTTTCATTTTGTAAAGAATCCACAAACAGGATTTGAAGTAAAAAAGTCCAATTTTTAATGGTGGAGACTGATACATACAAAAAAAAAAGTGCATTATCATTCAAACAAAACATACCTTCAGGCTAAAATTAGCTCACAACCTGCAAAGTTTTCAAAAAAAAGCTTGGAAAAAACTTTTATTTCACAGGTGAAACATTAAAATCCAAAATGATTTAGAAGTGCCAAAACCTCTTCCGCCATAGATGTTAGAATTCCTTAACAAGGCAGATTTGAAAACTCAGCCTCTCTAAAGATGAAGTGGACGTGAACTGCTTTACATCTTTGTGTAATGAAGGAAGTGTCACAAAGTCCACTCCCAGTGTGTATGTAACAAAGTTGACTTTAGACATCAGTGGATCTCATCCCACACCATATTGGAAACTTAAAAAATGCCAGCGCCCAAACTCCGTGGCCAGTAATTCTGATTTAATTTATCTGTGATGTGGGAACATGGATGTCTTATTGCATTCCATCTCTGCATAGTGGTAATAGCTTATGGTATATCAGTGGGTAGAAGAAATTCCTCTCTAAATGCCTGTGCCTGCCCTGTAATTCACCCCAGGATATCAAGCACTGTATCTGCAGAACAAGACCCTCTCTGCCTCATATTGATATGCTGAACACTGAAGAGGCAATATACAGAACTGGTTTGTTGGATCTTTTATGGTTTAGATCTGTGAGATGTGCTCAAAATAAACAGTGACTAACACTTTGCAAAAGTGTTAGAGTAACAGACACAGATGCATTGCCATTAATTTTCCTCAGAATATTCCTCCTAATTCAAACACATTTATGATATTGTTCTTGTTATTTAAATAATATTAGTGCATGTTTTCACTTCCATAATGACTACATTCACCTTGGGGAGTTGATACATGTGCGTGACACATCTTACTTTTTTCACCTCCCCTTAACTTCCTCTCCCTTCTTTTTGCCTCCATCTCTGTCTTCTTCCCATTTGCCAGAGGCCTTTCTCCCTGTTTTCTATTGAGTCTTTTGTTTTCCTCTTTGAACTTTTTATAGTTTGGATTTGTCATATATGTAATAGTGAAGGTTTGATAGTTCTGGAAGTCCAATTTCCTGAATGTCCCTAGCAGGTATGATTAAAAATACAGTGAATGGTGGTACTCATTGCCATACAGTGGAAAGGCAAGTTGATAAAAACATTACAGTGCATTCTCATCCACCTTATTCACCAGAACTGAAATTGCAATTTCTGGCTCTTTCCCAAAGTCAAAGTGAACAAAAAGAGAAATGATTTGGATCAGTTCAGGACACTAAAGCAGCCACAATAGTGTACTAAAGATATTCCAGAACTGCTTCAGAAGGTGGCAAGAATGGTGACGTGCGTGTGTTCCAGGAGAGGGGGACTGTTTTAGGGACATTGACAGCTCTATGTCTTTTATTATAATGGTTTTTTAAAAATCAGTCACTGTGGCTATGATCAAATCTTGTAAATTATTCACTAAAAAGTCTCCTGTGTTCAGCAATGGGGTATTCAGAAGGTAATTGAAGAGGTGATAAGCTGATCAATGAGTCAATCCATTGATGAGTCATAGCTAGAACTCATCAGAAGGTGGGACCTAGTTGGAGGGAGTAGATCACTGGGGGTGTGACTTTTGAGAGATACCTTTTCTCTGGCTCTCTCTTTTCTCCAAATTCTCTGGCTCCCTTGAGGTAAGCAACTATTTTGGGTTCATTATTATTATATATGTGTCAATATTCCCAAACCAGGGATAGGGCTCCGAGTTAAACTGGTTTGTGTCTACAACACTAGTGATCCTTCAGCTGTCTGGAGCATGAGACCATAGAGGTGATGTGGGTGCTATTCAAGTCAAGTACCATTTACTGGACTTTCTCAGGGAGCTCAGGGAGCTGGTCACAGTAGAGCTTCCTAACAAAAAAAGTAGAAGCATTCCAGAGAAAATACCACAGTTTCTCAGGGAGGATTGGATATAGCCTTTGAATAGCCCTGTGCCATTTGTCTTAGCATTTATTTGCACAACAAAAAAGGCAAGGTTTAAATGAGTAAAATGTTTATTTTCAGTACAAGAAATTATGTGAGAGGCAAGGGGAGATAGCAAGGTTGAACATACCCTACACATCTATGAGCAACATCTTGTGTGACTGCTTCGGACTTGGCTGGCTGTCAAAGTAATGTGTGAAGCTCAAGGTCAGCCCTACACAGTTAGGGTGAATCCTGCAGTGCTGTGATGTGGCCACTGCCACAGGCTTTGAAATATTGCTTTGGGGAAAAAAATCAATCCATTCTCTACATCTTGTGCAGTGGTTTCTCCCTGACAAGACCTGACCACAGAAGGTAATAGTTTTTGTTTGTTTCTCTAAGTTCACCAATGCTATTACTACCCACCCCATAGTGTTGGGGCAGTATTGGTTCTAGAGTATGCCATCGCATGAACAAAGCTTCATCCTCTATTTCCTGTGCTTTGTTCACTCTGATAACTATGTTTTTATGCATTCAATGTATTGGTACAGTTTAGGTGTACAATATGATGACATTCATCTTTGGAAATCTGTACCTTTACATGATATATCTTAGTTCTTATTTTTTTCCCATTCCCCTGCCCTCCCTTCAACCCTTCCATCCCTTACTATTTGCAAAGACTTTGTTTCTATTTTTTCCTTTTCTCATATTTTTTCCTTTCCTTTCTTTTATCTCTTCTACCCCTCCCATTTCCCCCACCCCTTTAGGTCCTTTCTTCCTATTTCACATTATCAGTTATACATTTTGATCCTTGTTTACACTTTTAGTTTCTCACACCAGAGAAACTATTTGGTATTTACATGTATGTGTCCTATTTATTAATGTGTCTAGTTTTTCATTCTTTAAGGCATAATAGTACTCCATTTAAAAAAATACATATTTTTTTTATCCAGTCACCAGTTAGTTAGAAATTGGGCTGTTTCCAAGTTTTAGCTATTACAAACTGTGCTATTATATACACAGATGCACATACATCACTGTGGTATGATTATTTTGGGAAGGTACTGGCAGGGGAATAGCTGCCCCAAAAGGAACCTCCAATCCTAGTTTTTTGCGGTGTCTCCATACTGATTTGCCCAGTGGTTGTACCAGTCTACACTTACACCAAAAAGGGAGGAGGGTTCCATTTTTTTTTTTTTTTTTTTTTTTTTTTTTTT
>NW_022900938.1:29048047-29049369 GCF_012274545.1 Fukomys damarensis | reverse complement strand
TTTTTTTTTTTTTTGGTACCAGGTATTGAATTTAGGACATTGCACTTGCAAGGCAGGTAGTGGAACCATTCAGCTAAATCCCCAGCCCTTGATTTCTTGATAGTAGCCATTCTTTGTGTAATGAGGTGGAATCTCGACATTCTCCTCATTTACATGTCTTGAATGACCACTGACAGTGAACATTATTTCATGTGTTTATTTGCTGCTTCAACTTCGAGAAATATCTGTTCAACTGCCCATTTTTGGATTGTATCTTTAAATTTGGGAGGTCTGATTTGTTTTAAATTCTTTATATATTCTAGATAGTGACCTTTGTCTCGGGAAGAGTTGGTTAAAGATTTCTTTTCCACTTTGTGGGTTGTATCTTCATTCTACAGGTGGTTTCTCTTACTGTGCACAAGATTTTTAATAAGATGAGATCCCAGTTGATTCTTTGTGTTAGTTTGTGTGTGGCTGAAGTTTTGCTCATGAAGTCTTTTCCTACACTAATATCTTCAAGCGTTCTACCTACCCTCTTTCTAGCCAGTTTAGTGTTTCTATTTTAATATTTGGATCTTTGGTCCATTTCAATTTTAGTTTAGTACATGGAGAGAGAAATATGTCTAGTTTTAATCTTTGGCAAGCTGAAACCCAATTTATCTAGTACCATTTATTAAGGAGGTTATCTTTCTTACAGTGAGGGTGTTTGGCTCCTTTGTCAAAAATAGGTGGCTGAGTGTGTCTGGAGTTGTTTCTGCATCTTCTAATCTGTTCTACTGGTCCTCAGGTCTGTTTCTTTGCCAGTACCATGATGTTTTTATCACAGTAGCTTTGTGGTATAGTTTCAAGTTGGGGATTGTGATATGTTCTACCTTGTCTTCCTTGCCTAGAATTGTTTTTGCTATTCTAGGTCTCTTCTTGTTCCAAATGAATTGTTGGATTGTTTTCTCAAGGTCTGTGCAGTATGCTGCTGGGATTTCTATTGGGATTGCATTGAATCTATATAGCAATTTTAGAAACATGGCCATTTTCACTATGTTGATTATTCCTACCTGCGGCTCTCTGGGGGACCCCGTCCCGCGGGGAATAGGAGGTGAGAGCCGCCTCTTATTCGTGGGTCATCAGAGATGAATTGTTGGATTGTTTTCTCAAGGTCTGTGCAGTATGCTGCTGGGATTTCTATTGGGATTGCATTGAATCTATATAGCAATTTTAGAAACATGGCCATTTTCACTATGTTGATTATTCCTACCTGCGGCTCTCTGGGGGACCCCGTCCCGCGGGGAATAGGAGGTGAGAGCCGCCTCTTATTCGTGGGTCATCAGAGGCCGATCCGATATCTT
>NW_022900938.1:29046093-29047663 GCF_012274545.1 Fukomys damarensis | reverse complement strand
GAGTCACGCTGCCCCCAGGTACCGGCATCAAGCTAATCCCGTCAGAGACATCTCCACAGCCTGGAGGAGAGCGAACGACGGCGTTCAGCCATCTGTTCAAATTCTACAAAGCTTAGGGGTTGGAACCCATGGTCACCAGCGGGCTGGCTTCCCACATATCCCCCTTTTTATTATATTTAGAGCAGGGACTTTCCCTGTTCAGCAGAAAGGCTGTGCCTGTCTTAGGTGAGAAATGTCCAGAGAAATCCCTTACCCATCATCAAGCCATGAGAAGTTCAATACTCATGCTCTGTCTTAGGTTGGATATTTCTCCACAATTCTCTTACCCGTCTTTGACTACCAGCCTCTGCAGGGGTTATACCATGGGTTGTGAAGGCTTGCCATGTAGCTTTTTCTACCTCTATCAATATTTGTAAACCTTGATCTTCATACCAGGACTCATTAAGTTTTCACAGGCATCATTATAAGGAGAGGTTGTCTCAAACCCATCACAGAAAGAAAGAAAGAAAGTCACCATTTCTGAGAATATACAATTGGTCAATTGACAATCAATATTATTAGTTTCATAAACAATCTCTATGAGCATTAACACAAGACATTATATTAGAGGCCTGTATGCCAACAATATTGAAACTAAGGCTAGTAACTTTGACATCTGACCATAAATGTATTTTTCCCAATGCAGCAGGTTTCCAAATGTTGGTTTGAGGAAAACCTGAATCTGTTTACCAAAGTCCTGCAGATAAGCTTAAGTTTGTGGAATTTAGAAGTGACCAGTCCAAAAACTTTTGAGATGTCTCACCAAATCACCAGTCCCATTAAATCCTCATTCTGGATAAAGAAGGAAAACCCCCTTGCTTTTTGGAATGAAATTTCCACTTGTGCACCGAGACACATCCTGGAGTTTTCTCTGCTGCCTCAGTGTTGGGGTCCCAATCCAGTCTCCTCAGTGGAAACCCAGCTTCAAGCTGCTCAAGGATAGTGATAGGTCTATAAACATATCTGTAACCATAATTAGGTGGAACAGAAGAAAAGGGAGAACACCTAGACCAAAAGGTTATTGTCATAAACAATATGTTGGAAAACCTGCATGGTCAAAAAAACAATATGAATACATTTTGTATACCAGAAAAGTAGCAATAATAATACTTATATGAAATCTTATGTACTGTAATGTAGCTTTGTATTAACAGGATTCCCCCCTGTTTTTTTTTTTGTTTTTTTTTTTAACATATTTAACAAGACATATCTTTTTTATAGGGCTATGAAAATTATTTTGGTGGCTCCCATTAGTGAACAAAGATCAGAATAAATTTTCTGAGCAGCTGCTTCTTTATTTACCAACAGGAGCATATCCAAACTTAAAGGTTATATTTAATTATCTTTTAAGTTTTTTATTTGATCCTATAAAGCCAGTTTTTTATTATCCTATAAAGCCAGGTTGTAGAAATCAACAATCTATTTGTATTTGACGTCATTCTGATCAAGAACATACAAACATCTTTGAACATTTAAGACAGACAAACATATAAGACAATTTTAATGAGTGCACTCACATATTTTTGGCCAA
>NW_022900938.1:29044397-29045319 GCF_012274545.1 Fukomys damarensis | reverse complement strand
GATCCTATAAAGCCAGGTTGTAGAAATCAACAATCTATTTGTATTTGACGTCATTCTGATCAAGAACATACAAACATCTTTGAACATTTAAGACAGACAAACATATAAGACAATTTTAATGAGTGCACTCAGATGGTTTTGGCCAAATGAATTATAAAATCTTTTTGTTATGACTAGTCAAAATTTTTGCAGATCAAAATTAACAGAGATCTCTTGTAGAATTAGGGTTAAAGGAACGAATACTCTTCTTGACTATAAATGTAAACCTTTTATAACAAACTTGAAACCAACAAGCAAACATTTTATAAATCATTTCCATAAACATTCTCTACATTCTTAGGTAAAGACAAGAGGAACATACAAAAACCTTTCATGTTAAAAGTACAACTCTTACTTATAGCTTTTCTAATATTTTTCTGTCTCATTTACTATTAAACAAACTTTAGCTACGAAATATTGACATAAGGTAGGGCTATTGGCCATGCCCTGAGGTAATACTTTCCACAGCGGGAGGCAAAATGGCCGGGCTGGCCGCATTGAAAGCATGCTCTACCCCTGTTTTGGCCTTGGAAGGCAACAAGGGCCTTAGTAATCTTGTGCATAAAAGGATCCGCCTCTCGGCAGAGATTAATCATGTGGTGCAGAGTTTTGGCTTTGGAGTTGTATTTTAGAATAGCTCTGCAGGTCTCATTAGCATTTTCAAAGGCTAATTGTCTAATGAGGGCGCTGTCCGCCACAGTGGCGGCTTCACCGAGGGCACGCTCAGCCTCGGGGCCCTGGATGATCTTTGAGAGAGGTGCTGCCGGGGGGCCCGCCCTGGGAAGAGACTTCCAAGCGCGTAGGGCTGTGAGAGCCGTGTTGGCTAATTGCGACCTGGAAAGCGTATGTTGTTCCTGAATGGTATGAAAAGGGGGAAGGCCAG
>NW_022900938.1:28970470-29043507 GCF_012274545.1 Fukomys damarensis | reverse complement strand
TGGAGGAAATCTTTAAGAAGTTAGAGTACACGGCCCAAGTCTGGTTTCTGATCAAAGGCGCTTTATTGGCTCAGCAAAACGATTATATACTGTTATCCCAGGGGGAAGGTTCAGCAAGCTTATTGGACAGTTCAAACAAATCAATCACATGAGTCACTCAAGCATTTAACCATACAGCAATCAGTATTTTACCAAATGTGGGGAGGGGTAGGTGGGAAGGCATACATCAACAGTTAACCCTATGCAATCTTTAACTTAACAATCTCTAGGGGCAAGTAGGACAAGGAAATACCACCGGCCTCCTGCTCCAGATCCCGTGACCCTGTGGTTAGCACAAAGGGCTATTTTTTCTGTAAGATTCCCTGTTTGCCCAGGGGCTAGACCTGCCATAAGTCACGTATGTAGTCTAGTGGGATTTTTCCACCGAGGCAAAGGCTAAGGTTGAGGGCAGTCATCTTATGCAGGCCCAAGCAGTCTCTCACACCTACCCAGGAAGAAGGGATGTCTTCCCATTTCCTAATATCCTCTTCAATCTCTTTTTTCAGAGCACTGTAGTCTTCAAGGTAGAGAGTTTTTATTTCTTTTGTTAGATTAATTCCTAGGTATTTCATTTTTTGGATGATATTGTGAAAGGAATTATTTCTCCAGTTCCTCTCTCAGTGAGTGTGTTGTTCATGTACAGGGAATATACCAATTTTTGTGTGTTGATCTTGTATCTAGCTAGTCTACTGGATCTGGCTAGTAAGTCTAGAAAACTTTTGGTGGAGTTCTTGGTGTCTTCTATATAGAGTATCATGTCATCTGCAAATAATAACAATTTAAATTCTTAATTTCTTATAGTTATTCCTTTTATTTCTTTCTTTTCTCTAATTGAAGTGGCTAAAGTTTCCAGAACTATATCAAACAAGGGTGGTGATAGTGGACATCCTTGTCTTGTTC
This sequence comes from Fukomys damarensis, assembly GCF_012274545.1. Taxonomy (NCBI): domain Eukaryota; kingdom Metazoa; phylum Chordata; class Mammalia; order Rodentia; family Bathyergidae; genus Fukomys; species Fukomys damarensis. The sequence continues at coordinate 29,042,568 of NW_022900938.1, read as the reverse complement.
TTGATTTTAGTGTGAAAGATTTCAGTTTTTGACCATTTAGTCTGATGTTGGAGGTTTGTTTTTCATAGATGGCTTTTATCAGGTTGAGATAAAGACCATCCAATCCAGTTTTCTGTAGTTTTTATTTTTTTGATGAATGGGTGTTGGATTTTGTGAAGTGCTTTTTCTTCATCTATTAAGATGATCATATGGTTTTTGTCCTTGACTTTAATATAGTGCATTGCATTTATTGACTTGTGTATTTTGAACCATCTGTGCATGCCTGGGATGAATCCCACTTGGTCAGGGTGTATGATTTTCTTCATTCTGTTTGCTAGTATCTTATTGAGGATTTTTGTGTCTATTTTCATTGGGGAGATTGGCTTATAATTCTGTTTTACAGTTGGGTGTTTGTCTGCTTTTGGAATCAAGGTGATGTTTGATATCCAGAAATGAATTTGGGAATATTGCTCCTCTTTCAGCTTCATTGATGAGTTTTTAAACAGTAATGGTAATAGTTCTTCGCTAAATATCTTTAGAATTCAGCAGTGAAGCCATCGGGACCTGGGTTTTTCTTCATTGGTAAGTTTTAAATTACTTTTTCAATTTCATTTATTGATATTGCATTGTTTAGAATTTTTGGGTCTTCTTTGTTCAACTTTGATAATTCACATGTATCTAGAAATCTGTCAATTTCTCCGGTGTTTTCCATCAAATTTGCATGTAGGTTCTTAAAGTAGGTATTGATTTTCTAGATTTTTGCTGGATCTGTTGTAATTCCCAGTTGCCTGGATTTGGGTCTTTTCTTTCCTTTTTTGATAAGGTTGGCTAAGGGCTTGTCAAATTTGTTTATTCTTTTGAAGAACCAGTTATTTGCTTCACTGATTTTTGTATCATTCTCTTATCTCCATTGCATTGATTTCTTCTCTGATCTTTATAATTTTCTCCCTTGCATAAGCTTTGGGTTTGTCTTGCTCTTCTTTTTCTAGAAGGTTGAGGTTCAGCATTAGCTTATTTGAGCTCACTCTGTTTTCCTAATATGAATATGTATTCACTGCTATCAGTTTTTCTCATAAGACTGCTTTCATTGCATCCCATAAATTCTTAGATGTTGTATTGGCATTGCCATTTAGTTGTAGAAACTGTCTAATTTCTTCTTTAATTTTCTTTATGGCCCATTAGTTTTTCAGGACTATGTTGTTCAATTTCCACATGTTTATGAATTTCTTGTGGTTTATTTTGCTATTGATCTCCAATTTAATCACACTGTAATCTGATAATATATGGGGGATAAATTGCCTTTGCATTTACTTAAACATATTCTATGAGCAAGTATGTGGTCTATTTTTGTAGAATGACCCATGTGCAGCTGAAAAGAATGTGTATTCTATGTGGGATGGAACAGTCTGTAAACATTTGTTAAGTCTGTTAAAGAGTTTGGTTGAGTTCTAGTATTCACTGTTTTTTTTTTTCTTGTTATCTATCTCTTTGTGACAGTGGGGTATTGAGGTCCCCACTACTATTGTATTAGTGCTTATTTGATTTTTCCTGTCCATTAATATTTGTTTTATATAGTTGTATGCACTAATATTTGATGCATATATATTAATTAATGTCATCTCTTCCCCTTGGATTATTCCCTTTACAAGGATGTAGTTGCCTTCTTTGTGTCTCTAAATTAATGTTGGTTTGAAATGTATTTTATCTGCAAATAGGATAGCTACATTTTTTTTCAGGTTCCTGTTGCCTGTCATATTGTTTTCCACATTTGAACTTTCTGTCTATGAGTTTCTTTTTGAATTAAATGTATTTCTTGTATGCAGCATATTGTTGGGTCTTGATTTTTGACCCATTCTGCCAGTCTATTTCTTTTGACTGGTGAATTGAGACCATTAACACTGATGGTTATAACAGACATACATTGAGTTAACTTTGTCATGATCTTTTCCTGTTTGTGGATTCCCCCATCTTGAATTTAATTTCTTGTCCTTCCTGATGGATTCATTTTGCTGTGCTTTGTGAGGTTGTGACCCTCATTGTCTTTTCCTAGGAGAGAAGGAAGGAACAAAAACAAGAACAGGACAAACTGACAGCAACAGAAGAACCAGAAACTGTTCTCACTCCTATAAAAATAAGAACAATCAAGAAAAAACAGGACAAAAACACGATAAAGAAAAGTGAGAAATGAAGGAGAAAAAAAAAGTTCAGACAATGTAGTGTACAGATCAGATGTTGGCTGATCTCAGGGAGCCAGCAGTAGTCCACTGACGTTCAGGCTGGGTTCTGGGCAGTGATGATGGAATTGCGCCCCCTGACCTCCTCCAGATGAAAAGTTTGCACAGTTTAACTGCAGGTTCAAGCCACCCTTCCCCTACAAGTCTGATTCCAGTAGGAGGTACTGACAGGAACAACTCACCAACCACTGCAGTCTGCTGCACCTTTTTTGAGGTGGCTCTTTGCTCTCCCAATGGGCTTCAATTCTCAACAAACCTCGGAGTGGCCTTCTCTTTACTGCTTACCACTGCTCCAATTCCTGGACTTAGAAAGATGGCTTTCTGGATCTCTGTGCCATGTTGCTGTCCTGGTGGGCCTCTGGCTGGGGCCTGCATGCCTGTACAACTGTTTTCTGGGAGGGCCTCCAATGATAACTAGTCTTCAAACTGTCAAAACAGCAAAGCACTTCTTATCACTAGCTACAGGATAACTTGTCATGCATTTTCTCCTTCAAGGTAGTTTAATCTTAGGGATTTCATGATCATTTCCTGTCCTAATATTTAAAGATTTGCCATTTATCACTCTAAGGAAGAGAAAAAACATGGTATGCAGATTTACTTATTCAAGATATGTGCAACTTCATAATTTATATTTAATCCTATCAGCACTTTCATACAGAAGTTGATATGGTAGAAATAACTGATTTTTAGAAATATATTTAATAACTTAACCTCAAAAGAATTTGTGCACAAAACTTTAAAGAAATATTTCCCAAGTATGTTGTGCACAACCAGTTTTCTATAGTTTGTTAGCAACTGCCACATATATGCATGCACATGCTCAAACACACACACACATGCACGCACATATATACACACACACACACACACTCACCCACAGTATGTATTGGTTTGGAAATGCTTCTTGAACAAATGTAAACTGGCTGATTTACTCTAAAACTGCAAAAGTTGTGCCAATTAACACTAGGAGAATATAGTTTAGCACATTTTCACAATTTATTAAATCACTATCAATTTCAGAGGATCAAGCGATAAGACTGATGATTTAAAGTAAAAAACTTCAGAAAATGTGTTCAATATGAAGAACTACAATACTACAGACTTCCTATATGTGAACAACTTTCAAATCCCAGATTTCTCCCTTAACCAGTTGTATGACCATTTACAAGCTGCTTGATTTCTTGAGCAGAAACTAGATGAGCAACAACTATCTCACAAGATTGTTCTGAGATTAAAAGTGATGAATTATGTGAAGACCTTCAGACACAGAAGTCTTCAATGTATTAATCAATCTGAGTTCCCTTCCCCCCTGACTTTACTGTCTCTCCTGATGGCCCCTCATGCACATGAACGTGTATTTACATGGTTCTATAAAACTGAATCTGCATTGACATAGTCCATACAATTTAGTAGACTAGTTAGTATCCTATTGTATACACTACCTCCATTGGGTAATTACTGTTTGGTGGACCTTTGAGTTATTTTCAAATTTACCCTTTCATAAACAACTTTGTATGACAAGCTTGGAACAAATGAATTGTTTGCTTTTACATTACTTTCAAGGAGTCTATTCCCCAATGTGAAATTAATAGGTCACAGGTAAAAACGTATTATATCACTTTTGTCACATAATATACTGCAGAAAATCCTAAACAATTTACAATGTAATCTAAAATATATAAGCCTACCTTTATTCTAAGACGTCATCAATGGATTTTTATTGCTTTTGCTTGTTTAACTGCTGAATACTGATGATTTGACATTTTAAAGTCATTTTATTTAATTTCCAAAATACTGCGGATTTGAGTATGCTTATTTGCTACCTTTATTTTTTGTGTGTAAAATATGTATTCTGCCTGCCTGGAATTTATTCACTAAAATTTGAGTTTTCATCTAACCTTATTTCTTATGAAAGGTTATAAAATATAAAATATAATTACTGCTCTCTTAGAATACCTGGAAAGCTTTGTCATGTGACTCCCAGAGCTTCTTGTTCCTCCACATACCCTTCATCATCATTCCTTCTGAAGCTGACAGATGTTAGTGGATCCTAAAATTTCTAGTACAAGAGTGCTACCGCAAATTATTCAGAGCTTAAATCAATTTAGTTGGTCAGGAGTATTTCTGATATCAGTTTTTCTTGAAAACTAGAAGAAGCATGATCCTAAATTTACGTTTGCAATTTACAGATAAGCAAGGCTTTAAATGTGATCCAAATGATCACAAACTTACTTTGCGGAGGGGACAGAGCAATGTACATACAATCATTTCAGAGGAATATTTCTGCCTATAGGATCTTTTCTGTATTATCAAGGCTAATAGGCCACTGTCTACTCTATTTTTTTTAGGAGGACACTTAACCTCAGACAGCATGTTCCATTTTAGAAATCTGTGGCTTAGCAATAAGCAACTTGGCCAACTAGTTCAGTACTTGGTCTCAACTTCAATAGTGATGACTAGTTTTTATGTCTGGAGCTCAAAGATTAAGACGCTACCTTGATTTTGCCTCATTTGGCACCCCGCAGTATTAGTTTTCTGTTTCCCAAAATTGAAGCTATTTTGTGAGTGTTGAGTTTTCTTGGGCTTTTTTTTTTTTTTGGACCAATTGATTGATTGTGCACACTGATTTGCTACCTGTCCTTAGCCTGCAGAGGTATGGATTTACTTTATCAATTAGTAATAGATGAAAGATCTGCCATTGTGGTAGAATGTCAGAAGCTCTGCTATTGTTTTCCAGAGAAGAGTATCCATTATTTACATAATAAATGAAAAATGTCTTTCTTGCCAAGATGCAAAAAGTAAGGACTTACTTATATGTACATACATTACTCATCTACTTCCTCTTCTATGTTGGAAAAACACGCTCTATAAAAAAGCAGACATAATAAAAATTGTGTACTGAAAGAAAAGAGACAGAAAGAGAAACTATGAAAAAGTTGACTGGTAATCATCTGCAGACAAAGTTCACTAGATGTCACCCTGCTCTTGAATCAGGATTAATGTTTTACTGAGAGGGAATGTTGGCTGGAAAGATGCCTTTAGTTTCCTGTTAAAGAATTCTTATTACCCACCAAGCCTAAAATGATGGATTATCTATGTATACAAATGATTCCTATTCATAAAACTAACTTTTGGCTTTCAGCAAATGAGTCTAAGTTTCATGAACTTTTGACATTTGAGCAATGGTGTATTATACTAAACTATTATGTAATTTTTTATAATTCATAATTATATAATTGGAAATTCAAATAAGCAAGAGGAAAAAAACTATATTGCTTTAACTCCAGAAACAAAATCATAAACATTTTAATATATCCTTCCAGAATTCTTTTTATAAACACAGATGCATATTAAAAAGTTAGTTCAGGGTCAGGGATTTCGCTTTAGTGGTGCCACCACCTGCTTTGCAAGTGCAAGGTCCTGAGTTCTATCCCCAGTACCAAAACAAAAACAAAAACAAAAATAAAAGTTAACTCATACATTACATATTTACTTTTTCCATGTTAACAAATAAAATTTTATTGCATGCACAATCCCATTTATATGCCATGGGAGTTTTATTATTTATTAATTAGTTCCATATAGTCAAACACAGGTACTATATGCCTGATATCCTAATACCTTGAGATCAGATGTGAGCTTCTACTTTTCTTATGTGTTTTATAATAGCATCTCACACCATGTTAACTTCTTCTTCTTCTTTAAAGTGTTAACATTTCTCCTTTAAAGTGGTTGTGCAGTTTCAAAACAAAATCTGATGCCAAGCAAAGCACTTGATATAAAAATGCTTACTGCTAAGATTTTCATACAGTAAACTGCCTTGCAACAATTAAGCTAGGTTGTCACTTGATGAGCTGGAGAACCACTGAGGAAACTTAGGGTTTCTCTGCATGGGTCCTGGGGCCGGCCTTTGGTGTTCATCTGGCCCCAGCCCCTGCCTCTCTGGAGTGACCCCTGCTGTGTTTCCCATCTCCCATGAAGTGAGCAGCTGTGTTGTGTCATGATGCTCCTGCCTTGGAGACTACTGACCCTGGATTGAAACCCCTGACACTGTGAGCTAAATTTCCTCTCCTGCAAGTTTGGGTGTTGATTATTTTTTCCCTGAAATGGTAGGCCCTCAAGGATCTGTTAAGGTTAAGTAATATACTAAACAGTACCCGTTCACTTGATAAAAGAATAAGACAAAGTCCCATGGCCTTTCTCTTTTCTATGTGCCAAAGGATCCACTAATAAACTTAAAACTAATTACTACAGTCCCCTAAAACTGAGTATTAATCAACTAAAATCAACACACTGATAATTTTTACTAAAAATATACATCAATAGTTTATTATTCTTTTTTCACATTAATTTAAAGTTATATGCTGGCATTGTGCTAAATATATGTGTATATGAATATACTCATATAACATAAATACTAATTTTTTAACAACCCTAAAAGAAATCATTATTGCTACTTCAGTTATACCAAGAAAGAAAGCAAGGCCTAGATAGGTTACACTACACAGTCAGTTCTGTGTCAGGGCTCTGATGCTGGAGCCCGTGTTTTCATTACTACATCTTAATAAATTCTGGGTGCTAGATTATGAGTATATTCAAAACTTCCCTGGACCTTATCACAAATAGATAAGAAGAAAAATAATACATTCTCTAAAACTGGAAACACAGGTTATTAGAAAATCTGACAAGCTATTTTAGTTCATCTGGACTGTAGCATATAAATTGTTTAGCTTTAAAAGAGAAAATTTTATTTCTCATAGTTCTTGAAACTGAGTCCAAGGTCAAGTCCTCTAGAAGATCCAGTCTCTGATGCTGTCTCAGTTCCTTAAATACGGCTCCTTCTTCTGTTCTTACACAGGAGAAAGGAATTCTTGGTAGGGTATCTTAAAAAGGTATGAAAACCATCCATAGTGTCATCCCTCACTACCTCTCATCTGCAAAGGTCCCATCCCCTGATACTATCACTTTGGGGATAGGCACTGCAACACACAAATTTAGAGGAGGGACGCATTTATACTAGAGGGCAAGAAGAAAACTCCTCTGTTAAATTTACATTTGCGCTCTGCATTCTTCCTGTAAGCAAACCTTAAAATCTGTTAATATAATAGAGGAGTTGGAGGTCAAATAAAGCTTTTATATATACAAGAAACACTCTAAAGTAAAAGCAGCCATGGTAGAATTGAAGAAAATCCAAAGTGGCTGAGGCATTCCTAGCAAGGTGATGACCAGCATGCAAATAATAAAGTATTAAAGGCCAGATGATGCTGGAAATTATAGTCATTATAATTTATATATAATTTATATAGTCATTATAGTTAGAAATGCCTATCCTTTATCTAAGGGCTTTGGGGATCTGTCAGTGATTTTAAGTTTGTAAATGTTGTGTCTACATGGAAATCCTTGGAAATTTACTAACTTACTACCTAAAACCACAAAGACATAATTTGAAATGCCATCAATTTTTGTGAAAAATATTTTGTTTTAAGTAAGTATTTGGTTGTCTGAGGCTTTATTTGAAATTACTTACTACTTTTTAATTTTAATTATTCTTTGCTTATTCTAATGACCTGTTTAGTTGCCTATAGAATTTGTATCCAATCTCATCCATATAAAAGTGGAATGTTGCATCAATAATATTTTTGGTCCAAACACTCTAAAATACTACGTAAGTATAATATATGTCATAGCAAAAATATAATAATGCCTGCTTGTGTTTCTATAGAGAATGGGTACATAAATCCATTCAAATTTTCATATGAAGAACTTCATTGTTACCACATATACTGTTTTCATCCTTGAAACATTGGAACAAATAGAAAAATTAGTTTTGTCAAAGGTATTATCAGTGGGTCTGGGTCAAAATAAAATGTGATACCTTTATATATCCACATGGCATATGTCTGACCTAAAACAGTTACTGCACCATTATTCCCATTAATGTAATGGAAGGTAGTAACATAGAAGGAAAGGAGAAGTCAAGTTGTGTTTCTGAAAGTTATGAGAATGGCTTCAGACCAAGCAGTGTCTTGTGGAACAGAAGCACTTTGTCTAAGCAGAATTTTCCAAGGTTTTTGATTATAGGAACAAGAAGGAAGAAAATCGATATATGCATGAAAGCCCAAAAGCATCGCGTAATCACAAAGTTAAGACAGCTTAAAGTTTCAGAAAGTAAGCCCAATTGTGGGGGTGATAAGGCAGGACAGGCATGCAGCTTTTCAGGCATCCATGTGAATAGGCCTGTCTCTCACAGACTTTTGAAAAGAAATAATTGTCAGAGAGGTAGATCAGATGTCCCACACCAACCAACCAACAGAGGAACTAGTGTGGGCTAATTTATGAAAGTATTTCTTGAGAATGATAAGTACTTGGCTGTCCTGTGAAAAATTAAATAAAAATATTTTGATCACATTATTATGAAGGAATTCACATTGTCGAGATGGCTCGAAATTTCTATTTTTATGGAAATTGGTAGTCAGGAAAAACACACAAAGGAGATGATTAATATGTATGTACAGAGATTTGGCTCCTGATAAACACCCATATGATAACATCAGGTCTACTCAGCACATTAGCAAGATTTGGCAAGATTTATCATTTGTCTTAGCAACCTCCCCAGGAAATGAAGCTTGGCTGATGCAAAGCCATCTTAGGAAAGGCCAAATCTGCATATTATTAACATTTGTGTTGGTGGGATCCCAAAAATGGGTATAGTCTAGCCCAAAATGAGTGTTATAATAAAAAATCCCCACTTGCTATAAGAATGTTAAATCACATAAAGAAAGATTTTTAAAAAAGCCCAAATGGCTGGTGTCAAAATTCATAGCAACTATGTTATGTGCAGCAGCTGCCCCTGCTTGGTAACCAAGGAGCTCTCTGGTTAGGAATGTTTGTTTCTCACATCAGAATTTAAAGTAGATGGTGGTATATGCTGGGGAACAACTCATGAAAATGATGTGGTCTCTTCTTCCTTTCTCCATAACTAAAGCATCAAGCATCAAAACAGGAGCAAGCTATGATGTAACGGTGTTTTCAACTGTGAATTTCAAAGACATGTTTTTCTACCCTAAGAATGGCATTTGAAAAAGAAATGTGACTAATAAGTTATTGGCCACTCCCACTAATATCATAGTTTAGAGTTTCCTTTTCAAGTCATCTTTCCTAGGAACCCAGTATTGGCTTAAGACCAGTTTATTTACTTTGTGTCGAAAAGTTGTTTCTCAAACCCACTTATCTAGAAAGCTTATTTAATATACTTCTTGAGAAGATCGAGAAAAAAAGATTTTTTAAGTCAAGTTTTCTAGAAGAACTCTCAACATTTCCAATCTAGGATTCCGTTTTGGCTGAAGGAAAGTACACAGACAGAAATATTAATAAAGAAAAATGAGAGGTATTGAGATAAATGTGTTTTAATCAAGTCCCTTTCTATAGAAGTGAAGAGAGTGAACAGAAGGGATCTAGAAATAAGAACTCCTGCAATGACTATAGTCAGCATAACCACAATTATTTGAGTAACTTTAAGGAAAAACCTAGAAATTAGAGACAAATAAAGGTCTCTTTTGCAGCTTTTTGGGCCACATGAGAAAGGCAAAGGCAAAAAGACCAAGAGACTAGTCCATAATATATATGCCAGTGAAAGTCCAAGAGACTGATAATCCACTAGGATTCAGTCCACTTTTACCCTCAGCTAGAAGATGATAAATAAAATTCTTAAGCTTCCTATGACTTCTGTTCTCTCACATTATTGAGCAATTTCCAGCTGTTGACATTCTTGAGTGACCTTAGGTTAGAGTTAGATTTTGTGGAAATATACATGATTCATTTGTCTGCAATTTGGAAATAGACCATGTAGACAAATTTGCCACCTGCACCTAAAAAAAGATCCTAAGGATTTTTGCAAGACGAGTAAAGAATACTATGCTTTTGGGAGAACTACTGGCAAACGCCCTGTAAAACTAAATCACAGAGAAAATCTTCATAAAACATGAGTGAAAAGATTGACATTCCAAACTTCTATTTGCCTGGTTTACATGCCCACCCATGCAATTATGCACTTCAGCTTATTTAGATGAACACACATCTCTGAAAGTCTGGCACTGGAAATGTAGACAGGCCTCTTGAACGTTACTTTCTATGATGCCAAAGAGAAAAATAATTTTACAGGAAATTATATTATTGTTATTAAAGAGAATAGGCAGAGTTTATTTTAAGAAAAATGTTGTTATATTGCATATGAAATAAAAAATGATATGCTATCTTCAATATAAATAGGCCTGCAGAAATTTAATAAACACATATTGTACATTTTGATAGAGAGAATGAGAACTAATTTCATAAATAGCCTGTGAAAAATAGCATATTTTTTTCCTCAGAAACCAGGTATAAATTATATGATGAGAAATTGCAATTAAAGCTTAAAGATTTCAGAACTTTTAGCACTTGGAGGAAAAAGTAGCTGGATATATTTTCCAGTTCTATCAATGTATTTCTTATCAAGAATATATTTCTATGTTTCAAGCAGTGTTTCCTTTTTGTTTGCAGAGTTAGGCAGATTAGAATTTGACTGGAAGTAGTACTAAATTCTTTGTAAACATATTTTTGAGTTTAAATAAAATACTATAAATAATGAGGTAGCTAACTGTATTGGTCAGGATTTTCTAGACAAAATCCTATTATAAAATACATGTATGATTATACAAGGAGTCTATATGGTAGGTTTATAGAATAAGAATCAGAAAGTTCCGGTGGTTATCTGCCAGATCGGAGATTGAAGAATCCAAAATGGCTACCTGTACATTGGAGGACTGGAGCATCCAGTAGGAGTTGAAGTTGAAGACAAGTCATTGGTATGATTCTGTCAGAAAGCTGAAAGTTTGCTTTAGGAGGCTAAAGAGTCTATGCAGGAAGCCTGAAAGAAGTGGAGATCAACATCCAAAACCAGTGGTGATGACCAGAGCTCCTCTAAAGGGTAAACTTACTTCTTTTTTGCTGTTTATTTTGTCCAGGCCAAAGACCTGTTAGTTGGTACCACCATATCCTGGGTGAGTCTTCCCTCAGTCTGTGGCTTACATGTTAATCATTCAAAGACACACCCAGAGCTTTACTAATCTCTGAGGTGACATTGTACTGGCTAATGTTTCTCTTAGAATAACTAGAAAAAATAATTCTAGGTTTTTAAAGTCTGAGGAATTTGAAAGTATGAGGAACTGAGAAATTAGGAAGTAGACCTTAAGGAGAAGAGAAAACTAAACTGAGTGGTGAGGTGAGCACAACCCCATACACAGTATTTCTTCCCACAGGGACATATGCTAAATCTTGGCACAGATTATAAAACAACCATGATTTATAAAAATAGTTTTAAAAACAAAGAATTTCATAAGAAAGTTGGAATCTACAAAGGAGAAAGAAATATAAATTCTGGAATTGAAAAACACTAAATTTGGAAACAGTGAGTTTGGATATAGTTCAAAGTACTGTATATTCAATAAATGAGACTGAATATAGTTAAACAGAGCGGTGGAGAGCTGGGATACAAGTTAAAATAAAATATTCAGACTAGAGAGATGAAATGATGCAAGTTCTAGGCAAGCAGAGAGTGGATTCATAGGACACTTTTGAAAATGTCTAACATACATGCAAGTCAAGTCTTACAAGATTGACAAAATGAAGAAGAGTATTGAAAGACATCGTCAAGAACTTGCCAAAATGGCCGCAAGAAACCACAGACTTGAATAGCAGTAATATCGCAAATAACATTAGGAAAATAAAACAGCTCTCACATGAAACAAAACTACTTAAAATGAAAAATAAAGGAAATCTTAAATGCAGTTAGAAAACACGTGATGTGAACATAGCAGCAACAATAGCGCTAGTATTTACACTAAAGAAAGACTAGAAGGATGCTGGAGAAACAGAGTTCATCACTAGTTGACCTGCACCTATAGACACATCAGAGGAAGATTTTCAGGCAGCAACAGAAAAAAAAAAAAAATTCTTTGCAATAAATAAAAAACGTAGAAAAATAAAGAATAGATGTTTCCCATCATCTCTATTTTTTCTCTTTATTTATACTTCAGATTCCTCATATAAGAGGAACTATATGGTATTTAGTCTCATGTGTCTAACTTATTTCACTTTAGCATTATAGTCATTATAGTCTCAAAAAGGGAAAAGGAAATAAAAAGAATCAAGATGTGTTTTTTTACGTTTACCAACTCCCTATAATAAATGCAAATGGTACATACTGTAAGCAGCATTATAAAAATAAAGATTAAAAAGAAAAAGAAAGGAATAAAAAGCAATATAAATATAAATTTGGGGGTGGCTCTAAGTAGATATACACTGATGAAAATAATAATGTCTTGTGAAAATTAAATACATGGAGAGTTAAAACACAGGACAATGGTAATACAAAAGTCTGGAGAGCAGTAAGTAGTTCTAGTGCTTTGAGAGAAAGGGATAAAAGAACTAGCTTGTATGAGACTCTTTCATAAAGGCTGATAATCTATAATCTGTAGAATAATCACTATTTCAGTGGTCAAAACTACTACTAATAATAGAAGTGGAATAATAAAATGTTTCAATAATTCAAGAGAATATAAGAAAGCAAATAAAAACAAACATGAAGACACTTAATTGAAACCTAGATGCTAGATATAAATTCTTATTATTCAGTAATTGCATTGCATACAAATGGTTTAAGTACTCCTACTCATGTACCTTACCAGTCTCACACGTAGAATCCTGAATCTTACAAACCAACAATCCAGACTTACTTGTAGCTATTTTTTGTGCATATACAGAGCTCTTTTCTTATGGCCCAGTTGCAACATCAGCTATGGGGCTGAGTCCAAAGAAGCCCCAAACACATATTCAGCTGCTAGAAACTATCCTGTGTCCCTTTACTACTGTTCCTTCATTTCATGTTTTAGGAAATATTTTCTTCCACTTCTAAACTTGATCCATTCTGTATCCAGTGGTCCTTAAGGGGAATAATACTCCTCTCAGGGGGGAAAAAAAAACTTAAAACTCTGCAGTTTATCTGAAAGAAAAATGATTTTCGTCTTTAGATTTGCTAAACTCTTGTTATTTTACACAACTTGCTTCTGATTTCTGTATTTGAACATATCTCTAGAACCCCACCACAGAAATCAAAGGTATCCCATTCTAAACATTATAGCACCGTTCTCACCTCTTTCAGGAAAATATCCACAATTGACTAGGTTACATCCTGTATTATTAGCTCCGCACTCAAAATTTCTTCATTTCATGTCTCAGCTGTATCATTGATAAAAATTGAAATACTTGACAATATATTTCATTGGCAAGGCTGTGACGAAACCAACACTTTCTAACATGGATATTGGTTTTCCTAGAAACTGGAAGGACCTCTTAAATTTAAAAATTTGATAAATTCTGAAAAACTGCATATGCATATACTTCTCAGACTATTATATCTCATTATTTCTAAAAGTGACCAAGAACAGAAAAAAATATGATTTTTTTCTGCTTTTCCTGTAATAATGGTTAGAATAAAGAAATGCTAATGAAAGTAAACTTGATTTTCACACATTAAATACACAAGGAATAAAAGTGTATTTAAATACCAGAGAAATGTGGTAAATAAAATGTTGGTAAAGCAATCAGCATAATCAAGATTATGGAAAACTCTACAGAACAGAGTATCATGGCTTTATCAGCAAACCAATTATAACAGGAAGACAAAGAACAGGAGGTAAATCTAGGAAACCTATAGATGGAAAGACAGAGTTTGGATGGACTGTCCTTGGATACTGATTTCAACAAAAACCTTGAAAAAAGTTGTGAAGTAAATGAGAAATGTGAACATTTACTGCATATTAATTTTTCAGATTGGAAAGTTATATTGCTTTTATGTTCCTTGTCTCTTAGATGAGAATTACTTATGGGTTAAGCCAGACAATGCCCATAATTTATTTCAGTGTAGTGGAGAGAGATAGACTTAAGAGACAAAAACAAACACAAGTTGATGATTGCAGAGGCTGGGGAGGACACATAGAGGCTGTTTATATCTATCCTTTGCAAATTTGTTTCTGCTTGAAACTATCATTAACAAATAGTTAAAGAATGCCACATTCTCTACCTTCTAAAAATCCAGATTTCTGGGCCAAAAGGTCCGTAATTCTAAGTTTACAAATATGAGGTAAGAACCAGGAATTTATTTCTTTTTAAAATCTGCAATCCCAAACATCTCTCCTCTAGATTTAAAAAAAAACAAAAAACAAATATATATATACATATATATATGTATATATATACATATATATGTTGTGTCCCCCCAGCACTTAAATTATGAAATATATTCTAAAATCACAATTGGCATGTGGATTTTCCATGACTTTATGGAGCATCACAATTAGAAAACTAAAGACATTATAATACTCTTTTCCCTACTATTTCCAAAAATCATTCCTTCATCAAGCATGTTAGCTTATTTTATTCCTCTTGAAGAGAGTATGAAAACCATAGTACACAAGAATTTTTTCTTGAAATGCACACACACACAAAGATTGGATGCTGAGACATTTTAAAACTAATATGCATTTCTCATTGATCAATTACTATTTTTGCCTCAGTTAAGAAAAAAGTACAAAACATATCATACTTACTTTTATTCATTTGAAATCTTGAGTTTATTTGAATCTTTTGTTTGAAATGAATTTAAATCTGTGCCCATTTACAGCACATATACTAACTAATTTACATAAATCGACCTCAATAAAAATATAATTAATTAATGATAAATAATAATGATAAATAGCATCTACTTTGGCAAGATCTGAAATTTCATTAATTCTGTTGGGTTTTTTGTTTGTTTGTTTACCCAGGTGATAATAGAGAGACAACTTATGCGGATGAAAGGCTTCAAAAATGTATGTATGAGTGGTAAAAACAGAAAATAATCTGCTCACATTCTATCCCGTTCCGGGTTGCTTCCAGGCTTCGAGCTGGGTCCGCAGAGCATCGGAGCCGTCCCACCAGCTATTGGTGCTTTCTCTCCCCTCAGGCGAGCCCAAAGTCATTCTTTGGAATTTAAGCAATCATAAAGCTACCTCTGAGCTAATCCAGAAGACTTTTGAAATTCTGTTAGCATTCTTAGTTTTTAAGCTCATTTTTCAGTTTCGAGATTTGAACCTAGGCCTTCGTACTGAGCTAAAACCCCAGCCCTTTTCATTTTTCACTTTGAGATAGGGTTTAACGGAATCATTAAGTTGCTCAGGCTGAGCTTGAATTTGTGATGCTCCTGCCTCAACGTCCCAGAGTCCTTGAGATTACAAGTGTGTGCCACCATGCCACACTTCACCTGAAAATTTGTATTTGCCCGAGTATGTCAAGACACTTGCCATCATTTCAAATATTTGAATTCCATAGGAAACTTTGACCACACGTCCTATTCCTGTCTATCTATGGTGAAATTTTCCCTTTCTTTTTGTTGTTTTATAAATAATATTCTCTTGTCTGCAATGTGCAATTATAGATTTCATTTATTATTCCCGTGTGAATAAAACAAATGAACTGCAATATTTTATTTATAAAACAGCATTCTTATGTTGCTATTTGATTTCTTTTTTTATTTCTTATAATATTCAGAAAAAGTCATCTAATATAAAGAATATATTTTCATAAATTCTTGGAATGAACATGCTTTCTCTTATTTTTGACTTTAAACATAGACATCAGTATATATTATGGCTGCAGTTCCTTGCTATTATAAACACAAATTTTCTCATAATTTTCTGAATATTAAAGAACAAAGAGTGCTACCCACAATATTATTTAGTTGAATTGCCTCCCGGGTTATATAGTAGAGCTCATCTTATAGGTGATAAAATGACAAAGCATCTTGCATTTCTGTCACTCGCTCTGGGATGTGCGCGGAAGAACAAGATGTATAGTCCTGTAGTACCGTCGTAAAGATTCACACGAATTGTTCCTTTCTTTCAGATAGCTGCTACTTTCCTCTGTGTCACATACTGTCATTAAATTCTCCACCCTCGCTATTACGGCTTCCATTACCACCCACATGGCACCACAGCTTTATCCATGGGTGGCAGATGTTACCACCATATGTCATCCGATCAATTTTCCATTCAAGGGTAATGTAATGTTTGGGGGAAAGCCAACTCACACGTTAGTAAAGGCTGTCTCTGTAGTCTTTACCAGCCATAAATGCAAGCATCCTTTCAACTTCTTGGCTCTGATATTTAACCAAAAAATCCAGCGGGGATCTTAGAGGCACTTTGCGTGTTTTCATGTTAGTTGGGCTTTTTCTCTCACTGTCACCTGCCAAATTATTCCCTATGAAAGAGGATGGCATATTATTTTGTTTCTTCTACTTTTATGTATTTCAGAATATTCTGGACAGAGAATCATTTGATAGGTGAATAGTAAAGGAGTGTTTACCTCTCAGGTCTGGCACATGAGGCTATTACTATTCATTTAATTTTAGGATTTATATCATCTCCTTACTGCCAGAAGTTAGCATTACTCAGAGTTTGGAGTTCTTATTCAATATTATTATAAGGAGCAGCTAAAGTTAAGGGAAGAACAATTTGCTTGTGTAGCTCTGATTTGTGCCCTCTCTCCTCTCGGTCTATCATTTTCCCTGGTGCTCTCGGGCTCTCTTGCTCTCTCTCGTTCTCTTTCTTTCTTTGATTTCTTATTGTTTCTCCATTTTCTCCTAACTCTGTGTCAGCCTTTCTGTAGGTTTGTATCTTTTCATATTTATGGAACATCTGTGATTTGCTAGCCACCATGTTATGCTGTGTGTATTTAAATATTAAATGAAATATAATTCTTCCAAGACTTTTAAAGCTTGAAAAAGCACCTTAAATTACTTTGAAACCAGTCCAGTATAAATCACTCATTTTCCATGCTCATGCTGCGTAACTAAGAAGCAGAATGTGTGGGAGGTGAAAAAGTGGAAACAACTACCTGTTTTTATTGTTCGTGAAAATATCCCCTTAAGTGTGCAAACTACCTGCAATTTGGTAAAGGCATTTTTGTTTATTATTTTAAAGACTCAGATTATATCCTATTTCAATTTTTATCAATTACAAGTGATCCAAATCTCATGATCCAATTCTTTCAAAACATCTAAATTCCATTGATCACTTTTTCCAGGTATTGCATGTTGCTTTTCACCTGCAATAACCAATTCTTACTGTGACATTTCAAGTGTAGAGAAGCTAAATTTTTATATAAAATGATTATTTCTTCTTTTTAAAACAATTCTCATTTAATTCCCTTCTAGAAAACTGGTTGATTGTATGTGTGTGTGTGTGTGTATGTGTGTGTGTGTGTGTGTGTTTTGTCAATTTGAAACAATGTTTTTAGAAACCAGCCTCAAGCGATAACCATTTGCTAAGTTACACCTGATGCTTAAACATCACAATCTTTGAAAACTTACATGATTGTTTTTAACTTATTTTTACTGATTCCTAACCAAAATCACCAACTTTTTAAAAAATTAATTTTATTGGTACATTTAAGGTATACAACATGACATTCATCATCACCAACTATTTTTATTTTCATGCTGACTTGTTAAGTTTATCTTGGTTTATTTATTAAACTATTTTCTAGGAGTAAAAGTGGAATCAGAAAACAGATATTTTACTGTTTTTCAAAAACATTTTTTATTATAGTTCAAATTTTCATAAAACTAACTCGTCCTTGGCAGTTCTTTTTGAGTTCCATTTATTATTAAAATCCACGATCTTCCTCTTCACCGTGTATTCCTCTGAGATACCTTTCCAGAGCAGGAAGTGTGAATGCTGTTTTAAGGTGGATGGATCTTTACACACTGAGTAATTTAACACTAGTTATACAACATATATCTGTATGATACAGAGATATATTATGTATATTTTCCTTAAAATATAGTTTTTCTCCAACGGAATGGAATTTCCATTAACTCAGAATGCTTCTTTTGTTTACTCCGGTATTTTAGAACCCAGAACAGTGTCTTCACAGAAAAATGCTGAAAACGTATTTGAATTCATACTCATAGAAATACGTTGCTCTTTTTTTGTGGGCTACCTATGATACACTCTTATTAATTTCCACTGACTGAGTGGTTTTATAGAACAAAATTGAGCATCTCTTATTGTCTGTGTTTGCTACAGCATTCTCACATAGGCACAGGCCGTACTGGTCTCCTGGCATCTCTGAAAATTCAGAGTAACTATTTCGGTCAGTTGCAACAAATTTTACCCTTGAGTTCTCACAAATATTTGGACCGCTGCCATATAGTTTTGCTGATCTGTTTAATCCTGTGTACTAATTAAATTAGGAGAAATCTTAGTTCTCTTTATCAATTTTTGATCTGACAATTGCTAGTTTCAAATTAAAAAGCCAGTGGAGGAATACTTTTAATGACTTCCTCAAGGAAGACTGTCATGAAAAATGACATATTGTATTTTATTTTTGTACCTTGATACAAGACCAGACAGGCTCAATAGTATCTCTGATCTTTCAGCTCTCCTTTTTCTTTTTATCTTTGCAAGTTTGATTCTTTATAAGGATCTTCTTGCTTTTCAACTACATAATTTTTGATGCATCAGGATTGCCGTTTCTCAAGCTCTTAAAAATTCCATTTTTGATTTATTTTTAATTTCAAAAACATTGAATTTATGAAGATAAACCCTTTAGGTAGGTCTAAAGAATTTTTACTTAATCATTGTCTGTGGCAAACCTCATTTCTTTCTCAGATGTCATATTATCCTAAAACCTTCTGACCACTGCTCGAAGGAGGAAACCTCACACTGATAATACATGAAAAACAAAGTTCCTTCTTATTACAATCTGCTCTAATTTGGGACTTCTTAAACAATGGTAATTCTTTTACTCTTCTTTTAAGTTATTTTTATTTTCTAGTTTGTTTGTTTGGTTTTTGTTGTTGTTGTTGTTTTTTGGTACCTGGATTGAACTCGGGTCCTTGCGCTTGCAAGGCAGGCCACCAAACCGCTGAGCTAAATCCCCGGCCCTATTTCCTAGTTTTTGAAGAGCTCTGCCCCCATCATGGTATTCAACCTTTAATTTTATATTTCCTTGATCATAAAAGATTTTTGAAATCAGACGTGCTTTCTGAAGATCTGTTATTCTTCTTCTGACAAGCAGAGCAATACACAGCAGGGCACCAGCACTCATCCATAGCCCACCTGTCACTGATCCTTTGGAAAATGTCTCCCACCGACCATGCCAGCCTCTCCTACTGCTGGTATTCTGTCCGTCAGTGACAAGATCCTCTTTCTGGCTCTGTTTCTATTCGGGGTTTTTTTTGCTGTTGTTTGTTTGTTTGTTTTTGTTTCTAACAGGAGCAACAATTGGGTGACAAATGAGCTGGAAGATTTTGGTTCTGGTTATGTGTAAAGCACTGAACTCGTCTCCATTTCTTCCGCCCCATTCATTTCACAGCCACTGCAGTCTGTCTGCAGCTCCTGACCACTTCACAGAAACTGATCACTTTCATTTCACCAAGAACTAAAAGCCAAACACAGCAGACAACAATGCTTTTATACGTAAATATGCTGTGACTCAGATAAGAATCTTGTTAAAAGGAAGACTGCGTTTAGATTACTGTGATTCTGAGTAATGCCTTAGATTCTACATTAGAACCAGCTCACAGAGGATGTTTAAGCCAATGTCACGGCAGGGCCCTTGATTTCACCACAACCTTTTGTAGGACAGCTTCCTAGAATTCTCAATTCTTCTGAATTTGCTTCACTTTTCTGACTCTCCTGGTTAAGTTCTCCTCCTAAGAATTTTCATTCTACTCATTCTGTTTTCTTTAAAAGTAATCCCCAGAGTTTCTTTCTCAATTTACTTCTCTTCTTCCTAGAGTGATGACTCTTGTTCTTTCATTTACAAGGAGAGTTAACCAGGAAATTTATTAAAAATGGAACTCCCTCATATCTCCTCCATAGATTTTGATCCAATAGAAAGACCTTATCAGAGGTAAAATTGAGGTCCATCAGTCTTCAGTTTTAATTCTCTCTTTTTTTTTTAGGAAAACATTTATTGGTACATTTTAGATTACATGATGATAACATTCAACATAGGGAATTTGTACCAGTGCATGGCCTGGAGAAGAAGCAAGATACTTCCATTTTAATTCGGATAAAGCCTCTCTTTTAAAAAAGGTATTACATTGTTTATAATTAAGGTATCCACACGAAGTCAAGATACGTCATAGATAGAAAAAACGGTTACAAAAGAGAACCGATTCACACATCCATCCTCTCACACAGCTACTACTTTTTCTTTGTTTTTGTGGTAAGAGTAAGTAAAATCTACTTATTTAATATGTCTCATATATAGTACAATTGTATTAGCTACAATGATAATGTTGTAGATTAAATTTCTGGATCAGTTTATCCTACGTATCTGCTACTTTGTGTCTTCTAAACTACTTCTAACCTCACCATACATTCTCTCCCTACAATGTTTATGGCAACCATTGCTTTGTTCTATATCTCTGTATATTGCATTCTGTGTTTTAAAGATTCTACTAACATGTAAGAATTTGCAATTTGTTTCTTTGTGACTGGCTTATTTCACTTAGTGTGACATTAATCCAGGTTCATACATGCTGTGACCAGTGAGAGGATCTCATTCTTTTTCAAGGTGGCATAATATTCTATTGTACACATATACGACATTTAAAAAAATCTATGCATACAATGACAGACATTTAATATGTTTCCTATATCTTGCTATTGTGAATAATATTGAAACAATCATGGAAGCACAGGTATTTTACTATACTGATTTTCTTTAGGTGTGCACTCAAAGCAGTGATTGTTGATCATGTGGTAGTTTTACATTTGGTTTTCTGAAGAGTCTCCACACTGTTTTCTATAAATCTACATTAGCATCAATAATTCCCTTTTCTTCATTTTCTCACCAACATTCATCTTTGACATTTTAATAACACTTATCTATGATAGTTTGGATCTTCAGTGTTCCTCAAAGGCTCTGTGCTGTTGAAGGCGTGGTCCCACTCCAGCTTGTCATTTGCAAAGTGGTGAAACTTTTAGTATGTGGGGCCTAGGAGCAGGAAATTATGTAATTAGGTGCATGTCCTTGAAAGAAATAACGGAACTCCAGTTCTTTGTCTTTTTCTTTTCTTCTTGGTATCCATGAGTGGAGGAGCTCCCTCTGTCATACGCCCCCAACAGAATGTAATGCCAAGCCACAAGGCCAAGCAAGAGCGGACTGAAATTGCTGATACTGTGAGCAAAATTAAACCTTTCCCTTTGTAAGGTGATTGTCTCAGGTATTATGTTATCAAGATGCAAAGCTGACCTAACCATCATCCTACAGTAAAGCTCATAGTACTTTTGATTCACCTTTCCTTGTTGATTGATGATGACCTTTTCAAATGCCTATTGGCTGTTTTTATGTCTTCTTTGAAGAAAATGTATTTTCAGGTTGTTTGTTCATTTTTGCACAGGTGTTTTTCCACTACTGAGTTATCTATTTTCTTTATAAAGTTTGTGTATTCATCCTTTAGGGCACTTTTCACCTTTCATTGCTTTAATCCTATCATAGATGACAATTTCTAAACCAGACCTATACCCCATATTTATCCACTAGTTCACCTATGTACTAATTATGCAATATCTAGCAAAAAAACATTTTAAGAGTTTATGTCCAGAAAACACTTGTCTATGAGTCCTTGTCTATATGAATCGTTGGTATCAAAATCAATTGGGAAACTTGCTAAAAATCACTGACTTACAAACCATTTTAATGCTGACTCTGTCTGGCATAAGGCTTGTGGTATTGTATTTTTTTCTCATTGAGTTTATTGGTACATTTTAGGTATACAGTACAGTCACATTCATCACTGGGATCTTGTATCTTTACATGACAGGTCTTGGTTCTCATTTTTTCCCCCCTATCCCTGCCCTCCCTTCACCTCCTCCTCCCTTACCTATTTACAAATATTTTATTTCCATTTATTCATTTTCTCATTTTTCCTTTTCCCTTATTACCTTTCCCCTACCCCTTCCCATTCCCACTTCCCCTACACCCTTTTCTTCCTATTTCACATTATCAATTATATCATTAGGATCTTATGTGCCATTATAGTTTTTCACACCAGAGAAACTGTTCAGTATTTATACAGGTGTAACTTGTTTATTTCACTTAGGAGTATATCCTCAATATATATCCATTTTCCTATGAATGACTCTATTTTCTCATTCTTTATGGCTTAGTAGTATTCCATTTTATAGAAAAAACACATCTTCTTTATCCAGTTTCCAACTGATGGGCAGATGGGCTGTTTCCAAGTTTTAGCTATTACAAACTGTGTCGCTATAAACATAGGTGTGCATATATCTCTGTGATATGATTCTTTTAGTTCTTTTGCAAAGATACCCAGAAGAGGGATGGCTGGGTCAAATGGAACCTCCAGTCCAAGCTCTTTGAGGTATCTCCATATTGATTTCCACAGTGGTTGCACCAGTCTGCACTTCCACCAACAATGGAGAAGGGCTCCTTTCTCCCCACAACCCGCCAACATTTGTTATTGTGTGATTTCTCGATAGCAGCCATTCTTTGTGGGGTGAGGTGGAATCTCAGTGTTGTTTTCATCTGCATCTCTCAAATGACCAGTGATATGGAACATTTTTTCATCTATTTACTTGCTGCTTTTTCTTCTTTGTCTGAGAAATGTCTGTTCATTTCAGATGCCCATTTTTGAATCAGGTCTTTATATTGAGGGGGGAGCTGATTTTTTATTTTTAATAAGCCTTCATGTAATATTACCGAACCACTTCAAGAAATGTTGTCTCTCCAACTGGGAATGGTGGTGCACATCTGCAATCTCAGCCCTGGGGAGACAGAGGCAAAAGGAGTTCCAGGCCAGCCTGGGCTACATAGTGAGTTCCGGGCCAGACTGAGCTATACATAGTGAGACCCTGTCTCAAAGGAAAGAAAACAAAACAAAAACAAAAATGTCTCTCCCAAAGATTCACCTGGCTCTTCCTAACAGCAGGACTACATAGTCTTTGGAGGCACCTTCCTCAATAGAAGGTTTAGGGTGTGAGAATAAGGGATAGTTGAACTTTCCTCATAATCTCTAGCAAAGCTCAAACAATTCTAAATAACAATGCAAACTAAAATCAGTGTTTGGCTCTGCCCTGACTTGCTTTTCTTTTCCTTTTGCAGTGCTAGAGATCAAACCCAGGACTTCATACATGCTGTGCAAGGGCTTCCTCAGTGAGCTGTGTCCCTGTCCCCAGTACATTTCTATCTGAAGGCAGTTATACATCAGATCACCAGCCACTGCCCTCCCAACAAAATTCCCATATGCCCTTTTATACAGTTATTTCTGCACTACCGTGGTTTGCCTTTATACTAGTTATGTTTCAAAATAAGGAATACAGGGCCGGGGATTTAGCTCAGTGGGGCTGCCACCTGCCTCACAAGCTCAAGGACCCGAGTTCGATCCCCAACCAAAACATTCGAACCCTTTACCAAATAATAATAATAATAATAATAATAATAATAATAATAATAAGGAATACATTCATGGGCCCCCTCTCTTTATAAGAAGGAACATTCATGGGCCCCCTCTCTTTTCAGACTTTTCATATGAAGACACACTATTAATTTAAGAAATTGAATGAAAAAGCCTATAAAAACCTCAATGAGGACAGTATACATCCCCATAGTGAAGATAGTATCCATTAGTATTGATGAAAGTCATTAATTTTTGTTTTCTAAGGAAACTTTTCTTCAGACCACCTCCACTAGAGGCAACTCAATTAATAGCATTTGTATCATAAAGAGTCCTGGTTTACATTTTTTAAAAATTAGCCTCTGCACTACAGATGAATTTTATTAGTTGCCTTAGAAAATTCTAATTTGGGGTTTTCTTCTTTGTCCTTTTACTCAGGTTATGCTTTTTAGTGCTTTCGTGCAATTCTGTTTCCCAGGGTTATTAGAATAAAATTAGACTTCAATAAGTCATTTCAAGAGGAGGCAACTAAGTGGTTAATCCTTTTGAAATCTTTAACAAATCACATTATTCTCAGACTGAGGCTGGCATTTAAGGAATCAGAAATAACACAATCCACATAACTTTGATATATATGAATGGTTTTTATAAAACATACATTTTTACACTGAGTAGGCCCTTAGCCTCATTTTGAGTGGAAACATTGTCAGCGGTTGTAATGCAAACAGTGTGCGACATCAATGTTTTGATCCATTGGAATCTTGTCTCTATGCAAACGTTATATTCATGTTTTGTGTCCTTGTTCTATCTGCACATCACAATGTGCAATAAGGAGATAAAAATTTTTTTCACTTAAAAAAAATCAATGGAAGCTGAAAGGACAAGCAATTTACTCAGATTTTAGCACGAGTGTTTTGGCTTTGATTCCAGGAGCTTGAGGCACTGATTCACGCTAGATTTCTAAACACAAACAGGAAACATTTTACTTCAGCTGAGGTCACCAGCAGACATTTCCCACAGCTTGGAGTTATTCTTTGACATATCTTTAATCCTTGCTTTTCTCTCCACAGTTCTCCTTTCCGCCGCCTCCCTCTCTCAGCTGCAGGGATTTATGCTCTGCAAGAATGGGGGTGGGAGGGAACAAGGCAGGGGAGCGAGAAGGGAGCAGGAGCTGGAGAACGCCGGGATCTGGCTTTTGTTATTGGTTGGCTGCCGCCTGATGGGTAGAGGAGGGAGGAGTGAATTCTCTTCAGTGTGTTCTGACGGCGCCGAAGTCCAGAAACCATATTACAGGTAAGAGCAGAAATATTATATATAAAAAAGAACGGAATATTCTTTGTTGTGTTTTTAAAAGAGAATGTTTCTCAATTCTTATTGAAAAAGGGTATGCTATGAAAATTATTCTGACTACATTTCCAGAAAATATGCCCTTTTATTACTTGAAGAAGCTGTGCAGTGAGCTGTTCTTTCTCTACAAAACCCTCTGCTGATTAAAAACAAAACAAAAAAACCAAACAAACCCCAAACACCAGAGGCATCTGTAACCTGGATGACTTAGCAGTTGTTATTGAAGAAAACTGTTAGGTAAAACGAGTCTTCATGTGTCGTTTTAATCCTTTTTTGCATTGAAACTTGTATTATTGGGAATCAAAGGAGGAATGAAAAAGCTTGGTAAATTCCACAGGTTCTGAGAAAATGGAGCCTTATCTGAATATACAATATAAATTCAATGTAGTGTCTTTTAATACTTACAATACGGTATGTGGTTTAGGAAATATATTTTTACACATCGTAGACTCTTACGCTAATTTAGAATGAATGATTTGTGTGTATTTAAGTCCTTTTGCTGAACTTACTCCCCTCGCTTAATCTCGTGCTTTTTGAGTAAATATATCATTCGATCAATAAATATTAAGCTCAGTCGTCTTTCTGTGCTTACTGACGTGTGGGATCATTTTCATTTTAAAAACTAAGAAACTAAATGTGAAAAAATAAACATTTCGGTAAAAAAATAGCATTTTTAGCAGGCAAGCTTCACTGGTAGTTTTACTTATCAATCAGGTGTATCTAGATAAGAATTCCATCACAGCATTTGTATCGCTGGCTATATCTTCAAGATTATTTTCAGCATCTCTGAAGTTTTTATTTTGCTAGTTGCTTATATTTCCTAACATAGCCTTTTATTTTCCTCTAGCAAAAATGAGGAAGATTTATAAATATATACAATGAATGACACACTTATAATAAAGACAAATGAAAAATATTTTTAATTTCAAGTATTTTAATCATATACTGATTTTAATCCATAAGTATAGATCATTAAGGTTGAGATTCTTCCATTAAAATTAAGCTGGGAAAATATTGTTATAGACTTGGCTATTAATACCTGTTGATTATAATAAATGAAAGTTTTTGCTTGATATAAATGACATATTTATATAGGTTGGAATGCTTCTTTTGATTTAATCATAGACTAGTAGAAGTGACTATATATTTTAAAGGATCTTTTGGTCTTGTTTTTGCTTTCTGCTTTTGTTTGGGATAAACATTTGTCTTTAAAGAGATACAGCTTTTGCAAAATTGAAATAAATGGGCATGAAAAACTACTGGATACTGAGTAAAGATTATCTAAATGAATAAAGAATTTCCTTAAACTTCCTAAATATACTATAGTTAATATTTTTACACACTTATATGTCATAATGACCCAAATACTGGTACAAATACTCTTGCATGGCTTAATTTGAACCTTTTCTGATTTAAAAAATGAAATAATATTGAAATTTCACTGTTTCAAATATTTATAGATTTTTTTCTAATTCTGGTTTTTCCGAGCAAAATGACTGTTGAATTTAATCCACCCCACCTAGCAGATTAGATTGTGAGGCAATATACAAAACCAGAGAGTCACCTCCTGAAATGTGTTGGTGAGAAATTAAGTCAATGAAACTACATGTTTTAGAAATTACAAATTCTGAGCAAAGCTACCTCTAGGAATGAAGGGGAATTGATGAAAATTAGAGAGCAGAGTTCCACATGGTTTTAAATTATTCTGTTTCCTTGGAAACCAGCTGCTGCAGATGCATTTTGCTTTCTTTGGCTAAAAATATCATCCTTTTAATAATTGCTGAGGGAAAGGTTCTGAATAAAGCAGAGTATATTGTTGCTGCTTTTTATAATTTCCTTAATGGTTTACATATTTTGGATGAAAAGTAGATAAACCCTTTCTCAATCAGCATTTCCTATCAGCAACTGTCAGACGTCTGCAAGCCTTACAACCATGGTAGCTTCTACTGCAGAGTCCACAGGGAGTGTGTGTGTGTGTGTGTGTGTGTGTGCTGCATAGAAGGAAAGAGAGAGAAAAGAGAGTGAAAGAAAGCAGTGAAGAGGGAGGTTTCTGTCCAAGTGAAGGATGAGACAAGGCAAATGAAAACTTCGTAAGGCCACCCAGAAGGGGACCATTTTTTCTCCTCCTCGAGTAAATATCTTCAAGACTTAAACATAGGTTTGTAATGAAGAGCACTAAATAATTCTGTCACCTTTTGCAAAGTACTTTATTTCCTTTTGATATTACAGTGGTTAGTAATATAATCAAGAAGACAACAGATTTTAAATATTGCTAAATTTAACCATAAAAAGAAAAAATTGAGATCAGGCTATGGGTAGCAAGGATCATTAAATACATATTTTGATATAGCAAAATAAGAATATTTTAAACTTAATGTTTATGCCATGTTTCACGAATGCAACCAATTCCTTACCTACATAGTTTGCCTAATAAATAAAAACTGTATATTTCAATGAACAAAAAGCTATTTTAAAGTTAAGGTAGTATATTTTAATTTTAATAGTAATTATTATTAGTGAACATGTATATTTTAAAGCTTCATTTGAAACACTTTGCCTTATTTTAAAATTTTGTGTTTTGTCTGTTAAAAATATCTTGGATATCATCCTACTCTTTCCTAGGTAATTCCTAAAATAAAAATTATTTTCATTATGTTTACTTTTAAAATTTATTTTAAGATGACACAGTCCTCTGGTGTGAATTAACTATGATAGTACATAAGATCCTAATGAGATAATTGACAGTGTGAAATAAGAAGAAAAGGGCTAAAGGTGTAGGGAAAGTGGGAAGGGTAGGGGAAAGGTAATAAGGGAAAAGAAAAAATAGGAGAAAATGAAAAAATGGAAATAAAGTGTTTGTAAATGGGGTGGGGGGAGGGCAAGGACAAGGGGAAAAAATGAGAACCCAGACCTGTCGTGCAAAGGTACAAGATCCCAATAATGAATATAACTGTACTGTTTACCTAAAATGTACTGATAAACTCAATGAGGAAAAAAAAAAGATGACAGTCATTGCAAACAACATTTTTTTCTCTCAGTAATTATTGAAAGGAAAAAATAATGTATCTGGTGTGGGTTTTCTGTAATAATATAATAATTATATTATTTTTATTTAGGAGAGGTTTATTTTCTCCTCTCCACTCATGTAAATGTTTCTGACATTTAATATTTTATTTTCATAATATTCATCTTAGTCTACTAGATTTAGTGTTGGCAGTGTAGCAAATAAAGCATCATACATTTAAACCATGTGTTAAAATATTTAACACTTACTGAATATATTGTGCACAGTTCATTTGGTACAACACTACTTTATTTTCCAAAAGGAGTTAGTATAGTGTCAAGGATTTGGGTTTTATTATTTAACATGAGCCAAGCACTTCAAGGACAGCACCTTCCTTTAAACACAGGTGACATTAAAAAGTACACTAACAATGAATAAGAGGGATTAGAAAGTAGATTAAATGACCTATGTGAATAATCCCTATATGAAGCACAATCCAAATTATTATGTTTATTTCAAGTTCCTGAAAACAACACATTACCTAGGCTTAATTTTAACTGAAGATAATGAAAAAATACATTTTGTTAGTAGTGTCTACCACTTTATGCTCCTTTATTTGCTAAAAGTAGCCCACCAGAATTGAAGGTGAGTATGCATGGCCTCTTAAAAATTACAAAATGTACTAAGAAAAATGAAATAATCAATAGCTTCCTCTATAATATAGGTAGTCAACTTTATATCTATAATGGAAAATGTGCTAGTTTGACAACCCCACATTGCTGGAAATGGAGGGAAAATATTTAAAATAAAAGGAAATAAATTAGGGGAAATAAATATCACCATGTTCATATTGTACTTTAGGTAATCCAAGCAAATGAAAAGTAGCATTAACATTTGTGTCATGGGATATAATAACTAAAAAATATTATTGATCTCATTTTGACTTACTATATATTTAATACCTGATAGTTTAATGTAGGGCTTATACAGGAATGGAAAGAAGGTTGGTCCAAAGCAGCATGATTATTTCTTAATTACAATTCTTATAAATCAAAGAGGAAGGAATTTACTATCAAAGTAATGATCACATTTGGATACTTGACATACTTCAGTGAATGAATTGAAAAGATCAGTACATTTCTCTGAATTGTCTAGATTTCAGTTATTACAGTGCAGTATGTGGGTTGACCTAAAAACTTTTTAATGTGCATGTTCTGAGAATATAGAGAATATAGACTTAATATAACTTTTCCAAACATTTAATTCAGGAGTATGATGATCATAAGTGTCAACACTAATTCTGAGCATCACAGATTAGTGAAGAAACCTCTTTTCCATGAGATAGGCTTCAGTATTGATTTTAATCTCACGATCAGCAGGGTAGTCAGCCAATGCTTTATTTACCAAAAGCCTTTATACCTAATTCCAGAAATATTATTTTCCAAATAATAATAAAACAGTACAAACATTTTAAAATTTTTGACTCATGCACATTAATGAAAAATGACAGTTTAAAGAGAAATCACCAACAAAAGTAGCTTTAATGGAAATTATTATATCTTTAAAGAACATTTGCTATAAAGCGTGTTGGCAAAAACTAGTTTAATTTTCATCTACTACTTGTGCATATTTTGCTCTGTTTTAACCTAGATGCCTGGGATTGCCCTATAGAGATAATTTTTCCTAGAATCCTTGTTTTTCCTGTGAAGAAACAAAAACATAAAGTATGAGTTTTTTTAATGGGAACTTAAACATTTGCTTATGCAAACTTAAAGCAGTCAAATACTATATGTTTGTATGAAGTATTAGAAAAATTGTATTAAAGACAGAGTTCATCCTGTCCTATGCCACCTGCCATGGCTTCTTGGTGTGGTCAATGCACCTGATATTTTGACCTTTCAGTCTTTTATTTAACCACGTGAATTGTAATTCTTGGTTACAAGGTGTTTCTCTCCATCAATGCTTACTGCAATACCTGATAGGCAGTGTGTAGTAGGAAACTAAATGATAAAGTGAGCACTCATGACCGATAGTCTCCTAGCCTTTCCTAGCATTCTAATGACAGACACTTCTACACTCTAAGCCAACCCTTTTCTGTTCCATATTTTTCTATTGATATTCTTCAAAGTAATGATATCCATATCATGTGAATGTCATGAAGCCACACCGAAAATTGTATTGCAGATTTTTATTGTATAAATTCCTCTTGAGTTCTCATATGCTAACATGAGATTTCACCTGCATACATTGCCCATTCCACGCCTCTCTGCTTTGTTTCATTGTAATAGGACAGCCAGCCCTCCATATTAGCAGATTTTCCTCCACAGATCATCAACCATAGGTAAAAAATATTTGGGGAGAAAATTACTCCCACACTGAACATGTGTAGACTTTCTTCCTAGTCCAACGTGTTATAACGGTTACTAATATATTGTTTACATTGTATTAGGCATCATAATCTAGATATTCTGTAGAGTGTATAGCGGGATGTAAGGGGGTAATATGCAAATACCATGCCGTTTTATATAGGGATTTAAGCAACTGTGGATTTTAGTATCCTGGGAAATGAGGTGTGGAATCAATCCCTTTCGATACTGAGGGATGACTACTGTATTTCTGATACACACAGATCAACATATATTAAATCATTGGGTTAATTGTAAATTAATGTAATTATGATTATTATATTAATATGTACTATAAATATTTAATAATGTTAATATAAGAAAATAATATATATTTAACCCATCACTTATACTTGTATAATGAAGCTCACATAAGCTAGTGATCTGCAGCAACATTTAATTAGATTTTAAATAGTTGGGCTAAGGATGGCTGTTGCTTAATGTACTTGCTTCCAATGCATAAGGCCCTGGGTTTGAACCCACCACTTCCTAAAACAATTGTTCAGGATCTTTTTTATTTTTCCTGTGCCCACTCAGCCAGACCTAAGCCAATGTGCCTACAAGTGACAATGCTGAATGAATTACAAAGAAATCAATTGTGTGTACTTTCATGCTGCTATCATGTAAGCCTAATTTACTGCCTCAAGGTAAAGTCAAGCATATCAAAAGGAAACTAGTGGAAACCCCACCATAGCTAGCTAGACCTGATATTTAAGAAGAAAAAAAATGTCCTACTCTGGTCATTGGGCGTATGAAGAGAAAGAATGGATTGCCCATGCTAATGTTACATAAATGTGTTTCTTTATATGATAGCTGTACTGTGGTGTGCATATTCTCCTTAAATAGTTGATTCAGTCAATCGGGCAGCATGCCTGTTTCTACCATTGTGTCTTCTGGGATATTATGTCTTTGACTCAGCTTTTGGCTCTCTAGGCAGTGCAGGATAATCATTGATGAGAGGCTTGGTGGACTTTGCAGCCATTTTCTGCATTTTCATTGTTACTACTAGTGATCTTTTTCTCTTTATAAATGAAGAATAGAAAGAGCAAAAATAGTTCTTAAGGTATTATTTCCCTTTGGTGCATGAAAAAATGACTTCTTTGATATTATTCTTCTTTAGTGGATCAAAAAAGACCCAAAATTCTTCTTGATTAAATTGCTTTTCTGTTTTACCATATTAACTTCAATTAAATCATTGCACGGTCACTGACAATATTAGTATTGTATGAGGCTGGAACTGAGAAAACAAATAAGAGTTGTGAAAGAGTTGCACTGGCATGAACTTCAGAATAGGAAAATGGAGAAACACTTTCCAAATTGGTCATAGACCAGAGAAATATAATTGAATGCTTGGTGAAAAAATGTGCTATCATTTGAAAAGTTTGGGAACATCTAGATATTTCATTAAAACTCATTTTTGTCAAGCCCTTATAATGCCAATGCGCTTTGAGATTCTCTGAGAATATATATTAAAATTTTTCTAAACATATTGCATCGTATCTCCCTTCTCAACACAAAAAGATTGACTAGTAAAATCATGATTTGTATATGCTATACTAAGCATTTTTAAAGCTGATGTATATTTACTATGTTATTGAAGAACTTCAATATTGATTAAATGAGGATCAAATGGGAAAACAAGTCATGTAGAGGGAATTTCTGGAAAGGAAATGGGCTAGGGAGATTGATACCTATTTAGAAAATCAATCACTGCTATTCATCTCTAGGGGAAGTAGTACCTCTTTTCTTTTTATAATGCTAACCGGTGAATATGTCTCGATTATTTTTCTATGCTGAGGGCTCAGCTTTGTCTAACTTCCTTGCAATAATTTCCAGCCAACTTAGCAATCTGAAATAATTCCATTTTGTTTAAATTAGTTCTCTATAAAGACTGTTTTGAAAATTGCTTCTTTGCTGTTGTGTTGTGCCTTCTAGTTACCTTCACTTCCACTTCAAATAGTCTTTCACTATTTATCAAAAATTTCTTGAATCTCTAAGTATTAAAAGATGCCACTGACTTCCTCATGTCTACTAAGAAATTACCTAGAAACCCAGGTAGATTTATTGAGGCAGACTTTCCAGCAGGACCATCAAGTGCATGAGCTACGGGAGAGTGAAGCAAGCTGGGCTTTAGTTCCAGCTCAGTTATTCATACTTTTGTCACTGTGTTGAGTTACCTGCATTCTGTGCTTCCTCAGGGTTGCTCAATGAAAAAGACAGAAACAAAACTTAGTTCACAGTCACTGTAGATGCAAATAAGAAAATACATTCACAGAATTTAGTTTCTAGCACCAGGTGAGGACTTCACAACATAGTTATGATCTAATTTAAACAAAGAAATTTATTAACCATGGGGGGAAAAAAGAGGCAGGACATATCATGTACAGGTGCAAATTCCCTATGATTTGTATTATCATTATGTATAAATGTAACAATGCATGTTTCGCAAAAAAAAAACAAAAGTTAATTAAATAAAAGAAAAATTTAAAAATATTCTAAGAAGATATCTATGCATTGAGTGCCTGTGACATACTTTCTCCTCAAAGATAAAGTACATCTATACTAAAGTGTTTCTAAGTACAATATTTATATAATTCTTACCAGGGAAATAAATAGGTAGTCACAAACATACATAGAAAATTATTTAGAAAAAAATTTTAAATTGTATGGGAAAGATTCTAATTTAAAATATTCAGAGAAAACCAGTTTCAAACAATTGAGGTACCATGAGGACTCATGGAACAGCATGATGGCCAAAATGTGCTTTCAGATGTGGAAACAGTTGAGTTTAAATCTGACTCTAAGACCAGTACCTCTATGTCCTTGGCCTCATAACCAAACCTCGCTGTGCTTCAGCTTCATCTTTAAATTGTATTAATAATAACCATGCCTATGTGATGTGGCTGTGATACAGATTACATCAGTCAATATGTGATACATTAATTTTCTATTGCTTTGTAACAAATTTCATAAACTTTATAGCTTAAACCATTTCAGTTTGTTAAAGTATGGTGGGTCAAAAGTCCTGTACCCTGTGGGTAGTTCTTTACTCAGGGTCTCACAAGGCCTAAACTAGAATATCACGTCAGCTAATCCTTGTTTACTGCTCTTCTTTAAGTTCCATCTTGCTGCTGGCAGAGTCCAACTGTTTAGGATGGTAGGTCTCGGGTGTCTGTTTCCTCCTTACTATCACCTAGGGGCTGTTCTCAGTTTCAAGCAGCTTTGTACATTTCTTGTCTTATGTGTAATCCCTTTAAACCTTACGCAAAGAACCTATATCACATCCTCCTATCCTCAGTATCTGACCACTAGACTGATTCAAAAGATTCATGTGATTAGCTCAGACCCACTTGGATTAGCCTACTTACCAGGTTACTCATTTACAACCTTTGTTCATATGCAAAATTCTTTTTGTCATATAACATGAACATTCTCTGTGGGGTTGTCTCTCACCATGTTCACAGTGCTGGGGTTATACAGGGTGTAGGGCATGTACTCCTGGATGCAGGTAATATCAGGGGCTGTCTTAAAATTCTGCCTGCTACACGTGTTAAGTACTAAAACAGTTCCTGACACCAGGTAAGCACTATTTATGTGTTGACTGCATTTATTATTTTGAATCGATGTCAGAGTTACAAAAACAATCTTTTAAAAATAGCAGTGTCACGGCATTGCCAAAGCTGTGGTGAAATCATGCCCCAATATACCATTAAGAATATATAAATTGGCAGAACATTCTGGCAGTCAAATTGGCAATGTGTTTGAATAACCCAATACTTCTACTTCCAAGAATTTGTCCTAAAGATAATCAGATATATAAAAATCTCAAAGATGTTAATTACCTTGTGATTCCTAGCAAATATGTGAAAAGAAACCAAGCTATTCTGTTTAGAAATTTGGTTAAATACTGTGGCATATCTGTTCAATGAAATAGTAGCTAGCCTTAAAAACAAAAAAAAATCAAATAAAACCAAACATATGAATGATGGGCCAGGTGGTACCGTGCCTGCCTGGCAAGCACAAGGTCCCGAGTCCAATCCCTGGTACCGGAAGAAAAAAGCAAACAGACGTGGATTTGAAAAGCAATAAATGGCAAAGGGACATACTCATGTTATACATTGAAAAATTATAGCTTATTACATTTCATATGTCCTTTTAATCAAGTCATACACTTTCCCGGAATACAAAGTAGGCTTTTGTCAAGAACTTGTCACTTGACCAGGAAAAAACATACCTTAGCAAGCTGCTTCGGACTGCTGTGGATCAGAATCTGGAGAGTTCTTTGGAAGGTCCAGAATCCTTCTTGGAGAATGAGGTGGGCTTTCACCAAGGTGGGGTCATTTCACAAGGGAGGGGTCGTGACTGCCAGGCATGGCCTCATCGTGCCACCCACAAAACAAGGGCATCATCAAAGCAGATTCTCTGTCATCCCACAGATCTCTGCCAGTCACTGCCTTAAAGTGCACACAGTGTGATCTGATCTTGCTCCTAGCTTTCTAACCTGACTACATTTCACTCTCCGCCAAGATTTTATAGATTGCTTTTTGTTTGATCTTAGCCATAATGTGAGATATCCTGAAATACATAAAAAGTTACCAATGTCAAGGAGACAATGATTAACAATCATTCTAAAATTCACCTTTTAGTCTCATTTTATAGGTAAGAAAACTGAGGACAAGAAAAATGAAGTTAACTTACTCCAGAAATCTTAATTATGAACAGATAAAATCAGGCTTCAAAGCAACTGGCTTTTCCTCATAACAGTGATTTCTGGTGAGTCCTTAGACTCTCTGTATCTTAAAAAGTCTCCCCAGGATTTTTTTCAACAATTAGCCTACAGTAGTAAATCTTACTGCAGTACATATTACTGCTTTCTTATATGTGAAGATAAATTAGTAGTAACCATGCAGATTTCTTTGTTTCTCCTAAGAATTTTTCAGCTCCAGCCTCTCAGATCTTCAGTTTAAATTTCACAGATGCCATTTTATTATTATATTACAGCATATTCATTTTAAAGTAATTCTTATCATTCACTCCCAAGAGAAATGTACAGAGCTCTATAATCATTGGAATAACATCTTCCCATACATCCTACATCCAGGCTAGTTTCTTGTATTTCTTGCTCTTCTATGACTAAATTCTTGCTAAAAATCTCTACCTAGACCTCTCAAGTCACCAAACTATTCTTTTCTCATCTGGAATTGTCCCTCTTTCTCCACATCTTGCTTCCGTATTGCACTTTGTCCCCAACCTCATATTCACAAGGATGCTCAGTCTGTCTTCACTTTTATACATAGGTATTCTTCATCTATCTCTGGCTCCAATAATTTGTCCCCATTTCTCGATCCTTGCACTTTCGATGCAGGTGGCAGAACCACTGAGCTAAATCCCCAGCTCTTTTTTTAATGGAGATGCTGGAGATTTAACCCCGGGCCTCTTGCATGCTAAACAAATGCTTTACCACTGAGCTACATCTCCTTTTCTGTCCCTATTCTGGTCCCAGTTCTTGTCAGTTAACTCCTGGTGAGTATCCCCTGTCCATACTTATGCCCCAGCTATATAGCAAGTGAAGGAGATGGGGGAAACGTGTGTATATGTGTATATATATGTATGTATGTATATATACATATATATATGTGTATTTGGGATACATGGGGGATTCAGGTATTTTAACCATAAAATCTCAACCATAGGATGTTTTACTGGTAAAACTTGCCTGATAACTGCAGATGAAATAAAGCTCACGAGAGGATCCATGGAAGGCCTAAACATTATTTTTAGAACATTAACTTCTACTTGCGCAAAGGTCAGTGTACTCCACATTCTTGCGAGTTCTTTTATCACAAAATCAATTTAGATTTTTTTAACCTGTATGTTTTTTAAATGATTGGTCAGGAGTCAGCAACCAATCCAGTTCTTTTTATTACAACATCATATATCGTGCATAAAAATGAAAACTTATAGTTTTCTACTCTTACTCTTAATGCTACTTTCTCTTTTGAGTTTCTAGGTTTATATACAGTTACTAAAATGCCATTTCAAGTATTTTAATTCACAATAGAATTATTCTGTACCTTTGTGCATAACAAAATATATAGTCCAGTTGGCTTACAAGCAGCAGAAATTTATTTCTCACATTTTGGCGGGTAGCAGTTCAAGATTCAGTGTCTAGGGTGTTCCGCTTTATGATGCATAGACAGCATTCTTCTGGCTATAGCCTCACATGGCAGAAAGGAAGCTGGCAAATTCAGGGTCTGATGGGTATGCTTTCTAGGCAGTCATCTTTTCACTCTGACTTCGCAGCAGAATGATGAGGGCAGTCTTTGGGGGACGCTTAGAAAGGCACTAATTCACCCTCCTGATTTAATTATCTCCATAAAGCTCCAATTCCTAATGCCATCACCTTAGGTGACAGGATTTTAATGTGCCTCTTATAGGAACCTGATCATTCACACCATCACAGTCTGTTTGATAAGCATGCAGACTGTAACTATTTTCATATTAGAAGTACTAGTAAAAATTATGTTTTATGTAACCATCAAAATGAATTTTCTTACCGAGAAGCAACATATATAGACCTAGGAAACATGAGACTTTTTTGGGAAATATTGAAGTGGGATTCAGAAACATCTGACCGCTGACAAATACATAGCAAATAGTGCAAGTTTTGGTGCTAGAAAATAGATGTTTCTTCCAGTCATGTGTTGGTGAAAATAGGATGCAGTGTTAGAGGATACTTATTATTGCTTAGGAGTAGTTTCACTTGACTATGTGGATAAGACACACACAGAAAAGAGCACTCATGCAGACTGGTGCAACCACTATGGAAATCAATATGGAAATACCTCAAAGAGTTGGGACTACAAGTTCCATTTGACCCAGCCATTCCTCTTCTGGGTATCTTTGCAAAAGAACTAAAAGAATCATACCACAGAGATATATGCACACCTATGTTTATAGTGGCACAGTTTGTAATAGCTAAAACTTGGAAACAGCCCATTTGCCCAGGAGTTAGAAACTGCATAAAGAAGATGAACTTTTTCTATAAAATGGAATACTGCTCAGCTATAAAGAATGAGAAAGTAGATTCATTCATAGGAAAAGGTTACATACTGAGGATATACTCCTAAGTGAAATAAATAAGTTACACATGTGTAAATACCAAATAGTTTCTCTGGTGTGAAAAACTATAATAGTACACAAGATCCTAATGAGAAAATTGACATTGTGAAATAAGAAGAGAAGGGCTAAAGGTGTAGGGAAAGTGGGAAGGGTAGGGGAAAGGAAATGAAGGAAAAGAAAAAATATGAGAAAATGAAAAAATGGAAATAAAGTGTAAATGGGGAGGGGAGGAGTGGGTGAAGGGAGGGCAGGGAAAAGGGAAAAAAAATGAGAACCAAGACCTGTCATGTGAAGATACAAGATCCCAGTAATGAATGTAGCTGTACTGTATAAGTAAAATGTACCAATAAACTCAATGAAAAAAAGCGAAAAGAAAAGAGCACTCATAATAAGTATGTTCTCCCTTAGTTGTCCTCTTTTCCTACTTAGTACTGCAGACATTTGAACTGGAGTCTTCATCTTCCTCACAACTTTGTCCTGTATGATCTTGCTTCTGTTGTCATGGAAGTAATTATGTGGCAGTTTGGGTAATACAACCTAGAGTGCATTCAAATTAAATAAGATTGGTGAAAACAAAGTAGAATGAAAATCTCTCAATGCTATTGGACTTTTCTTCTACTCTATCTTTGTGTTTACTCCGATATCTAATTGTATAGTTCAGTTTTTCTCTAATTGATCAAGAACTTTCAGAGCCTTCAGGCCAAGTAATATAAATATTCATGAATCTAAAAATTGATATAAATTATTTGCGTTTATTTCATGTCAAACAAATAAATCAGTTAAACACTTTTTAGTGCAATAATTCTAGTTTCCTTCAGCTAAGGTCCAAGACTTGTTAAAAGACTTAACAATTGCTTTCAGTCTTTCCAGGCTTTTTGATATACAGTTCTTTTAAAAATCTCCACAAGTCGTTAAAGATAAGAATGCTCTTCAAAGCAAGTAAAAGTTACATTAGACATCTAAAAGAGTTTTTAAGGTCCAAAGCACTTGATGTTCAATGAAACAAGTCAACTCAGAGCCAAACTCCTGTAATTGCTGTACTAGCAGGAATGGTTTTGTATTTCATTTTTTAAAGTCTTTTTTTTTTTTTTTTGGCACTGGGGATCAAACCCAAGACCTTGCATTTTTTCGGTAGGTACAGTGCCTCTGAGCTAAGTCCCTGGCCCCTAAAATCTTGAATAAATAAATTTAGGGAAGTTGGTGGATAAAATAGTTATTAACACTGCTTCCAATTTCTCATCCTCAAATAAATCCACGACAATGACTGCTACCCATCTATTGCCTTTTTCTACCAAATTTAATGAAATCATTCTTTAGAGTAATAGAGGAAAGCTTACTTTTCTGTTACCTTTTCATTTGCCAAAAGGGTACTACAAGATTTATAAGGTCAATGAATCTAGTCCTGCTGGAAATTTAGCAAGTAAGATATTTTCACCATATCAAACAATTGGTAAATCTAGAGACCAGAGATGGACTAAGTAAAAAAGTAGTCAGTTTGCTTTAAGAAGCACTTCAACCTCTCTCCTCTTCTAACTTCTTAATTCTCCTCTGACTCTTAAGGAAACCATTGCTTTTTGCAGGTAAGGCTTTCTGACTTTAGCTACTTATTTGAGTCACTAAATCCTCTCTAGGTATTTCCTTAATTCTAGACTTTTTTCTTTTTCCATCAAATGTACTTTAACTTACTAGAAAGCCTCTGTTTTCTTCTGAAATAAAAAGGTAAGGAGTAGTACTTTTAAAAATATAATCCAGATCAATATTATACCAATTAAACCCTGCAGAAGCTACTATCCTGCAAAGAAGTGGCCAAAGTCCTTAAGGATACTACGTGGTCTAACCCTGGACACCTGCTTCTCAAGGTCTTGACATTCCTTTGTGACATCAGCTCACCAAACAAATAAAAATATTTTTTTCTATATAGCAGTCCTAAATCACTCCATCATTTACATCTATGGCACTTACGTGATGTATTATACATTTAATTTTTTATCTGTTTGTTGTTTGTCTACACTTTCTCCAATAAATTCTAGTAAGTGAGCAGTTTTAGTATACTGCTTTTATAGCATTCTCCAGGATTTAATGTAGTCACCAGACTCTGAGAGAAGCTCAACAGATATTTACTAAATAAGTAATGAAAA
Source organism: Fukomys damarensis (assembly GCF_012274545.1). Lineage (NCBI taxonomy): Eukaryota > Metazoa > Chordata > Mammalia > Rodentia > Bathyergidae > Fukomys > Fukomys damarensis. The sequence goes on along the minus strand of NW_022900938.1, from coordinate 29,002,831 downwards.
GCCTCTTAACAAAAGGTAGTCAAGAATCTTTCTTCTATAGGATGGCATAAGTGACTCATGAGAACCTTCAGAATGCCTGGGAAAGCAAATGACAAGAAAAATGAGGCACAGGTGCTCAGGGTTGAGGCTGACAGGATACTAGTAGGTAAAGACCAATGTGTGTACGCCGGCTTGGGACATGGGGTAACAAAAATGCAGAAACAGAGAAAGCCAGAAGCAAAAAGACCTAGAGTAGAAGAGCAACAAGGAAGGATAGTCACCAAAATCAAGGGAGAGCAGGTAAAGAGCCCATGGAATGTGTCATTCTCAAAGCTTTTTTTTTTTTTTTTTTTTTTTTTAAGATTAAGTAGACTTGGTTCTCACTACCAAAAAGGCACAACTAGAATGGCCACGTTGGTGTTTGTAGGCTTAAATTGTCCTTTCCTTGGCAGTATAGGGTATGCAGGTGTTTTGATTTTTGTTTTAATGTAAAATAAGTTGATTGGTCCAGTTGATGCATCTCAAATGAAAATCATTTCAGGCAGTGCTTTGAGTTGATGGGAGAGAATGTTACTCTGTTAAATCCTCCAAGTCACAGATATAAACCCTTCTTTTCTATCTTGTAAATCCACTTGAGATTAAAATTATAGTACAGGGCCGGGAATTTAGCTCAGCGGTTCGGGACTGCCTTGCAAGCGCAAGGACCTCAGTTCAATCCCTGGTACAAAAAAAAAAAAAAAAAAAAAAAAAAAATTATAGTACAAAATTGCTGCTTTAAATTTTAAAGCAAATTTACTAAAGAAGAGAAGGATGAGGAACATGAAACCTAGTAGTATAAAGGACAGCTTCTGAATACATGTGGAGCCTTGCCCGAATTAGAGTAGATTTAACTGGGAAAAGATGGAGCTAAAATAACCAGGACCTGTGTGGCCATTCCACTCTTTGGCCTGGATCTGCACTTTCTCATTCACCACAATTCACGCTATGCACTATCTCCTTGATCATGAGGCCCTTTATTACTGTGCTTCTGTTATAATTTAGAAGAATTCTTGGCATCTTTGTTACAAATAATAGACAAAAAGAAGACAAAGGCCTTCATGATTCTGTTACATCTGACATTATTTACTCATTGAGGTTTCTTGCCACTGTAAGAATTTGTGTTTTTGCAATCCCTGATCACATTCGCTGCTTCTGTATAGCTATGAAGAAATTTTTACTCTCACAGTTCAATGATTCAGCTCACTTGACACTAACAAATTTTTTAAAAATTCAACAGTCTACATCTGAATTTTACTGATCATATTGATACAGAGAGTGAAGAAGCTTAAATTAATGTTTGATCCAGCAAAAGATTTGGGGACTGTGACTTACCATGTATAAAATCTATTCTGCTGACCTCCTTGCCATAGGACTGGAGTATTCCCTAAAGCTCTGCTGAATTGACTGGAAACATGATGAGGCATCTAAATTCTGCAGGTAGAGCCTTTCCTAGCAACCAATTTGATTTTTGATGGACAAAGAGCACCAGGAAAGTAGATGCCTTTGTGCCTGAGAAAAAAGAAATCCCCAGCAAGATAGACATACCCTAATCAGTATGCTCTGGGTATGACAGCATGCAAGCAAGTGATCTATTTTGTTCTGAACTCTGCCCCTGTCAATGACAGTACATGATTTACCAGAACAAATCAAATAAATGCAGTTGACTCCTGTTTTGACATTTCAAAACACCAAACTGTATTTCCTTATGCACTCTATTCTACATTCTTAATTTTGATTTTTGTCTTAAAAGACACTGTTGCTAGACTGAAAATAATGATTAGCATAAATCAGGATAGGATGGGTTTCTGCGCTTTCCAACATGATAGGGAGAATAGTTTCTGCAGAGATATGATAGTGTAATCTGTATGTTTCAAAAATTACTGTCCTTGAAAAGACTTTAAGATCTTGACTATGCAGTCAGTGGTGAAGTATTTCAGTGCTCCATTGCTCCTGTTCCTGTTACAGGTACATGTGACAGCACTGCAGCTATGAGTGGAATCTTAAAGAGGAAGTTTGACGACATCGACTTCTCCTCAACCTGCTCTTCTGTGCGAGAATCAGATGATGTTGTTTCTAGCTCTGACCATGCCGAATGTGTTGATAGTGTCTATCTGTCCACATCTAATCATTTTACCAGTGAGTATGTGAAACTGTACTTCTCAGTTCTGTGAAACTGTACTCTAAATTCTATTGTACTGTTGATTCTGGGAACTTCAATTTTACCTACAAGCTTATGTCTTCTCCCATAGCAAACATATTTGCAAATGTCATTTCAGTGCATTAGACCTCAGCTGTATACTTTCGTTCTTGTTTATGGAATGAGTATATTGGAGGCCAATAGAATCCAATGAAAGTAAGCAGATAGCAACTGAAAATAATTCAATATGCATCTCCAGCTTTCTGAAATAAGTCCTCTTTGGAAATAAAACCAGTTGGGCCTTTTTTCAAGCATCTTCTTTTGGTCAATAAACAATGGAATATATGCAGTGCTGAGCACAATACATTCACTTCCTAAATGAGAAAACGATTTTTTAAAAATTTTTTTGCACTGCTGGAGATTGAACCTGGAGCCTCACTCATGCTAAGCTAACACTCTACCACTAAGCCACATTTCGATTTTTGAGAAAATGATTTTAGTTTTTAAAAGAATTTTTGCTGCAAAATTTGGCCCTGAAAGCTCTGAGGTTTCACTGTTGTCTGGATACAGGTAAAACTCAGATTCAGTTCCAGGTTCATACACTACAGTAAGGGCTGCTTTCTTCACAGACAGACCTCGAAGCAATTCATGAGAGCCAGTTCATTTAGCTTAATACACTATGTTCTAATTTATAATTCTAAACTGTATTCCTTGTAAAAGATGTACATGTAAAGATTTGAAATAGGTAAACCTTTTTCTATAGCTCTGTGAATTCTACCCTAGTCATTAAGGAAAGATTTATCTCAAAATACTTCTTTAGAAACGATAACATGCAAAGCACAACTAAATAAAATCAATGAAATTACAAAACTTCATCTACCTCTAATGAGATGAATGGTATAAACTTGCCTTTAAAATTTCATTCTATAAGTTGTGGTAAAAAATTAATCCACATAAAGGAATATAATTCAAGAGATATTATTTTCACAATAATTTCACTATTATTCTGCAACATTTTGAAGACATTTTCTTTTGGGGATTTTAAACTCAACAAAATACCCTTTTAAAATCCATACTAAAGTTTATACAATGTGGTTCTGTCACCCTTAAAATTCCATTTATATCCCTCTTCTCCTCAGGTATTCAAAAAAATTTTTGGTACTCATGATAGTTCTTCACCACTGTTAGAATTATCTCTTGAGGAACATAAAACTTTTTAAATGAATTTGTAGAATGTCTTAAAACGGAGAAGGAGATAAAGAAAAACTTAAGGGAAAGAAGATCATAATAGTTATTTTGAAGGTAAAATTCTCAGTTACATGAAATTATTTCCAACAGTGAATTTTGGGGAAGAGATATGTTTTATTTGAAGTTTGCTTATAGCCTTTGCACACCCTTTTCCAAGCAATTATGACCTTGAGTGAAGAGGTGCGCATGAACGTTGGCTTTTACATCTATCTGCCTTCACACAAGCGTATAGAGCATTTCATGATGTTTAGAATCGTTTTTTCTGAGTGAGTAGATAACTTTCAGACAGTTTTTAAAATCGGGAAAGAATGAGCCCACTGAGTATTGTTATACTTTAAAAAAGCAATGGTGTACATTTAAACACATGACCATCAAGAGCCTTCAAGTAATTCCTTTTCCATAAACCGCAAGAGCTGCCTAGCATTTCCCAAATGTATTTCCTTTTTACCCGCTCTTGGCAAAATATCATCAATCTAAGACTCTATTTCTCTGAGATACCACCTCATCCAGTACTGTGGTGCAGTATTTTTTACACCTCTGTGATCCCCACCACCACCACTTTTTTTTTTTTTTCAAATCTCCAGCATGCTTTCAACCTTGGCATCTGTGCCTCTCCTAAAGTTACAAATTGGTTGTCTACTGGAAAAACCAATTTCAGGACTTCTCTATGCAAGATATCTATTGATTTCTATAGTTTGTGAGTTCAAAGGTACAAAGTACCTATGATGTTCATTTAAACACCATAAGGTCTTACAGTTATGGCTCATGATGCTTTCCAGATGAAAGTGATGTTTTGGTGGGTTAGGGGAGTTTGAAAAATTATAGGTGAGGCAGTTGTTCTGAGCACTTGAATTAGTCTATGGAAGAGTACAAGTTCCAGTGGAGAGGGTTTTTATTTTTAATAACTATTTTGATTTTTGGTCATAAGCATTTTGTCTCACAGCAATTGTTATAGTCTATAGAGAAGACACATATCCCTGCAGTCAGAAGAAAAATTTTAGGCAGCCGCAAAGTGTGATATTCTTTTCAGTAGGGATCTTAATATGCTTTTCTTTGTAAATTTTCAAGGGTTGTAAGGGAAACATCTGCTGATGCTCCTTTGTAAAGGAATGGAGCACTGTATCATGGAGCAACTTGTAACTGAATGTGTGATTGGGGATAAACAGTGGGGAGGAAATGTGAAGAGATGAAAACTGACAGAGGGAGGACTTTCTGATGCTGTGGGTTACTCTTAGCTTTCGTGTGCAAAAAGCTAACAAGCTTAATGCATAATAATTAGTAATACTTAATAAATTATTTTGTAAAGTTGGAAAAATTGAAGAACAACCATATTACATACAGAAGCCATGCTTTGTATATAACAGAGTAAAACAAAAGACAACAACAGTCATATATAATTTTTAATTCAAAGGGTGTTAGAACTAGCAGGGCCTTTGAGAACATCCAGGTTGACTTCCTTCATTTGCAGATGTAGAGACTAAGGCCCAGAGATATTTGATAAGAATCAAATAGGACTTGGTTGCAAAGGTCTTTAGTGCAGATCCCTGCCTTTTTACTAGACCATGCTGTTTCTGATGGTCCATGTGTGTGCTTGACTAATAAGTACAGTAGAATGACTACAATCATCAAGGAAAAGATATGACTGTATCTTCTGTGTGGTATGCCCTTAGAAATAGAATGAATCTATTTTTTGGTAATCATAAATAGTGTCTTATCTGCATTGGTTTTGGAGGATTTTTTTTTCAGTTGTTTCTGGTGAAAGTGTTGGCATGTCCTGGCTGCAGCGACTGTGATGAGTTTATGGACAAACTCAATGAGCTAAATGAAATAGTTGGCAGAGAATTATGTTTCAGTGTGAAAGAACATTTCATTTTCCTTTTCATAAGTAACTGACAGGGCAGACTGTTGAGAATTTCCTTGTATGCCGCTGACATTGATGGAAGTATCTTACAGCAAACATGTTGTTTTACATTTACAGGAATGAAATCGGTTGGTCTTGGTGACATAATGCTACTTGTGATAATGTGGAAATGTTAAAATAAAAAGTAGGTGAGCTGAAATATGCAGCGTGAATCTTTAACAGTAGCCAACAAATCAAGGGTTGTTTCCTTTTCTTTTGAAGTAAAAGCCTTTATACATTTCACATTTTTTTCTTTTTTTTTTTAATTGAGTTTATTGGTACATTTTAGATTTACAGTACAGTTACATTCCATTTCACATTTTCCACAGGGGTAAATGAGCATCTTGGACCTCCTGAAAAAAACGATAATATCTTTCTATTCCTTGTACTGCAGGGCCTTGCATTACTTGTTCAATAATTCAAGATTTCAGAAACCTACTAACCTTGCATTTCAATTGGTCTCACTTAGTCACAGCTTCTGATTGAATGGAGTAATTATATTCCATTTTGCTGGCTAGGCACAGAGTTGGCTTTTGTATTTATTTGTTTAGAGCCCTGAAAAAAATTTAAATTTGTCTCTAAACTTAAAAGCATAATGGAACTGAATTTCAAATGAAATTTTTTATGTCTATAATGATGAATGTAGAAAAACAATTGTGTTTTTACTGTTAGCTAGCTATCATGAAAAACTATATATAAAGATAGTCCTGTCGTGATAATGGTATTGTCTTTCATCTCATTTGAAGGATAAGACTTTGTTAGTGTTAGATATAAAATGCATCAAAGAAAATCTTCAAATTTCCCAAAACTATTAGTTATTCTTGATGTTTATAGGTAGACTTGATACTGTAGCTGTATTTCATAAAAAGCATAAAAAATAATGTTGCTATTAAATATTAAAGGTACTACCTTCACATTAGTGATCAAAACATTTTCTTCTGACAATATGACTTATTTACAAATGACTATTATTTTCATTTTATAAATATCTTTATAAAGAATCACATCCTTACATTGGGGTTCTTCTAAGAGTAGTCACAGGTGATAAACAAGTTATTGCCCAACTGCAAAACATTGTGACTAGAAAAAGGGATTCAAATGAATTTAGATGATTAAAATTATACTAAGCTTCTTCACAGAACCATAATACTTTGGCTTAGTTTGAATATCAGAAACTGACAAGTTTTATCCTTGCTGTTTGTGATGATGGTGACGATGAAATCAGTGCTTAAAGCAAATGTCCTTGTGTTTCTCAAAAGACTTTAACATTCATTGTGCATATCTGGCGTTCTGATGCTTTGTGACAGCTCAGGGGAAGTACATTTGTGTGCATGTGAATACAAGAAAGGATTAAACCTGGTTCTGCTTAAAAATCAAAAGCCTGTTGTGATTTTTGAATAGGCTACAATATTTAACCCTTTCACTCTGAGAAGTACATGATTGTATGTTAAAAAATATTTTTTTTCTGTTGAGTGAGGAATTTGAGAATAAACAATATATTAGGGCTTCAGAATTATTACACCATGTTTTACATGCTCAGTTACAATGATCTGGCATAAATGAAAATACTTACATAAGTCTCAGATTCGCTGAATTCCATTGAGAACTGATCAAAGGTTATAAGGATAGCTTTTAAATGTGATGAAGAAAGAGCAAGCCTAATACATATAATAGAAGAAAAATGTTTGCTTTTTTTTTAATGCTTGCTTTTTAAAACAAAGACCAACACGTAAAAACTGAGGCATTTTTTCTTAGTAATACCTAATTTTTAGGAAGGAAATCTTTTCTGAGTTATAATTGAAATAGAATCTCTGCTGCATTTGCTTTTAACTTATCTCAAAATATAACAATGGGATAATAACAAAATGCATATGCTTTACAGTTGTAGGAATGTGAATAAATTTTTGGAGATGATTTATGTATTTAATTAAATCAATTTAAGATGCTTATGGTTACCTTAATAAATACCATCAGCCCCCCTCCAAAAGAAAAGCACCAAACACTGAAAACAATTTCCAAAACACTGAAAGCTGGTGAAGGATTACTAGATGGTGTAGTAAAAGTACTAAATATTTCTGTAGTGGGTCCTACTAGTCTTGGTTAAACTAGATATCTGCATGGTGGGACTCATTCTGCAATGGGTCCTATTAATTGTGCTATGTAACAACCTCAAATGTGTGAATTACTATGTTTTTATGCAACAACTGGATGATAATTTTAGTGAAACAGCAAGATGAAAATGCACATATTTTAGTTTTCAATCAAATTAATAAAATAGTTTTAAAGTAATACCTATATTTCATCTTGAAATTTATTGTGATGCTTATGACATCTACATTTATGAAAACATATGTAATCTAAGTCTTAATGTCAAAACATTAATTCTATCTTTAAGGATTTTGGTTTGGAAGAAACAATGACAATAAAACTTAAATATGGTTAATTTTTACAGTAAAGTTAGTCCTACTTCACGAATCCCCTAAAACTATTATTGCCTATTGATTTTTTTTTGCTATGTCAGAGCTGACTTTCTGTCATTTGCTGTTTCTATGGCAATTTTCATTTTGGCTGGGAGAACGCAGTACTAATTTCATATTCATTTACATTTTTAGATATATATTTCAAGAATTTTTTCCATACAAAACATACATATGTAACATGTTATTTATTTATTTTAAAAGCTATGTAAGACATTTTACGCCTTATGGATAATTTTTGCAATATTTTTAAGGTGACATTTGTATAGAATATATTACTATGCAGTAGGTTAAATAATCTCTGGAAATCCAAGACAGTGAGTGTATATGTCAGTGATAAAAGCAGAGTAAATGTATATACTGATATTAAAATATATTCAAGTTACTAAACAAGTTTACAAAATTATATTTATATATTAGTTATGTATATATTATATATGAGTTTTGTGAAATCTCATATAATAGGTATGAATATGTAAGATCAAGAAGGAAAACACTTATTTTCTATAGAAAGAATAAATCTTCAAAGAAAGTTTTTTCTAGATGGTGGAGTTATGGAAGATTTTAATATCTATATAAATTTTCTTTATTTATTATCACATATTTTACCCTAACAAGATTTTCTGTGTTCATTCATTATAATAGCGTTCTAGAATTTTTTTTACCAATATGATTACAGCTTATAGATAAAAATAATAGAAAAATTAGTAGAAGTTGATATCTTATTTCAAAGTGTTTTGCTTTAATTTCTCTCCAGAAAAATTTAACTGTTTATATGCTCACTTCTAACATTTGAGTGCCTATTTGCTGAATGCTTTGGCAAAACTGACTTGGTGACTTTTTCTCTATTTCTCTGTCTCTCTGTATATTATATACATATGCTTGTATGTATATATATATGTATATATATATGTATATATATATATATATATATACATATATTGTGTGTGTGTGTCTATGACATATACAGACAGGCACACAAATATAAATATATTGGTCAGTATGATGATATTCCATTGATATTTTAGTTCGAATTTATTTGAATACTAGGAGGCTAATTGTTTATACATTATTTAGTTGTCTTTAGGTATGCGTATATGTGCTTTCGTGAATTACCTGATTAGATTCTTTGTTATTATAGTGATTTTCTTTTTCCTTGTTTTATCATATTAAAGATTAGGTATTTGATGAATGTATGCACAATATCTTTCCTAGTTAGTCATTTACCTTTACACTCTGTTTTTATTTATCATATAAATATTTTTCTAACCCAATACTATTTTATTATGGCTCTGCACTGTTTCCTTATCTCACATAGGAGTTCTCAATTTTCTCTAACCTACCACCATGATCAGAAACACGATACACTACAATACTCTTTAAAGATTCCATAAATTATTCTCACATGATTATTAGTTAAATTTTAAAATATTGTTAAATTACCAAAGAAACCATTCTTATGTCATTAGAACTACATTAAAACTAAAGATTAATCATACAGCACGTTGACATATTGACATCTTTAAAATACTGTATTTTCATTCCAGTAATATTAGAAATGTTTTTTCTTTTTTTCTAAATTCAGTACTGGGTACTAAAACCAGAGCCTTTGCCCTGAGCTACATCCCTAGTCTGTTTTTAATTTATTTATTCATTTTTTTAAAATTTTGAGACAAAGTCTCACTAAGTTGCTAAATTGCCTAGACTGAAGTTGAACTTGATTCTCCTGCCTCAGACTTCTAGAGTGCTGAGATTATAGGTGTGTACCACCATGTCCAGCTTACTTAAAAAACATATTTCCAATGGTTTCCTTTCAATTTGGCATATAATATATCTTATCCTACATTAACAAGATATCCTTTCACTAAGAGTTTTTAATTAATAATGAATACAAAACTACATCAAATCCTTTACCAATACTTTTTATTTTGGTACCAGGGATCAAACTTGGGTCCTTGCACTTGGCAAGGAAGGTAGCTGAACCACTGAGCTAAATCCCCGACCTTACCAGTACATTTCAGATAATACTATTTTACTCTATTAATGCTGAAAAACTGAAAATATATTCCTAATATAAAACTGTTATTGCCTTTGACACTATTTCATCCCAGAGTAATTTCTTTAGTCTCATATAAGGATCTGAATTTGATCCAACAATATATGTGCAGTAAGGGACCTTTAAAATGTTACTGTTTCCCTGGTGTGAATAATCTGCAACAATGCATAAGATTCTAATAAGATTACTGACATTTAGAAATGGGAAGAAAGGAGCTGAAGGTGTAGGGAAGGTGGGATGGGTAGGGGAAGGGTAATAAGGGAAAAGAAAAAAATGTGAGAGAATGAAAAGATGAAAATAAAGTGTTTGTAGATGGGGAGGGGAGGAGGGGGTGAAGGGAGGGCAGGGACAAGGGGAAAAAATGAGAATCAAGACTTGTCATGGAGAGGTACAAGATCCCAACAATGAATGTAACTGAACTGTATCCCTAAAATGTACCAATAAACTCAATTAAAGCTGAAAAAAATGAATTTTAAGATATATTTCATAATACAATTCAAATTCATACATACACAAAAATGACAAAACAGAAATAGTGCAAAAAAACACTGACAGTAATGCTTTGGGGTTGTTTTGAGTGTCTTTGAAGCATCGTTATAAAAATCCTGAGAAAACAACCTTTGAGGTAGGTGGAGGTAGTGATCATGTTGAGAATTATTCTGAAGTTACAGATGAGGAAACTGAGAAACCAAAAGGATAACAACTTATCTAAATTCACACAGCTTAAGAGTGATGAAGTTGGGATTTAAAACCAGCTCAAACTCCAGAGCCCACACTGCTAGCCAATAGAGCATGGTATGTGATATAAACTCCACAAGAACACAAAAAAAATTATTCTATTTTTAGATCCTATGACAGAAAAATATATTAAAATCCTTCTTTAAGAGGAAGAAAGCATCTTACATTAAATACAAGAGGCCCTTGAGCTCTTGTCTATATTAGTATTAATTAGAATAAAAGAAAAATACCACTGAAAATGACAGATTGTGATTCGATCAAGCCTACTCAGCAATGCTGGTTGCCACTGAAATTAGTTTTTTTTAAATGCTAAAATTCATTTCCTTGCCTTTAATACCTCTGGTGACTAAAGGGATATACACTAATTACACAAGAGCTTAGATTCTGTTCATAAGAGAATTATCCGGGTACATCAACCATCCACAAATCAGCCAACAAATACTGATAAGGCTGTGGCGAGAAAGGAACCCTTCTTCACTGTTGTCTGTAAACTGATAACAACCACGGTGTAAACCCGTAGGGAGATTCCTCAAAAGACTAAAAGCGTACTGTATACCACATTTATAGCAGCATAACTCATAGTAGCTAAATCTTGGAACATCCTGGATGAATGGGTGAGGAAAATGTGGTACAGGTACAAATGAAGTATTGTTCTGCCGTAATAAAGAAGAAATTGAAGTATTTGTAGGAAAATGGATGCACCTTGAGACCACGATGTCAAATGGTCAATGAGACACACAAGTGTAAATGTCGCCTGGTGTCTCTGGTACGAAAAAAATCAATTATAAGTAAAGTATGAAATAAAAGACAGACAATAGAGAAAAACATCATTGTTGCTGCCAGTTTCTAGTTTCACTCCAATACGGTGTGAAGCTTTGAAGGATTTTCATTTCTTTGGATATGTTCATGTCTTTATTATTGCTATTAGCACAGTCTATTTTGAATTAAAAATTTACCAGAATAGGAAAATTTATAGAGAGTAGCACAGTCGTTGCCTAGATTTAGTGGGGAGGGATTAGGAGATAATAGCTAGTAGCTAGAGTGTTTGCTTTGGAATAACAAAAATGATATAAATTTGATTGTGGTTATGGTTGCACAATTCTGATAATATGCCAAAATCTACTCATTCTTACATTTAAAGTTTGTAAACTGTATACTATACAAATATTAGTTCAACAAGGTTGCTTTTAAAGAGACTACATTAAAGATGTATTACAAGCAGACTGGAAAGTGTGTCTTGGCCTAAAGAACTGAATTGAGAACTTAAGACACATAGACATGAAATCATGCTAAAAATGTATTTTTTTGTCTGGTTCATCATATGGGTTGTAGAAAAATTAACTCCATGTCCTGGGAAACTCACCCTGGAGAGAGAGCATGTCTTTCAATGGAGAGGGGTTTTTGAAGAATTGGGTGGTAGTTAATTCTTCAAACAAAAATGTTGATGATAAGATCTGACTTTCAATTTTAGGTACCCAGAATAAACAAAGAAAAACTGCTGGGGCGAGGGATTTAGCTTAGTGGCGCCTCACCTGCCTGGCAAACACAAGCTCCTGAGTTCAGTCCCTGGTACCAAAAACAACAATGAATACAACAAAAGTCACCTACTAATTGACTTCATATTTCCATGATATTTTTATCCTACAAAGTAAAACTCATTGATACTTTGTACTTAATTGGAAAAATAAAGACATTGCCTGCAGTAAAAGAATCAAATGATAGAAACATCAGTGTTCAGAATGAATGGAGAGATAGCTAATGAGGCTGATTGGACCTTTTGTTGCAAATGGATTAAATGATAAACCATTCACTTATTTTCTAAGAAGTTGTTCGTCGTGTATTGAGGTAGACTAAAAGAAGACAATTCTGTTCCATTTAGTATCTCACACTCTCTCACTGCAGAACCAGTTTTCTTTTTGTGGTAATTTTTAGTTTGATAGCCTCCCCGTATGGCATTGATCTGCATTCTTTTTGTACTCTGACTTGTACCTGATAAAAATCAAAGAAAATAAATGGCTCTTCTGTCTTAAAAGACTGGGAGCAATAGCCTTTCTAGAAACTGCCTTTGTATTTTTTTTTAATTTAAATTCCCCAGTTAAGACAAAAGAGAGGAGAAGAACTCAGTAGAGTCCTATGGACAACCAAGCCCAGTCAACATTAACACATTCATTTAATTTTTTTCTTATAGGTAATAAATAATTAAATCCATTCTTTAATTTTATTTCTTATAGGGATAATACTTAGCATTTGTCCTGACAAAACTTTGAAATATCGAACAATTATGGTCATGGCTATATTAGTTAAGCCTTTTTATTGCAAGAGAAATGTCCTGTACAATACAACTGAAGCAAAAAAGGAGGAATTTTAGCACATGTCAAAAGTGAGGTCACATCATGCAAAATGGACTTGGGACTCAAATAGCAACCTCAGCCCTGTCCCTATTCATTATGACTTGGTTCTCTTTTCACTGTGGGAGGACCTCTTTGATATGCTATTCTCTAGGCAGCAACAATCCTACTGCATATAGAATTACAGGTTTCTCAGATGACCTGTGCCTCTAGACATGTACATTCTCCTTAGCACTATGTTCTTGAAGTCAAAAAGCCTTATCTTCCACTCCCTGCTCCAAAAGATCAAACTTTAAGGATTAACCTACTTTGTCAACAATATATTAATCTGTGCTCAGATCAAGTCTCTGCTCTTCTGCAAAATGCATTTTCTAAATTCTATGCCCAATAGCTTACCTACTGAGTTCAACAAATAGAAGGCACTGGGTGGGAAGTGGGAGCCAGGGAGAAAGGACGCACCAGAATATTCTTACTCATTTGGCTGTGTTTTATGTGCTGCATTTCCTCCGTGGGGCACTTCTTGCTCTAATGGTCATGTTATTGTGATTCCCAGCCCCTATACAGCAGTTTCCCGAGGGATCTGGCTGCAACCAGATAGCAACTGTTATCCTTTGTCCCTCCCACTTTGGGCCTCTAGCCCGAGGGGTAGAGCACCTTTCTACTGTTGCTAACCACTCTTTTTTGTTGTCCCTGTTTTATTTCACATCTCAGCTATTTTATAACCATGTAACTAGCTTCCTTTATGAGATTACTTCCATTTGACTACCTGGTATAGACTACATTTTCTGAAGTGGACCCTGACTGATAACCTTAGTATGACTGGTTCACTCCACCGATCATTCTGTCCAAAGGATGGAGTCCTTTGATTGACTGTCTCTAATTCATTTCCCCATTCTGTGGTAGTGAGGAAGGAGACCTAACTGTTAAAAGACAAAAAAATAGGAGAAAGGAAAACATGTTGGATCACCAATACCAGTGAGTCCCCTAATAGTAATTCATTTTGATCCCATAGTTTATAACTATGAAAAAGATCTAAAGCAAATATGTTTAAAATAGAACTGTGCAATAAATTCATCTATAATTAAATAGTGGAAATATGTCAATTCATTTTAAATTTATTAACATCCTATCATAGTCTGTTCCTTTTTTTTGTTCTAAATCTAATTGCATATTAAGAATCTGTTGTGAGTCACATGTTGTATTTAAATGCCTTACTTTCTATTTCAAATATAAAATACAAATTTATATGCCCATTTGGCAGATGAAGAAATTGATGTTAATTTGCTGAAAGTCAGAGATAAGAAATTAGAGAAAGTTGTCAACCTGATTTTTGCTACTTTAGAGCTAATTACCTTCTATTATATTATCATTTGTCTTATATTTTTTCTCAGGTGCATTTTGTCTGCATTTCTCTAAGGATATTTTTTAAAATCTCAGGATTCTTTGAGTATTCACCTTATTGTAAAGTCACTGTATTAGAATAACATCTGAATAGACTCAAAATGAAATTTTCTCATGATATCCAGATTGGATTCCTCTTTTTGGGGGGTGGGTACTGGGAATCGAACTCAGGACCTTGGGCTTGTGAGGCATGTGTGGGGCTACTGTGCTAAATCCCTGACAAGGCTCCTTCTTTTCTTTACATTTTATACTTGACATTGGCCTGTGCTCCATGGTGCTAAAAACACACCACTCTGAAGTCAGACTAATGAGTTGATTGTATATACCCTGATTCTGTCTAAAGATGCAATGCTACTAAACTGTAAAGAAAGCGTGTAAATATTTATTAGATACTTGTTAGGTGCTAGGTATTTTATACAAAGGATTATTTAAGACATTTCTTACATCCTATCGTGGCAGAGAAGATAAGGACATTTTCTGATTAGAATATCTGGAATGTGTTCCTCATTTTAAGAGAAGGAAAATTGTCAGAGAAGCTCTAGCAACCCGTAAAGACCTTTGGGCATTCATAATGTGCAGGGCAGTAACTGTGAGGTTTCCACCAGGGAAAATGTTCAGCATAACAATTTGGATAGTCTGCTTAATTAACTACAAGTTGAACTAAAAATGTTATAATCTCTGTTTCACTCCTACCAGTGGGTATCATTCTCTTGTTTTAGGGTTCGTTTCTATTTCTGCAGCTCAGCATGAAAACACATCGACTGACATAGTCTTAAATTTTGCTGTGGTCCCAGGACCATCTGTAAGAATGTAAGCATTTCCTGGGGATCTGATCAATTCTAGCAGCAATTCTCTGCATTCTTCATGAGATTAAGGGATTCTGAAATCAATTTAATGTTTAAAAGTTGATTTCCGTTTGAAAAAATTGTTAAGCCAAAGTCCATTTTGACCTTAAAATTGATGAGTTTTGACCACACAAACATTTCTAACAAAGGTGTATATATCTTTCTGTCACAGAATTTGTTTAATGTTTCTTGTTGGCCTTCTTTTGTCTTGACTTTTCTTCATTTATCTGTCATTCATCCACAGCTATGACCATATGAGCAAATCTT
Organism: Fukomys damarensis; assembly: GCF_012274545.1. Taxonomy (NCBI): domain Eukaryota; kingdom Metazoa; phylum Chordata; class Mammalia; order Rodentia; family Bathyergidae; genus Fukomys; species Fukomys damarensis. The sequence goes on along the minus strand of NW_022900938.1, from coordinate 28,987,396 downwards.
GACACCTAGTTTTTATATTTTAAATATAATGTACGCATATACACATATTCTCTGGAAAGTGTCTTCTAAAAAATGAGTCACATATTATATGTGTGGTGTGTGTGTGTGTGTGTGTGTGTAAATAAAGAGCATGTCATCACTGCTAGGATTTCATAATCTCTTTAAATTGTGCCATTAATCAATTTAAATTTTGGTACTGTAGTTTTAATAAACAAGATATTTCAGTTCATCTGTTTTAAAGAAATTTTCATTTTTCTAAAAGCCAAAGTTATCTTAAAACCTGAATATGTATACTTTTGATTTTAGTACTAGTTTTACCTAAACAAATACAAAAATCAGTTGCTACTTTATTAACTATCAAAACATACAAATTTGGGGTGATTTTATTGAATTTTTGTGGGCCTAGAATATATGAAACTTCTGAGGAGTAGAACTTACTTAAACTTGTTGTGATATGATTTCATTAAATGGATATATCTTTAACTTCTCCATAACAATACTTATGAGTTGAGAATTAGGTAAATAAATGAACTAAAATATGTAAATTATTCAAAATTTCCTACATTATTTAGGAGTTTTTCTACACTAAAACATATAAAATTTCAATAACTGTTCCTATACTCAATGCTATACTTACATTCCAAGATTTCTCTTGATTAAAAATTGATATATTTGTGTTTGTACCTTGTAGTCACCTTTATTCTTTGAAAATATAACCTTTTATAACACTGGAACATCTCTTTTTTAGGAAAAAATGAAGTATCAACAAACTGAAAAAATGTTTTCAGAAGTGTAGAGTCTTCAGGAAAATACTGGAGTTCATGAGATCTCAAGGTTAGCAATTCACACATTATCATTTTTGTGCATTTTACAAATCTGAGATAAACATTCCAAGTTGTTGTTACTAATGCTTAATTGGATAATAGGAAAACATTCTCACTTAAAATACCTGCTTTCAAATAAATACCTTAAGATCTTTAAAACTGTTTTATATAAGAACTGTGCTATTTATTTCCACTAGGTATGGTTAAAAGAAAATATTTTTAATAGAAAGCACTGTTTTTCAGTATTCTCTTTTTAATGGTAGTACTATTAATACAAAAATAAATAGTAGGTATCACAAAAATTTTTCTCCGTCATTTGTTAAAGTATATAAACCAACTAAGTGAAATTTGTATTTGTTTTGCATATTTAGCTACAAAAATATACACCCACACACATAAAGTTTAACAGAATAGCTATTGAGTAATCCTAAAGTTCCTTGAATCACATTCTCTGTCATTCCTAAGTACAAAGAAATAGTCTTAAGTTTGGAAAATACGGCCTCCAGAAAATGATCATTTATTTAAATGAAAAAGTGGATATTGAGTATCTTTTTCTAAATTGCTTATATTTATAAGATGCGGGGGGGGAAAGCCTATCCATTATTACATAGGATATTATAATAACTAATGTTCATTTAGAAATTATAATTACAATATTGATTAAAATGATTCATTCAAGAAGACAGTTTGAGAAATTGGATTATTTCAGAGTCACTTGTACCACCCAATGTTATATATTCATAATTTTAAACCATAAATTATTGGTGATGTCCTATTTTTACTTTGCCAGGCTTATCTTCAGTCTCTATAGGTTTTTTATATATTCAAAGATTGATTTATTTATTTAGAGCTGACCATATGCAAGACAATGGGCTAAATTCTTTGATTGCTTTCAAAACTGGCAAGATCTGTTCCTTGTCATCAAAAATTTCCCAGCAAATATGCTATCGCCCAATAATTTCATTATTGACTCAGACAACACATAATTTAAAAGAAAAGATAGTTTAAGCAGTATGAATTTTGAAGGCCAAAGGAAGTTATTTGAGAATCATTCATATTTTCACATTATCACTTTTATTAGCCTAGAAAACTGAGTTTATACTAATGATGTTACTCCATTACAACCTACAGCCAACTGACTTTTTTTAAATAAAAAAGTGACTCTTCGAGTGCAGCACAAGTAAGATGAGATTCTGAGAAAGAAAAGTCTTTTTGCCACAGCTGCAAATTTAATGGAAAATAGTTGTGCAGATAAACATGAAAATGACAGGTAGCTCTGCTTCCTTCCTTTCTTTAAACTTGGTATATTCACTTCCTTTATAATGTTCACTAGAGAACTGAATCATTTCCCCAATTACTTAGAAAGGCTTGTAGGTTCAAAGATGTTCAAATGCTATAAACTCCTAGGGGATCATACACAAATAGTAGCTGGGTGAGTAAAAAGGTTTGGAACAGAGTGAGAGTCCAGTCTGCTTAAATGGAGTTATATGGCACTCTGCTTCTCACAAGTTTTTTTTTAAGGTAATACCTTAAGAAATTAAAGTAAGTCTAGTAAATTAAAAATTATAAATTTTTTTGAAAAGTCGGTGAAGATACCAGATGCCTCATTGTGCCATTAGAAAAGTAGCTTAATTCATTCCTAAGAACCATAACTATTGAATGAATATGTATCAAGTGCCTGCTCTTTGAACAGGAGCAAAAGTAGAAGAGCAATAAAAAAGTATACCAGTGTCTTTGCTTCAGTGGAAATACAGGCTAGTGTTAAGTAATATAAAGGTAATAAAAAACAAAGTCACTTCTGTGTAAAAGTTTGATCCTTTTAAATGTTGTGCAGAAAAAAGATAAAAGGAAAGGAAATACAAAATGTTAAAGAAGAATGGAGTTTTTAAAGAAGCCTAATGATTTAGTACAGCATAATTTATAGAAAAGAGATAATAGTAATTGTATTTATAGTAACAACTAAAAATAAGTGTGATGCAATACAACACCTGATGGTAAGTTTATTAAGTCATCATTCATCAAGGTAAATTTGTTAATATATGCAAAATAATTACTATGTGTTTTCCTCTACTTCACCAGAAAAAATATTATTTTTAAAAAATGAAATGTCACTTTATATCCATAAGAAATATATTATTGGATATAAACTGACCTATTCATTTACTAAAGAGATAAAGAGTATAACTTTTTATCTTTATATAATAGACAGTCACCCAATTTTCTTTTTCTAGTTTGGAGGAATTGACCCAGGACCTCAGGCTTTCTAGACAATTGCTTTACTGCCAAGCTGCAGCTCCACAATCTATTTTTAATTGAATAAAATATTATAAAACCTTTTAAACAGTAAAGATCTCCATGTTTTATTATTATTTTAGGGAGCACAGAGCATCAAAGTTGAAAATAGTGGTGAATTACTTGCATATCACCTTCTCATAAATTTTTCAAAGGATATATGTCTCCTTACATGCATATTCTATATTAGAAAAATAGAGAGTTAATAAATTAAGTTGACCTATTTGTGTTCATCAACAAATTAGGTTCTTTTTCCTGGTGATCTGGTTGGAGTTGCCCTGTGTTGCGTTTGGTGCTAAGTACAGGAGTGCGGAGGTGTTAATGGTCCATATATTCCTGCACCTTTTTTATTTGTGCATGATTATATTAACTGTAAAGAGCTGGAAGATGTACAAAGTGCAGTTTAGTTCTTTCTACCTCTAGTTCCCCTCCCTTTCTTCCCACACCACTCCATTTCTTGGTTCCCTTTTCTTTTGCAAGACATCTGTCTCCCTGTTTGCTATCATCTATTTTTTAAATTTTGCTCTTTATTTATACTTTGGGTTACTCATATAAGAGAAACCATGCAATATTTGAGCTGATGTGTTTGGTTTATTTTGATTAACAGTATAGTCTCCAGTTGCATATATTTCCCTTCAGATAACTCAAAAGAAGCCTTCTTTATAAACCCCAGAGTATTGCTCATGTTTTTGTAATTCATCTAAACTATAGATGAACCTACCAGGCAAATTGATATTATTGGATGAAGTTAACTTTACTAGTTACAGTTGAAAGGTTCAGACAATTTCATTACATAAGAAAAAGTAGCTACGTCAGTTTATTTTCATGGAGGGCAGGGATTTAGTGCAGTAACATCATGCCTGCCTCGCAAGCACGAGGTCCTGAGTTCGATCCCCAGCACTGGAAAAAAAATATTTTAATTGACCAGAAATCCATATAAAGTGAATATTTGGCCATCCAATTGAACAAAACAAACTTTGAATTGGAAAATTTCAAATCCTTTTATATATTGTAATTGCCTCAAGTCTTTGAAAAGGCCAATGTTGTGAAAGTATATTTTCTAAAAAATACTAATTTAATATTGAAGTTTCAAAACAAGCAAAATAAAGGTCATGTTTGTTTAGAAGTTCTATCTTAATTAAACCAAAGCAGAGAGGGCTAATTACATATTGAGTTGGGGAGAGAATTAATTGCCAACTCCATGAGACTGATCACAAAGAAGCAATGGGTGTTGCGTGTTTTGAGGAAACCAAAGGTTGTGGGGACCTGAAGGCAGAAGAAGGCTGGTAGGTCACAGAGAAAACAAAGATTTCTTGTGTGTCACTATATTATGTATTGATTCCTTCCAAACCAATGTTGATTTTCTGTGTTCATCCTAAAATCCTCCCTGTAGAATGAAGAAGTCTTTTATTTAAGGATATCTGAACCATGACTTTTTTTTTAAAAGAATTATCTTAAATTGTGTTGATTTCATTCTCCCTTAGATTTGCTTTATAAAATTGCTACCCCAAGAATCATTTTCAAATTTGAGTCACAAATCCAGTTCGCCATGGATGATTCCAAATAAAGACTTGTCCTGTCACTCACAAGCCAAGCCCATAAATCTTTGAATCTGGGGTCACTAACATGCTCCCCAACTTGGGTGGCTCTTCCTGATCTGCATCTATCTTTAATGGTTCTCCAAATAGATCCACAACATTTTAATTCTCCTATCATTCCTAGAAATGATTAATGAACCTAATCTAAATTTCTCAAGTACAGCACTATTGACATTTGGGTCATATAATTCTTTGTTGGTGAAAAACTGGCACTCTTTGTATTGTAGAATATTTAGCAGCATCTCTTGCATCAAATGCTAGTAGTGTCCCACCTTACAGTTGGGATATGCAAAAATGTCTTCAAACATTGCCCACTGTTCTCACAAATCAAAATTATTCTGAGCTGACCAAGCCTTAACCTCTGCAACCTCAATGTACTTCTAGTCTGCATTAAATACCAAACCTCTCAATTACCTCCCACATCTTATTTTCCATTAAAATGACTTGAGAGAGACATTCTATTTTATTTATTTATTTGATACCAGGGATCAAACTCAGGATCTTGCACTTGCAAGGCAGACAGCAGTTACACTGAACTAAATCCCTAACCCGAGACTTGTTTTTTGTTGATGTTGTTGTTATTGTTTTCTTTTTTTGTACTGGGGATCTAACTTGGGACCTTTCACTTACAAGGCAGGCAGCAGCACCACTGAGCTAAACCCCAGCCCTTAAGAGAGACATTTTAGTGTTTCTTGTTTAAACGAAACTTATCCCTTTTTGAACACCTTTATACTTTAAATTTTTCTTTACTTGCTTATACTTGGACTTGCATCTAAAACTCATCTTATAAAATATTAAGACTGACTATAAACCAGGTGATAAAATTAGGATAAAAAGGAACTAGAGTAAAAATGTAAGAGTAAGTTAAGAGTTCGATTGCAAATATAATAAGCCCTTTTCCTCATTTCTTTTTCTTAGACTTCAGTGAAACTTCTAGCACCTTTGAACCTTCCATATTCTCTCTAGTTCTCCTTGAGATTTTACACAGAGCTCAGCAGACTACTCCACTGTTCTACAACTTGTTCCTTTTTATACAGAACTAACGACTTTGAATTCAAGCTGTAGTGAAACTTCTGTTTCTTTCTATCCAGGCTTATGAGTGCAAAAAGAGCCCATTATACCACTCTGAAGCTTTATGGGTTTTTTTTAACCTGTGTTAGTCCCTCAATAGCATTCACTAATCCTTCCACTCAGACTGTGGTCAGTTGCTATTTCGAAAGTTTATCGCTCCACTCAAGCCACACAATCCCCCCTTTGCACCTGCTATTTTAACAAGAAAATTGAGGTCACTGTGTGAAAACTACTTGTAGATCCTTGCAATTCCTTCCAGCATCAAATGGCTACCTCTATAAACATTCTTACTGTTCATTTTCTCCAATCTCAAAGAAGGATCAGGAGTCCTTCCTGCTATTCAAGCAAAGCCCGAGTTTGATTTTATTCATCTCACCAGAGGCTGAGACCTTTGGCCATTAATTATCTCCTTTTGTCCTTCATCTTTTGCTTTTTCTTCTCTGTTGATTCTTTCCCTTCAGCCTATAGACTTTCTTCACACTCTTATCCAAAAAATTAAATCAACAAATGAACCAACAAACAAAAACAAACCGATTTCTCCTTCTGATGGCCGCCCCTCCACCTTCATCCAATCTCTCTCCGGTCCCAGCTCGTTCAAACACTCCCTACCAGCACTCTGCATTAATTATTTCCAATTTCTAAGAGTCACTCGCTCCTCAGCACAGTTCTATCTGATTTCCGACCCCATTTAACAGAGCATGCTCCCTCTAGAGTGTGGATGACCTGCTTTCCTTATCTTGACTGGCTCTCTCAGGGGTATTTGATATGGTTAACTACAATTTTCTTTCACTCTCTGGTCTGTCGTTACACATATTTTTCTCACTTTGTGCGACACCTTGTGGACTTTTTGTAGAGGCTCCTTTCTTATTATTTCCATCCTGAAAGTCACAAATCACAAACTCAAATACTGTAAGTGGCTATAGCTGATATGTATGAGAGAAGTTGTGAATGGAAAACAATAAATACTGTAGAGGTCAAAGAACATGCGCACAAAAGTCCTTGATATTTACTCCTACCCAGATGATAGTGCTCCCTGGAGATTCATTCTCACTCAGCCTGTTGCTCTGCTGTCCTCTCTGCTTGCCCTGATCAAACACAGCTACTCTTAGGAATTTGTTATGGTGTGGGTGATTCTAACCGTCTTCTTTTGTTAGGCTACAGGACTCTATGGTAGGTAAACACGCTGATAGGATATAGATGCCTAATAAGGACACACAAAAATCATTAAAGCAATGAAATAAAGAGCTCCCAAATCAGTCTCTTTCTCCCTCCCTCCCTCTGTCTCTCTCTTTCTCTCTCTCTCCCCGTCTCCCTCTCTCTCCAAGACAGAGTCATAAAGTGCAACAAGGGAATAATCACGTCATTGAAGAGGGCCTGCAAGTTTATTAACAAACCCCAGTTCACAGAATATATTTGTTGCTGATAATAAGGACATCTAACCTAGGGGAAGAAAGGAAAGATCATGTCTTATACAAGTATCTCATGGAACAATTCTTTAACTACTTAGAGAAAAAATAAGATGTATCAGTATAGCACACAATAGTAAATTGCAAATATTAAAGTTATTTTAAATTATTTCAAAATATTACTAAATGTTGAATAAATATAATAGCTTACAGATATTCATGTGGCTTTTGCCCAGGAGAGCATTTAAGCAATGCAAAAACACAAAAAAGAATAAAAAGAAATTTATTCGTTTTAAAATTTAAAAACTAAAATTTACTCTTCTTGGTGTATAGTTCTACAAGACTGACAATTGGATAAAGTTATGTACCTATACCACATTCAAGTACAGACCAGATCCATCCCTGAAAAATTCCTTTGGGTCACCCCTCATCAAATTCTCCGCACCTTAATCTCTGGCCACTTCGTCTATTCTAGATCACTATTGTTTTGCCTTTTCCAGAATGTCTTATAAAAATGCCATTCTTTGTATCTACGTCTTTCCCTAATATAATTCTTTTGAGATTAATTCTTGCTATTTCATATATCAATAGTCAGTTATTTATTGTGGCTAAGTCATGTCCATTGTGTAGGTATAACAGTTTGATTTTGCATTCACCTACTGAAATCCACTTAGTGAAGGGCACATGTGTGTTTAGTTGGACTTTTCTTCTTCAGTACTGATGATCAAAATTAGGGACTCATGCATGCTAGAAAAGAGCTTTGCGCCTGAGCTATTTCACAAGCTCAGTGAGCTCTACTGTGTTTATTGTTTTCTATTAGCCCAATTTTGAATGAACCTGTGATAAGTGTTAATATAGTAAATTTTGAGTTTTCATTTATTATGAGCAATACCCTAGGGAAATTGTGTCTCACATTGGAAGACACAGCAAAATTATGAATGACATGTACCATCCTGCATTTCCATGAACAATATAGAAACATTCCCATTTTCCAAACAGCAACATTTGATGTTCTAAACTCTTATTTGTTTTATTTTATCCATTCCAATTAACAGAATGTTTGTGTGCTCTTAATGAATAATGGTATTAAATATCTTTTCTTAGGTTTATAAATATCTACAGTCCCTCTTTCTTAAGAGTTCAAATATTTTGCCCAAATTTTATTACATTGTTTACTATCGGTGAGTTTTGAGAACAATTTTTTTAAATGCTGGATAAAAGTCTTTAGGGCAAACAAAATGTATGCAATTTGCAAACGTTTTTTCTCTGTCACTTGTTTTTCATTCTCGAGGTGGCATTTTTAATACAGTAATATTTAATATTTAGCAAATATTTTCTTCCATTGATTATGCTTTTGCTGTATCTACAAACTTTTAGCATAACCTAAGGTTACAAAGATTTTCAACTACATTTTCTTCAATTTTATGTTTTATATTTGGGCACAATACTTATTTTGAGAGTTTTTGTGTGAAATACTGAGGTCCAATATTTTGGATACAAATGTCTTAATATTTCATTATCATTTGTTAAAAAGGTTAGCCTTTCTCCATTAAACTGCCTTTACATCTTAGTAAAAAAAAAATCAGTTAATCATTATGTATTGCTATATGTCTGGTTTCTCCATTTTTCCCCCTTTCTCTTTACAGTACTACCTTGATTATCATAATTCTACAGTAAATCCTAAAATCAGACAGATTTATCTTTTTTATAAAATTGTTTTGATATTCTAATACTTTTGCCTTACTCTATAATTTTTAGAGTCAGTTTGTTTATGTCTATATAAAATCCTGCTGAGATTTTCACTGGAAAATTTTGTTACATGTAATATGCATTAGAGTGTTCTCAATTTGATTTGAAAAAGAGAAGACTTTTGAAAAACATTTCTGCATATATGATACAAATAGTCTGTATTATTAAAACACAATTATTGGATCTTTTAAAAATAAATCTTACCCATATTATTGGCAAGGTTTTATGCGAAGTTTGCAAAAAACGAGTCTTATTCACTTTAATCTTAAAAAATAAATAAAATCTTCCTCATAAATAGCAGTAAAAGGTACATATTATACAATGGTCATATTAAGCATGCAAAATGTTCCTACTTCCTCCATCTTTGAATTAGCCTATATTGTCACCATGTGCTCATAGTTTAAAGGTAAGAGAAATACAGTAAACATTAATATGAGAAGGATCCACTTCTGTGGGCAAGGTAGGAATTTCCAAGGAGAGACTCAAAAGATATTCAGTAGCTACCATATACCATCCATCCATCAATATAGATAGTCCTTAGCAAACGTGGCATATAAGCAACTCTATCAAATGAATGGAGAAGAAATCTATAGAAAGTTTTTGAAAATATGTTAAAAAAGTTATATATCTGTTCATCAGTTCCAACTACTAATCTAGTCAGATGTTTAAACTAGAGAGAATTCTATTCAAATAATATTAATTAGTGAATGACTCCCAAATTAAAAAAAAATATTGTTCCAGTTATCTATAATTCCAGACAAATGCAGAGAAAATGTAAAGAAGAATGATATTTAGACATTGTATAAGAGCAAATAAACGAAGAGTAAAATATTTATCTTTCATATTTTCTTGTATTTCAGGTAGAATTGAAAGCACATATCTGAACATAATGTGAAGTAATTGAAAAGGAATTAGTATTTTTTTAACAAAGTCTTTAAATCATGAGTTCAAAAGCCTCTGCTGAATTTTTGTTCTACTTAGAAGCTATAATAGGCTAATCTTTCTCTGCTTTCACTTTATCTTAAGCAGAAGTGATTACAATTTAGTTGTTTACTTAGATTTGTAACATCAGGCCAAAAATAAGCATCCAGAATTTTGGAAAACTCTGTTCTACTCTTACATATACATTTCCTGAGAGGATGTTATTTTTATCTCACTTCTAACTAATCTTCCAGAATCAAAAGAAATGAATATATAAAAAAGAAAAAACTTAAACTTAAGAAAAAGTTAAAACTAGCAATTGGAACACAGAAAGAAAAAGAAAAAGAAAGAAAGTAAGAGAAAGAAAGCAAGCAAGCAAGAAAGAAAGAAAGAAAAAAAGAAAGGAAAAAAATCTCAACTTTCAATTCTTTTTTCTCAAAAATGATTTTTCAAAAGAGAATAATATGACATTTTAAAATGTGAGTGTTGAAGAAATGCTCCTTAATAGTATTGATTTAAAAACATTATTTAATTATTTCTTTCACACCTGGCTTTAACCTTTCTGTTAAATATAAATCAGAAGCGTTGAGAAAATAGCTGCTATTTTATGTGTAGGCATTTTATTTTTCAGGTCTCTAAAAGTGACATAAATAACAATTGTAAATACAAAAGGAGAATCTGAATAATATGACTGACTCATACCCAAACTCTTTACTAATCATCCTCATCCCCCTCAGACCGACTGACTGTTCTGCTGTGAAATCCAGCCTCGCGTTCCTGATGTAGCCGGAGGAATTTCCTCTGTAGCCATTTCTCCCTGACAATCTCCTAAGATTAAAGGACATAGCGCGGTGCTCAGAGATGCCAAACTGCTTCATACACATAGTATGTGCAGTGTTGAAATTTTCAGAGGTTTACTGATGTCGCCGAATGCGAGAAATAACAGAACCAATTTCCTCCATGGCCTTCCCCCTTTCTCATAGCCTACAAGCGAGGGGAAGTATTTTGATAACCATTATTATCAAAAGAACACAAGAGTTTTCGTTTTCTGTTCTTTTGTCCAGCTGAAATAATGGATTTCTTTTTTCTTCTCGGTGATATTTTACTGGGTTAAATATGAATCCTAGCTGGATACTTTTATATTAGAACAAGCACTAGACTTACATTTATTTTCTTCTATTACCAACTGACATGAATGATAATGATGAATAATAAGACTACTACAATAATCTAATATTTAAATTTGAAATCTTAATACCAAGCTTGAAAATAGTTGGATGTGACCAATGCACAGTACTTACATGTGTGGAAATATCATAATGAGTTCCACTAATATGTAAAATTAGCATGTCAAGAGCTACCAAAATTTTAAGTGAATTAGAAAATTGTGTTTATGCATGGTCAGAATACAAGACAATATATTTAACTGTTTTTGACATAACCGTTAAAGAAGATTTCCGTTGCTGAAATCAATACAACATACCATGAGTCTTGTCTAGGAGAGACTGAATTATTCTCATAATTGTAAATTTTGAAAAAAAAATGTAAAGAAAATAAGGCAAAAGTAATGTGTGAATGTAAATTAGTTCATCAAAGTTATTTGAATTTTCTAATGAGTAATATTCTTGCTTTATAAAACCAAAACTAGGGGGCTGGCAACCTAGTTATTGGTAGAACACTTGCCTAGTATATGTAAGTCCCTAGGTTTGATTTCTAGCTCAAAAAAGAAAAGTCAAAACTGCCTGATTTCCTTTAAGACTAAGGCTGACACCTGTCAGACTGAGAAATAAGCTATGGTTTTTTTGTCCTTTATATATATTTTAAATTTAAGTTGCTGAGTTTTTATTACCTGCCATTTTCTTGCTTGGTGCTAATTCACATATGAAATGGGACAAGTGTGTTTGAAGCGAGGTGAAGTATTTTGAGAGGAATTAATGACAATGTGCCTTTTACTGCAATAAAAATTTTTATTTAAGCCTTCACCGTACATTTTGATCATCCCTTAGACTTTGTTATCTGTGTGGCTTTGAAGCCATCCGAGTTTGTGATCTCTGCTTGAGAAAGCTATCGTACAATTTTGAACACTACTGGTGACATGCAAGTTTTTTACAATAATCTTGGAGACTATTTGACAATATTTATTAAAACATTAATTCCTTTGACTACTTTCTCTAGTAATTCTATAGAAACAGTCATATAGGATCATAAAGGATGTTCATTTACAAGTTGTTTATAACAGTACAATTTTGAAACCTTCTAAATACCTATATTAAAAAGTTGACTTCTAACTTATAGTCAGTCATAATATGGGAATTTTACATAGCTCCTTCATAAAAGGATGAGGTAGTTCTACTTTATGCTTACATGGGAAGACATTAAGAGCATATTAAATTTTTTGAAGTGGCAAAATATTCTCATTTTTCTATGAATAATGATTTTATATGATTAAAACAATGCATTAGTATATTGTGTAATATATAACAAACTGGTAATTGTGGTTATACATGATAGAGTGAAATTTAGTGGATTCTAAACCCAAATTCATATAGTGGTGTTAAATTATAAGCAAATACATATAACACACAATTAAAAGCTACATGCAGATATCCAGGACAGTCAACTTTCTACAAAAATTATCAGATAAGATATCATGTCTCTATATTTATACCTGAGTTGACTATTCATACTGTTAACAATAACTGTGTACATTTTGTATTATAGACTAATTTGTAAACACAGACTGTGTTTACCAATTTTTTACTGCTTTTTAGTTTTCCATTTTAAATGAATACAATTCATTTTTAGACATAGAGTAAAATGTTAAAGTGTGATTCATTGTTAGGAAGAAGAAAAAACCTTAAATATGTAGGTACATATTTCTCATGGATGTAAGAAGAGAACATATTTAGATCTTCACAAAAGGTTGTGTGCTAGGAACCAGATGTATTCTGAATGCTTTAGCTATGTCTTCTTTTTGCCTACAATTTAAAAAATTTTAATAACTTGTTTTTGAATGAAAACAAAAGCATATTCCTTCTGCTACTGAGAAGAAAACCTTGTCATCCTAACCTTAATCACAAAGTACGGAATGGTTTGAAAAATAAGCTTGGCAAAATTTAGATGCCCTGTCCTTGTACACCATTTGGTCTACAGATAGACAGATGATATACAAGATGGCCTTCCTGTCATCCAGGATAGACTCAGGCATGAGGCAAACCTGCATTCAGGGGAAGAAATTTGTGTGCTAGCCTTGGAAATTTTTATGTCTAGTCTGGTCACGGTGACAGGTTTATTGCCATCATGAGAGAGAATAAACACCTTGCTGGCCTAGAGAGAAACTTGAAAATGAAGATGGGAGTACAGTCCTGAAAATGAGATCATGGCTTGGACTATTATCATCATTATCAATAGCAAATGTATATTGAGAACTTCCTAGATGAGAGGCATGAATTAAGCGCATTGGGGCTGGGGTTATAAAATCAACATGAAAACCTGGCAGAATGATTCATATACACAGTTGATTTAATGGTAAATTTAGTCATTCCAGACATCACCAGAATTGATCAGGTTTGGAAGTTGCTGCTTCCCTTAAAACTATGACTTCTCCCCTCAGAAAAATATACACACACACACACACACACACACACACACACACAAACACAATCTGTGTGTAAAATCAGAGGTTTGCTCTGCCATAGGGTCCTGGCTATGCATTGAAGTGATTTACTTAAGATAACACTGTATTTAGAAAAGCCCATCTAGTTTTCAACCCCAAGGTATGTACCCTTTGTATGCCCACAGTATAATCCAAAATTCATTTTAAGTAAGTTCAAATATGTCAGGACAACTTTACTAAGCCTTTATCAGCTTAAACACAATACTGTCTTACGTATTCTTGTTGTTTGTTAAGTGGTGCTGTTACTATTATAATGTTAATTCAGGATAAGAAGCTGAAAGCTTTAAAATGCTGATTCATTTTACTATAAATTGTTCTTGCCTATTTTTATTAGTTATGTAAATAAATTTCTTCAAAGTCCATCTCAGTATGTTTCTTTATCTCTTTTCTTCCCCAGTAGTTAATTGGCTTAGCCTTCCCTGTTTTCATGAATCTTAGCTGAACATGGTTTTCATATAACTTTACTTATCGACAAACATGCCAGTACCCAATGACCACGCAAAAGTCATGTCTTATCATTTGAAGTATTGGTTCCATCAGGTGAATAGTAAATAATGACTGTCTTTAAGATTTTTGTTTTTATTCCCAGGAGTTTGTTGACCTCAGCTTTACAAAATTGCTTTTAGAATTTTTAGAGTGCACAATGTTAAACATGTGTCAAATCCTTCACCTCATTACAGTGACCAGAAATGTTTAAGGTTTTTTCAACTCTGACTCTGCCGTGGAGACTTATTTCTGGCAGAATCTGCTCTTCCTTACAAAAACGATGTTTAATCCAAACTTATATACATATGTTTCATGTTACTGAAAACATAGACATATACACACATTTCAGTAATTCAAAATATTAAATGTTATACTGCAGAAGAACAAGACTGGAAAATTGTGAAAAATGTGTATTTTCAGTTGAATAGATGAATAAATTATAGGCATCAATATTAAAATTAAATGTACTAATTAACAACTACTGGAAGAGGATGTTACATTGGGTACATATTGCTTCCATATTGTTTCATATATATGACATTACTAAAAGATAAGTTAAAGCAGGATTTAAAAACTCAAACAGCAAACTCTGTCTTTCCTTTCTGTTCCCATACTCAGTGGACTCTCCAAAAGAATAGCCACAGCAGTTGAGGTCTCTATTTTTTGCAACACTATTGTCTCTGCTGTCTGGGATAGAAGATAAATAAACTTCTTTTCTCTCCATTAAAAATGTTTTATTTTGAAGTTTCTTTGTAACATGGTCCTTTTATTCCTTATCTCAGTCATCTATAAAAATAAGAACCAAGATATATTCATGTAAAGGTACAAATAAACTTCTTTAAATGTCTCGAGGTGGAGATGGTGGAAATTTTAATCCTCTTGTTACTTGCATGTTCAATCCATCCTGCTTTTTCATGTTTGTGATACAGGAACAAAGCAAGGGTAATAGAAGCTACTTACTTAGCATCGGTGGGATTACAATTCTCAGCTAGTGAATACAGTTTTAGGGATTTATTGATAAGGCCATTCAGAGAGTGAGCCTCAAGAGAATCAAAGTCCCTTTACGTTAGGAATATCACCTTGGACTCTCCAAATGAAAATATCCTTTCATCTTCACTGCAGGATGAATGATATTTATCTGTTCTATCACATTAATGTCATGTTATAAATAGCTGAGAGGTTTTACTACAGTCCATTACTATGTCAGTCTTTAGAATATAAATGGAGAGAATTTTTTATTTGCAACCTTTAATTGATTTGTTACAAATTATTAGCTAGTATTCAGAATATAACACCTCCTTTCAAGGAGCTCACATTTTTAAAATTATTTATGGTAGGCCAGGGATTTAGCTCTGCGGTGCCACCACCTGCCTCACAAGCACAAGGTCCTGAGCTCGATTCCCGGTACTAAAAAACAAACAAACAAATAAAAATTATTTATGATATCTAAAAAATCATTGTTATCCACTCAGAACTTTTCTTTTTATCAATATACCTATTTTTTCCTATGAATGTTTCCTCACTTTTGTTTTGTTTTTCCTTTTCTTCACATTTCTGTATTTACTTCTCTTTTTATTGATTTGAGTTTTCTGACATTACCATAGTTAAGTTAATAATCTAAAACTATTACCTGACTTCCAGTTTTCATTTTGATTTGCTCAATTTAGAGACATCTATTATCTACCTACCATGTGCACCAGAACTGAGAATCCTGAGTTAATAAGAGAGAGCTCTGGCTTGAAGAAGCCCCTGAGCTCTCCATTCCCTTTGGTTCCTAGAATGTGCTGTGTTTTTTTTAGATCGGGAGGGTACCTCAGAGGCCTCATCGTGCTAATAGATGGGGCTTTGGAAGGTGATTGAATCTTGAGCGTGCTACAGCTGACCGAGGGCTGGGAGTGGAGCCTGGATGGAGACGGGGTACTGTGGACATGAATGAGCTTTACATCTCCTTTCCAGCTCCTCCTTTTACTCCCTGCTTCCTGGGGACCATGACACGAGCAGCTTTTTCCCATTGAAGTCTCGCCTCCGTACTATTCCTGGCAGCCAGGTGACAGGACTGGGACTGCTGAAAATTCCACAGACTGAAAACATAGCCAAAGGAAACATCTCTGCCATTAAACTGTGTGTGTTAGGATTGTGTCCCAGTGATCAGGAAAGCGACCAAGACAAGATAGGTGAAAAAGGTAAGATTTAGATGATTGTGGATGAAGGAAGGGGACAAAATTGACCTTTACCCTTGGAATACTAGAAGGGAACATTGCCCAACAGTTTCCTCAGCAAAACCTTTCATTCCATGTTACAGCTGTATAAACAAATATCTATGAGAGAAATCTAGTTACTCATACCCTCTTTACTAATTATTTTAAACATGGAATTTTAATTTCTTTATTATTATTATTACATCTCATAGTGTTTCTATTCATGTTATTTACCTAAATCAGTAAAAGAAAAGTGGGATGGACCACTTTGAAGTTCAGTAATTCTAATTTTCCATTATAACACCATTCTTCTTCTTTAAGGATGTCTTTTGCTCCTACTTTCCCATATCCTTCATGATGTATTTATCTATATGTTCTATCCCGCTTGCTCGCTATCTCCACTTAACATTCTATCTCTTCTTCTTTTGCTCTTGGAGATGAGAGGTCTTTCCCTTATTTCCATGTGGCCCCAAAGAGCCATTATGTAGAATTGCTTTTCAAATGGATCATTGACATTTTCAGTTCAGTCTTGCTTAGAATTTTGCCTTGACATTTCTCTCATATTGTCCACAGTCATCTCTAGGAATACAAACAGATATTCTATTTTATTGCTTTCATCAGTTGAAGTATCTCCTACTCTCTTTAATTAAAGAATAATGAAACAGTTTATCTTGGCATGGATTTTTTTTTTTTTTTTTTTTTTTT
>NW_022900938.1:28962205-28969890 GCF_012274545.1 Fukomys damarensis | reverse complement strand
TTTTGGTACTAGGGATCAGACTCAGGACCTCGTGTTTGTCAGGAAGGTGCTGTGCTGCTAAGCTAAATCTCCTGCCCTGGCATGGATTCTTGATGTATTTTCTAATGCTTGACAATACATTTGTGAATACTGGCTTAGTAATTCGCTCTACATTCATAGAGAATCTTGCAACTGAATGACGAAGCTCGCATTTTGAAGGTTATGCATCTTACATCTTGTTGCTAGGTGTTTGCCATAGCCAATTTTAGAATAGTAAAAATATTTTTATTACCTCTTCATAATCACCCCAAATATATTTGGGGGGTTGTTTATCCACATATGACGAAGAAATATTCTTAATAATGGACTATGGGAAACATAAACAACATGGCATAATAAGGTGAAAAAACATAATATTAAACATAATATTAAAGACAGACTTAAAATTTCCTTTGAGATTTATCCCTTTTCTTTAAAATTCTTGCAACTTTTTGCATTTGACTCCAAGGTTTATTAATGTTTATTAAAATACAAGCTGATGCTTTGATAATTTAAACCTTTTATTCAAGTATTTTCACTAAAACTGGCAGATCAATATGCACTGTTTTTATTTTGTGGTTTCATGGAAGTCCAATGTGTCTTCCTTGATAGAGATGCATGGTTAGACCAGAATTACCTTGTCTTTACTCTGCCAACTAGGCTGCTGGATTTTCATGGCTGAATTACTTGATTTTATTCGTGTGTGTGTGTGTGTGTGTGTGTGTGTGCTTATCTCCCCTCATTCCTGAATGAGCTGACATTTTACCTAACATATAAAAGCCTCACCTATTCTGTCCAATGTTCAATTATTTTCTACTAACACCTGGGTATTTCATACATTTTTGCGTGACTCTTTTACAGATTTTTTTTTTAATTTTCCGCATTACAGGTGACTGAACTCAGGACCTTGCACTTGCCAGTACAGCACCACTGAGCTACATGCCTGGCCTGAGAGATCTTTGACTAAGAACTGCAAGAGGCCCAAGGCTTTGGTCTGTTCTGTCATTTACAGTGCAACTTGCACAGCCAATATATAACAAGATGCTTAACAAATACCTTTTGATGACTTTTTAAAATTTCTACTGTTTTTAATATGCCCTCTTTCCCCTGTGGTTCTGGGGATTGAACCCAGGACAACATACATGCTAGGCAAAGCACCCTGCAACTGAGCAATACCCCCAATGCCTGTGACCTTTTATTTGAATTAAGGTGGATTTCTTTTTGCACTCCAAGTGGAAACATCCACCTATTAGAGAAATATTTAACAATATTAAGTGAGTAGGATGTAAGAATAATAGCAATAGCTGCTAATATAAAAGCAGTAGGGTATGGAGATGTGATTCAGCCGTAGAGTGTTTTTTTACTGTGCTTAAGGGCCCATCCTCCCCCCAAAAAAGTGGTATAAATTTTAAAAATATTTAATTCCATGTCTGGATTTATTTTTATTTTCAGCCTGATTGTTAGCTAAAAGTGTCAGTTACTGGCTATGCTGAAGCAAGTGGTAGGAAACCATAGTGGTGCTGGGAAGCAGGATAAATCTAAAGGTGAAGCCTGATCCTCACACATGAGAGATGGCCAGAGTTGCTGCTTGTGTGCCAATGAACCTGAAGGAGGAAATGCCAGAAGTGATTGACCTGTAGACTATCCCCAGGAAAACAACAAGAAATTACCATACTCTCCAGCCAAACCTCTAACCTATTGCTGTTCCTGGATAGCAGAGTGCATTGTCTCGCTGCAGCAAGGTGTTGGCAGACAACCAGCTCGCTCTCTCTCTCTCTCTCTCTCTCTCTCTCTCTCTCTAAGTGCATTGTCTCGCTGCAGCAAGGTGTTGACACACACCCAGCGCGCTCTCTCTCTCTCTCTCTCTCTCTCTCTCTCTCTCTCTCTGCTCCAAAATGCACTGAATAGGCTGCTGGACTTGTTTATATTATTTGCTTCAGTGGCTTGCCTTGGCAAATTACTCCCTGTCTTTATTGTTAAATTCAGTGTACTGCTAGTGTTTTAATTTTAGTTTGTAGCCCAGTGTTTAACATTTCCACTAGTGTAAACAATATTGGATAAATTGATATTCTTTCTGAGATAGAAGCCTATAAAGCTTATCTCATTCTCTAGTTAGAAGTCTTACCTAATAACTCGAAAGTTTTTATTTTAGCATTTAAAATTTTCTGCATTCTTTCAAAAACATATAACCTGGAATTTTGTCTTTTGTGCTTACTGCCAAACTGGGCAGTATCTTCATTATTTCCTTTGACTGTGTAACTGTGAAGTCAGCTCTTTGTTATTCTCTGCACACTGAGCCCTGGAGATTCCTGCAGACTTTCCTCCTGTATTCCACAACATACCTCATTGATCTCTCTAGTTTTATTGCTGGAGTTCTTTGTTTTCCCCAGGAATCCCTGCTGGCTTGTCCCTATAGGATTCTGCCTACATTCTGAATTACCTACTTAGTCTAAATCTCTAAAGCTGCAACTCTAGATTCTAGTGACCTACAGGGAGAGCTCAGCCTCATGACCCTGTCTGGAAAATGTCATCCATTTGCTGTGGTTGGATTTCTGGGCGATTTGTGTAGCTTTATGCATCTAGAAATAACATCATAGGAACATATATTTACAAAAATCAAATATTTTTATATGGCAATGTTTTTTTCAGAAAAATATGGCTTTCCAAAAAAAGTTACATTATAATATCTTGTATTCATCTAATTGCTTGAATTTAAAACTTTTTTTTTCCTGTGTTCAATACGTACTTTTTAAATAACACATTATATGTCTTTCTAGGGTACAGTGTGATATTTCAGTACTAGTATATAACGTGTAATAACAGACAGAGTAGGTGTTCTATATACCATCAGTCAGTCTTTACTTAATCACCTATGGAAAGAGAGCTATTGTTCAGGGTACAAAGTCTAGCTCAAGCCCCATCCAGGTTTCTGTCCTCCCTCTATTTCATCCCTCTAACTGCTTCATGAACAAATCTTATACAGTAAGGGCATTATTTTAGAAAGCAAGGAAGGGCTTCCAGTTTCTTTTTCTTATTTTGGAGATTATAGATGTCTATAAAGAAAAGCGCCTTTTGTTTGATTCTCTACCTGGTAACCTTTCACATAAATTTTAGAATTCTTACTTTCAGTGGCTCATGATCTCTAGAGACACTGTTCTGTAGGGCAGTGATTGTCCTAAGTCCTTGCTCCTGTCTTTAGCTACTTCAAGAAGACCTGCAACTGGAGGTCACCTTACTAAATAATCAATGGTGCCCATTCTCAGAGCAATTGCAAGTTTGAGCCCGGCTGGGTCAACTTAGCGATCTAGTAAGACCCTGTCTCAAAATAAAGGAAATGTTTAAAAGGCTGGAGATTCTCATTTATAACACTGATTCTTCTCCATACACATTAGAGTGTTTCAGGACAGCCATCCAAGGTGACACAGGATTCAGAGTTTCATTCTCTCTTCTGTAGAAAGCACACATGTAGATATAGTTTCTCCATCCCTCCTTTTATACACTCAGGGGACGTAGGCGTCTCTAAACACCCTGATTAGGGTGAACGTTCACACGCTATTGGATTGGGATACTGAGTGATTTCTTTCTAGAGATTTTTATATTTTCCAAGTATTTTCATATTATTATAAAAAACAAGGTCACATGGATAGAAAGCAAATTTTTTTCATACCCATGAGGAAAATGAGGCTCTGTGTGATTGAGTAATGTGTCCAAAGTCTTTGCAGCTCCAGAACTTGGAAGTCTTCACCATGACAGTGGCCATGCTATCAGTATCCAAATACAACTATCTCAATCTTTAAGCAGTGATTAGACTTTTCAGATTGTTTTCAAATTGCCCATTCTAGTCTATAAATTTTTGTTTGTTTTTTGCAATACTGGGAATTAAATCTAGGATAACCTATATCCCCAAGCTTTTTATTTTATTTAATTTTTTAAAATTTTGACACAGAGTCTTGCTAAGTCATTAAATTGCCTAGGCTGGGTTCAAATTTATGATCCTCCCACCTTGGCCTCCAGATTCCTGAATTCAGATGTGTACTACCCCACCCAGCTCCTTCCAGAACTTCATCCCCGCACTCCTAGTACTCCAGTCCCTCTTCTGGACATTATTTTGCCTAATGCCCACTACCACTGGTGGGATTATGCTGTGCAAGTAAATGCCATGGAAAGTGAAGTGTCAAGAAGGAAGAGGTCTTTGAAACTTAGATGAAGAATTTTGCAAAATAGAAGTGCTCATACATATGATTATTTTCATACACTTGCCTAGCACTCATGCCTCTCTTAAAGGTGTGTGTGTGTGTGTGTGTGTTTGTTTACGTGTGTGTATGGATATAAATGTGTGTGTCTATAATTATAATATTTAAACAGAAAACTTAAGCAATTCATAATGTAGTATTAAATGTCTTTTCGGTTGTCATTATATTATTAACTTCTTCCTATTCAGCAAAATATATTCCAATGACTTCATAATTTTAGTAGCTACACAGTAAAACACTACATGGATATATCTGGTTACATGACCAATCCCCTCCTTATTGAGCAGTTGGGTTGTTTATATTTTTTCCTACTAGTAGTGATGCTTAAGGATACTTTTAAAGATATACATATGACTGCTCTCTCTGCTTAATTTCCTAGAAGTGAATTTTAAGACTTTTGAACAGCAATGCCAAATTGATGGACATTACTTGCATACTGTAGGGATTTATAGCATTGTTTCTTAGAGTTACAATTTTTATGTTGGAATAAACATGATTATAGAAGGATATCAGAGTGCTCAAGATCTCCAATGACAAGTCTTATGGAATATCAAGTTGAAAACGTGTGTTCAGGTTTTTTCTGATTTGATCAAGAATCTTTGGTAAGTAAGCAGCACCATACTTCTAAACTCCTCTACAATAGATCAAATACCCTGCTGACCCTTATTAGCAGTTGAGATATGTTGTGTGACTGTGTCCTCTCCTGTGTAGTCTGAGGGCAGCAATTACCTGGCTTTTCAGGACAGCTAAAACCCCAGCTGACTCACATTTAGTATGAGGCTGTGAGATTTTCCTCTCACTTTCCGTACCATGTTTCATCCATTTTAAAAAACTTAACTATCTAGCTGGACTGCAGAGCTTCCCTTTTCCATAATGTCCTTTGTATTCTTATATATGTTATCCTCTTATTTATAGAATTTTTACCTGTTGGTTCTCTTAATAACTGTATAAAGAAATGCTTGTAGAAAAGGGCATACAAGGTAAAGTACATTTAGCTACTAAAGATAGAAATAGAATTTACTGAGCTGTTTTACCTAAAATCTTGTGAACTGTTTAATTCAGTTTTAATCAGAATTTGAAGCTGGTTATATGATTATTAACGCATCTCCATTACAATTTAGTTATATCTTTAAAAGATTAAATATGCTATTTTCCATATATTTTTTAAAGCTAATTTACTAAGGAAGAAAGACAGTTTGGTCATCAAACTCATTTTTTTTCCTACTTAGAATCTTGTTAATTTCCTGTGGACAAAGGTAAAAACTGTCAGAAAAAATAGGATTTGGCTTATTTTGAAATAGCAATAAAAGCAATGGATTTAAGTCAGTCATTCAGAATGTATTGAATGACTTCCTACTATGTGCAAGGAAGTGTTCAAGGGCTTTAAACACGTCAATAAACAAAATAGATCAAGAGATCTGCCCCTAGTACCTTCAGTGAGGGAAGACAATTAGCAACTAATGCAATATTATGCTGTTTGTATATTATACATCTGTAACAATAAGAATACTATATAAAATATTGTATGCATTATGTCTAGTTAAATATACAGACTATCATGTATAAAGTGATATGGGAAAAAAGAAAGCTAGAGTTAGATAAGTGGAATCTGAAGTACAAATAGGGGCAAAGCAAGGATTTGAGAGAAGGGGAGGAAGAAGCCAAGGCATTGTTAGGCAAAATAATGTTCAGGGATAGGAAGCAAAAAAGATAGCTGTCTTTAAGCATAAGTATGCTCTCATGTGCCTAGCACAGCAATGAGTTTACGAGTGGCTGAAAAAGATGGTTAGGAAGAAGAATTGAATGACAATCAATGAAAAGGAATGAAAGTCTGAGGTAAAGAAGACCTGGTCATAGGGATATTTAGCTAAGAAAAAGCATTAATTATTCCTCTAATTGAAAGGAAGAACCACTGGAGGGTTTTGTGAAGAAGGTGACACAATCTGATTTAGATATTTAAAAGGTCCTACCTGGTAATTTTATTTAAAATTGAGTGTAAAAGAAAAGGCAGAAAGAATAAAGAACATCTTAAGAGGCTTTGAACAGAAGGATGAATGTGAAGGTGGAGGAAGTGTTCTGACTCAATATACTTCGAGAGTAGTTCTAGCAGTTTGTGGATAGGTTGTGAGGTGGTAGAGGAGAATGGAAAATCAGAAGTTCAGGGGAGGACATAAGTGTACAGTGTCTTTTATACATTCAAGTTTATTGGGGAAGAGTTACGTTGGGACGTGGAGTTCAGGGGAGCAGGCTGGACAGAAATATATAGTTTTAAGAGTCATCAGTATATAGATGATACAAACATAGAGTATGATCACAAAGTGAGCAAATGTAAATGGAAGAAAGAGCCAAGGATGGAGACTTGACACTCTACAGTGTAATTGAAGAAACGGAGAAAAGGAAACCAGTAAAAGAGATTAAGGAGTAGCAATCTTCAAAGCAGAAAGAAACGTGAGCAAGGGTGGTATGGCCACAGGTAAAGAATATGCA
Source organism: Fukomys damarensis (assembly GCF_012274545.1). NCBI lineage: Eukaryota > Metazoa > Chordata > Mammalia > Rodentia > Bathyergidae > Fukomys > Fukomys damarensis. Next base: position 28,963,132 of record NW_022900938.1, on the reverse strand, counting down.
GCAATGGGAAGACAGCCATTGGTTGTGTCAGTTGTATCTGTTGAGCAGTAAAATGCAGACTGAGAATTGGCCATTGGATTTGCAATCTGACCTCAACAGTTTCAGTAAGACATTGGGACTAAAACCCTGTTAAAGGACTTTAAGTGAGGATGAGTGGAGGTGATTTGGAGTATTTGGAAACAATTATTTCAAGGAGCTCTGCTGCGAAGAAGAGCCAAAACAAAGGGTAACAGTGGCAGAGAAACAGCAGGAGGAGAAGGTTGTTATTATTTTAAGTCAGAGAAATAAAAGCATGGGGTTATGATAATGATCCAGTGGGCAGTGAAAAATCATCGACTCGCAATAAATAGAGGAGAACTGCTTGCTCAGTGTCTTTGAGGAAACAGGATTGAATAGGGTCTGGCACATAAGGGAAAGGGGTCCGTTTTAGGGAATTTTAACATACTCTGACATTCTGGGTCATAAGCAGTTCAAAGAACCTGAGATTCAAGTCTTTTGAAGATATGTGTTTATATATCTGGGATTATTATTGATCTTTTCTAGATTATGATTCCTAACTGGAGCCTCAGGATTGGGACCATATCAGTATCACAGAAAACTGTGTACCTAATACTGAGGACAGGTCCTGGCACATTAAATAAGTACTCAATAAATATTTGCTCATTGGCTGATTAGATGAAGGGAATATTTTCTTATCTTTCTTTATATCTGTGATTCTTAAATTTAGCATATTGAGCATTAGTTTTCAAATTAAAGCATGAACATTATTAATATTAAAGAAATAAGACCCTAAAATGGGTGATTTTCCGTGAAACACAATATTTGAAAAATAATTCACCTGGAGTGATTTGTTAAATATTTTATAGTTCTAAACCAAAACTAATATTTGTGTAGTGTAATATATATATACATTATATATAATACATT
>NW_022900938.1:28958181-28961913 GCF_012274545.1 Fukomys damarensis | reverse complement strand
TATATATATATTAGCTCTGTATTATAGATGAGGAAACCACAGCTCAGTGAAGTTAAGAGTCTCACCTGAAATTACAAAATTAACTGGAGGACCTGGACTCAGCCTGAGTCTATGTAATCCTATAACCGTACTCTTCAACACTGTGTCAAACCTGTCTTGCAATGCTGATATCTTGCATGCAAATCTTACACAAAAACTCAATACACAGTTTTCTTTGAATCATATTTATTTGAAATAATTTTTCACTACATAAATTTAGAGTATTTCTTGGCTTAAAATGGATTTTTAATTAGTAGTGTTTTACAAAGTGCAGAGCATAGCTGAACAAGTTGAAAGAATTTTTCTCAAATGACATAGTGTGTAAACAGACTATTTGTTTGTTTTCTCTTTCTGCTTTTTGAGACAGAGTCTCACTATGGTGCCCAGGCTGACCTCAAACTTGGGATCCTCTTGTCTTAGATGCGCAAGTAGCTATTATTACAGGTGTGTGCCACTGTGCCTGGACAGCTATTTTTTTACTGAGGAGGAGGTAAGATCCCCGTTATTGGGAAGAGGAAGACTTTACAATATTAAAAACTATTCGTAATTTGGGATTTTAGAAAAACTTTAGAAGATAAATTACTTATACTTTTTTTCCCCAAAATAGGATCCCAACTGACTTGGAGTTTAAGTCAGTTTTAGCTATACTCTGATTTTTCTTTTAAATTTGAAGAATATTAGCAAGCATTGTAAAAATACTTTCAAATAATATTAAATATATTAAGCAAAAAAGTGAAAATTTCTTTATACCTCTCTCATATTTACTTCACTAATTGGTAAGCATTTTTAATGACTCTCCATATACTTTTTTCTGTTTACAGTAAAAAATATAGTATCTTGATGTTCTTTTTATTTTGCAACATACTGAAAAACTCATCCAGTTTTACATCTACAGAGCCTCTCAAATCATAGGTATATCATTGGTCCTTTAACTATTTCCAAATGAAATATGGAATTTTTTTCAGTATTTCATATTAGAGATATTGTTAAAACCAGCACCTGTATTTTTCCAGAGAATGGGTTCCTAGATGTGGAATTAATGATCAGAATATTTGTGCATTGAAATAACATTATACAGACAATGCCAAAGTACTGAATCAAAAAGATTCATTACTATGTATCACAAACATAAAAAAAGGAAGATAAAACTTCTCACAAAATATGTGCTATGAATAATCACAAATTTACTTTTCCTAATGTATCATGGATAAAACAAATGTTAGAGGCTTTAATATGGTTCGATTTTTATTTCTGCCACTTAATAAGTCAAATTTTAACCATTACCTCACTTTTCTTTAGTATCTTTGAAATAGACTTGTCTATTTTAGTCCTTGGAACTATCATTTTTCTAGACTAATAGCTGGAAAGAATTTTTTTCCAACTTATTTGTTTAGATCCAAAAGTCTTGATCTCATCACTAAGATAGCAAACAAGATTTCTTTGTAACTCTTGTGGTATAAAACTTCACTAGGTCCTAACATTTATTATTCACAATCAAAGGGCATCTAAGTTGTTTAGAATTCATTATATCCTAAAAATTAAGAGACACAACCATGAATGAGCAAGTATGAAAACTCTACTGTGAATCCCTCAGTTCTTTTTGAAGTGACATATTTAATTCTGCATATCTCATTATTTCTGTGAAGAATCAATTGTGGACAGGATAGACTTCAAATGGAAAGCTTAGCCAGAATTGTGTCAGAATTAGTACAATCTGTGTTCAAGCCATTTTCAGAACCACTCCTTTAGGAATTTCTATTCTGGTCTTAATGGTAAAGGAATTAACATTTAAAGTTATTCTCCCCCTGCTTATTTTCCTGTTCTTTTAACTTCATGTTTTTAATTGTTTTTCTGTGGTAACAACTATTTTTTTAAGTAGTAAAGACTATTATGTCTTACTTAGGAGAGTCTACTTTTGGATTCTTGAATGCTTTAAATCTGTCTACTTAATCTATTTTTAGCTATATTGAGATTACCTTGAAAAACCCTGAAAGGACAATTTTGAGATAGCGATTCACCTTGTGAAGGTGACTTTATTTATAATCTATGCTAATAGAAACTGTGTTATAAACCTTCAAATTCTATGAAATCCAGTGAATAGAAATTATCATCTTCCAATATGCAAATAGAACTTTTCCAAGATTCACAACCTAAAATGTATTCGTTTATTGGGACTGTTGAAAGTTAGAATAATAAACAAAAATTTACATTTAAGAAACCAGTTTAAAAGTTTACACCTGTAGTTAATTAACCCAGGCTAATAATAATTCTGATAACAATTGTCTGCCTACCAAATTAGACTGACAAAGAACTTCTCCATCATGGAAAACATCAGGGTTCAATTGAATTTTTGATTGGCTAAGAAACATGCCCCCAAGTGCTTGCCCAACCCTTACTTAGGTCTAACTATGGTACCTCGCCATTACATATAACATTGTTATGCTCAATAAGCTGTTATGCTTTTTTTCTGTTATTGTATTTAAATCTCCACAACACTGCTGAAAGACACATCTTTTCACTAGCATTCAAATTGGGAAGAATTGAAGGAATGGGTAATATAACACAATCTATCGCGACAGGAAGATAGAAACCATATTTTTTTGGACCCATGAAAACCCTTACAAGGCCATCCAGAGTCCTGAATAAAATGAAGATTCATTGTATGGCCGTTTCAAGGGGCCTTTGGTATTGCTGTAGTCCTATGGCACAGACGATGGGTCCTTTCACATTTGTATTCATGCCTAGAGATAATCATCAAAGTGACCTTGGAAATGTGGAGAGAAAAAAAAAAGATACCAGCCCAGCTCATGGTTTTCCTGTAGTCTGTTACTCTTCACTAAAGAATACCCAAGTTAGAGCAGGAAGCCTTTCAAAAATCTTTAGTAATTAAATCACCATTATATATACAGATGTGGCTTAATAACCCTGATGTTAACAGAAAATTTAAGATGTAGTAAGATGATAAGCATTCTTCCCAGACCATTTTGATCATTGTTAATGACAAGAGGATAAAATCAAGGACATTGATTAAAAACCTGTCACATTTTTTAATGTTAATGGCAATGCGTGAATAAAGAGAAAAAAGAAATGGATGCCAAAGGACAGGAGGTAAAATGCTATTTTGATATTGTAGAATATTATAATAAATAAGACCTGATTTTAGAGAGCAATTCAATATTTCAGAGAGCCTATGGATGAATTATGATGGGGTCATTCAGGAAAAAGAAAAATCAAGGGGAACAGAGTGGGCAATTTAATCGAGTGAGAATAGTTTTAACAGCTCAATTAAGTGCCAACAGTTTAGAATTAGAATTAGCTAGGAGTCATTGTCTTCTCAGGCAAATAAATTCTAGTCATTCTAATTTGCTTTATGTTTCGCATAAATGTGAACTGAGACGTGTTTACATTGTTCCTATTGGCAACAAAACAAACCAAAAAGCCTTCATTTGCTGTGTAGAAAGGAAGATGCATTCATGCTTGTTCTCCAGAGCACTGTCAAGGCACAAATTCTTTTAAGTTTCTATATTCAAACAGACATAAATGCATTTGCACTGGACGAGTCTTGGCCCAGTCTATCCTGAATCTTGCCCATTCCTGCTGCCCTACTTTCTCCCGCTGTCTCTTGCACATGTTCACTGGTTATTCCTAAGGAGGCCACCATCACTCCTTAGGCAAAAAAAAAAAAAAAAAAAC
>NW_022900938.1:28935165-28957854 GCF_012274545.1 Fukomys damarensis | reverse complement strand
TAAGAAAAAAAAAAAAAAAAAAAAAAATCGCAATCTGTACTCTAATAAGAACAGCCATTTGATAAAATGAAGGAGGTTGTATTTTCCTCAAATACATTTTCTCTGCATTTTTTCCTCTACATTATTTGCTCTATCACATAACCTTTTCTGTACCTCACCTTCTGAAGATTATTTTCTTTCACCTCTGAAGCTGCTCTCTAAGATCTACCTTCTCTTACCCTTTTCTATTATCTGCTTCCAGACTGGAAAGCTTTTATAGCCTTTTACTATGTCTGGCTGAGCTTTAAGTTTTGCTCCAAGGTCATTCTCATATGGGTGCTGAAGTTCCTGTTTCACACCTGCTAAATCAAGCTAATACTTTTAGTCATTTCATCTCTACTGAGAGCTCTAAGTAAGGCATACTGTCATGTGCTCTTCCTTCCCACGAAGAACTCCATAAAGTATGTTACAACAGACATTTTAAAAGTTCCCACTCAGAGAAAATAAAATCTCCACACTTTATTTTCAGGGTACCTTATCTAACTTCCCCCAAGGTCTCTTGGCCTCCCTCCCTAAGTAGTGGGAACTCTCATTGTCTATCTGCTGCTTATCTTGGTCTTTCTCCGTTGTCACTCAGTGCTAAACCACAAGCAAAGATGGAGAAATTTCACATGAAAAACTCACACATGTTCTATGTATATCCAGTGATGGCAGAAGGCAGTTTCCATAACCCCCTGCAGATCTTGATAATAACTATTCCTTTCTAATTCTAGCTGTTCATTGCTAAAATAGGAATCTGGGAACAGAACAAAGTTGAATTCCCACAGGAATCTAAACTGTGGCACTTTTTTTTTAACAAAGTGAAAATCGTGTTCACTAAAGTGCTGATTTGCAAACTATATGGTTATACTATGAAAGACTGGGTAACCACTCTGCTTCTGGTAGCAAAAAGAATACATGGGTCACTCCAAAAAGAAGAGTTCAGTGCTTCATACAAATTTAGCCTGTGATGTCATCTTGTTCTCAAATGAGTCAGATACATAGAAGAAATTTCAGAGAGAATTTCAAGAGTTGCTAAAAAATAGAGAAATTCAGTAAGTATAAAAAGTATGAAAAGTATTCATATTTATTTTTAGCCTGATGAGTCTCTTGACATGATGTGATGTGTGAGTACTATCTATATCCTTGGTTCATGATGACTTTGAAGCATTGTATTCCCCAAAATCTATTGCTGAGCAAGCCTGTTCTGATGCAAAACCTGTGATCACTTCCCTTTCCCTATATTGTGAATTTAGAAACATGTTGAGCAGGATGGTTCAAGTGGGCATTTAATTAAAAGAGACAAAAGGCCATTAGTTTTTCAAAAATAGAGAGATCATAATTTGAAGAATAATCTGAATAATACATTTATTATACTCTAAAACAGACTCAACATGGGAATTCCATGCCCTCCTGTTCTTAATACTGTCCTATTCAGAAACCTACAGCCATCCTCATCAGAAATCTGGATCCAAAACCGAACATCCATTATAGTCAAAAACTAATTCTCAGTTATTAGTATTAATATGAGATATACTTTGGTTTTGGCAAAAGAAGTTTAAGTGACTGTCAGCAGGAACATGGAAGGAAGATAGCAGTTATTATTTTTTATTTCATCATGAATTCAGATCTTCAGTGATCCCTGTATACGCTTATCTACTTAAATCTTCACTAACCTGAAATTTAGAAATTATGAGTATTTTTATACTTTACTCTATGGACTCCATCTCCTTCTCTCTTTGCCTGATGATTTTAGCTCTTATCTCACTGTCATTCGAATATCATGCCTTCATATTCTTGATAGCACAGCTCAAATATAGCTCATACCAGCTTGACTCCAGACCCTGTTCCATCAAACACTGTACATTGTACATTTATTTTCATTTAGCTAAACATAACTGCAGAAAAATGCTCAACTGTGCTAGTTAATTTCTATTTAAGTGAAAAACCAAAATCTCACTCAAATCTAGATAGTAGCCACTAATCTTATTTCCTAAATCCATATGGTTCTTTTTTATCCAGAAGTTTTTCCTTGTTTTCCGACTTTGAAGTCTAGTACCTTCTCCCACCATCTCAATGACCAATTTATAATTGTATTTCTTATTCATTGAGAAAACAAGCAGAAAAGAACTTCCTATGCTTTTCCCTTTAATCTCTCTCTGCTTTCAACTTGTCATTGTTAATGCATGTCCTCCTATCCAAAGCTAAATACTCAACTCTTACAGATCTCATTCCTTATTGCCTATCCAAAGACACTGTTTCAACAGAATCCTCTCTCCTGAATTATAAGATTCTCCCCTTTATTATATTATTTCCATAAGTTAGAATGTATTATATATATGGAATATAGTTCTATGAATAACACATAAATATACTGTTTTAAAATTTAAAAATAAAACCCCCACTACTTCCATCTAATGCTCCTTTTCTCTGTGCTCACTTGGCAGAACTCCTGGAAGGAGCGATTTATCAGAACCAGGCATTGTCCCTACAACTCCACCAAAACAGTTTGTCAAAGTCACTGCAGCCTCTGTTTATAAAGCTAAATGTAGGGCTGGGGATTTGGCTCAGTGGTGCTGCGCCTGATTTGCAAGTGCAAGGTGCTGAATTTGATCCCCAGTACTGGATTTTAAAAAAAACTAATTGTAAATTCTCAGTCTTCCATTTTACTTGATCCATCAGTAGTTTGTGCGTGCGTGCGTGCGTGTGTGTGTGTGTGTGTGTGTGTGTGTGTGTCTACATGGTACTGGGGATTCATCTTATGGAGCCTTTTTTATTTTCTACGTTGACTATGTTATTCGTGCTGACCTCAGTTACAACTCAATTACAATCTTCCTATCTCAGCCTCCCAAGCAACTCAGATTACAGGTCTGAGGCCCTGTGCCCAGCATCACGAGGGACTTTTGAAGTCGTTTGCTGTGTCAGGTGTGCTGCACAGTGCCCTTGCCATTTTTTGTGTTCTTTAGTTCCTCCTGGTTTTCCTTCTGTCACATTTACTCTTTTCTCTGTTCCTTTGTTACTTCTTCCACATGTTCCCAATTACAAAGTAGAAGACTTAGTCCTCAGACTGCTTGTCTTCACCACCTACAATCTAGAGGCTTTAAATATTACCTATGTGTTGGAAAATTTTTATCTTTAGCATGAAATCCTTCCATGAACCCTAACATGTATAAATAAAGAGATAGATAAAACTACTTACTTGACATCTCCACCTGAATACATAATAGGCATCTTAGAGTTGATTGAACTAATCTGAACTCCTGTTCTTACCCATTCTGCAGACAACCTTTGCAGACTTTCTAAGATGCAGTGCTAACCACCATCCTATGACTGCACAGCTGAGAATCCTGGGAGTTGGGTTGTCTCCTCTCCTGTCCGTCAACCTATACCCACCAAATCGTTGTGGCTGTATTCCAGTATGTTCAGAATAAACCATTCCACTCTGTGGTCAAGCTGCCATCATCTTTTGTCCGCTTTATTGTAATAAACTGTCATCTAGTTCCCGCTTCTTTTGCTCCTTCCTACAATGCATTTTTAAGCTAGCCACAGTCGTTGTGAACCTTATTCGGATCACTTCCTCTTCCACTTAAGACCCTCTTACGACTATTTGACTGCAAATCGAAGTCTTTACAAAGGGCTACAAGTTGTAGCACTGTCTGCTGCTCCTCTCCCTCCCCTATCACACCGCCTACATTTGCCATTTCGTCTCCTTACTTTCTCATTTGCTTATTCTTCACTGCGCTAGCCTCCTTGTTATTCCTAGATAATGCAAACTTCTTTGTACTTGATATTTCTTCTTTCTGAAATTCTCTTTGCCCCGGACGTTGTCATGTCTCTCTTCCTCGTGTCGGTCAAGGCTTTGCTCTAATATCACAGCTCAGTGAGGTCTCCCTTAATCACTCTCTATAGGATTTGCTCAGCACTTCCTGCCTCCCAGCGCCGCACTCCCCATCCCTCATGCACTTACCTTTATGCGACACAGTGTTTATTTTATTCGGTTTTTATCTATTTGTTTTCTTTGTCCCCTCTTTATCCTACTCTGATTAGAATTTTTTTAAAAAACTGTGGAGATAACAATTTTCTGTGACCTAAGAGTGCCTGAGACCATGCTAACCATCTTAATGATGAGTCATTCAGAAGCTAAGAGGGAGATTCCTTGTAGATTTGTGTTTAACTTGCCCACATAGGAGCACTGTGAAGAGGGAGGCCATTGACTAGACTAGACCTGTGAAATTGACCTCGTCAGGCGCAGAAAGCCTAGACTAAAATAGAGGTGGTAGGGATGCTGTTGAAAGTGAAGAACTGAGGAACATTTGGAAGAAAAGTTAGAGTAATTAGGAAGTAATTCAGTAGAATTAGCAGTAAGGCAGGAAAGCATTGAGGGTAATTCTCAATTTCTTATATGCAGAATGCAGGGGTAATGTCGGTGCACAAAGATTAGGGATGTAAGGGATGTTAGTAAAGAGGATATCTGGTGGAAATGACTACAGATTTCAGTGTTTTGCACACTTACTTCAAGATGTCTATGGGAAATCCAATTTGGTAAAGCAAGTTTAGAAGTTGAAAGAGATATCAAGGCTAGTGATGTAGATATAGGAGTCATACACAAAAAAATTAAAGTCACACTCTGAGAATGGAGGTGGAGATAATAGCTCTGTGGTAAAACACTTTGCCTAGCATGTGCATGGGCCTGGATTCGATCCTAGGCTATACTTAAAAGAATTTACACAGATCTGGGGCTAGGGATACAGCTCAATGGTAAAGCGTTGTCCTAGAATGCATAAGATCCTGGATTCAATCCCACCACAACATACACAAAAATAAATAATTTAAGCATCCTGAGGATGGGTAGACTGTCAAGGCAAGAAGAATAGAAAACAGTAGGTTGGGACTCTGGGAAATTCTATATTATTGGGTATGGCTGAGTAGGGTTTGATGAAGAAGAACTTGCCATGGTGACAAAGAACTAAAAGTTGAAGGTATTAAAAAAAAACTAGGATAATTCAATGTGCTAGAAATAGATCATCACAAATGAGGTGAAAAAAATAAAGAGAAAAGCTTTCTACTGGATATGTCAGTGTTAAACGGATTTTGAGTTCATCTTCATTGAAGAATGAATGAGAGATGAAAATTTGGAATAATTTTTTTTAATTGGATATAAAGAGAAAGAGAATTGGGCCGGGGATTAGCTCAGTGGTTCCACTGCCTGCCTCGCAAGCTCAAGGTCCCGAGTTTGATCCCCATTACTGGAAAAAAAAGAGAGAATTGAAGGAAGGTCAAGATGGTAATGTAGGAAGCACTTCGTGATGGTCTTTTAGTTGTTTGTGGCTGGTACCAGCTCAGAGTGGCTGGCTCATTTCTTCTGAATAATCAGAATCCAGATTCATTGTTTGGTGTTTAGAATCATTGCTAAATATTTTTACTATGCTCTTTAGAGTGATTATAGGCTAGGAAGAAATAGAAAAATAGTGGTTGAAGGTATGGAGAAGAAGCAATCTTTTATAATAAGAGTCAATACAATATGGCATGCAGAACAAATTTGACCCACTAGGTACCTTTGTATAACCTTTGAACAACAACAACAAAAAAAGGTTTCACATTTTAAATGACTTAAAAAAATAAAAATTACTTTATGATAAACGAAATTTTTGTGAAATTCCAGTTTCAGTGTGTATATATAGTTGCTAGAACACAGACTCATATTTTACATACATTTATATATTTGTATATTCATTTATCTACAGCAGTTCTGTACTACAACAGAGTTGGTAGTTGTGAAAATGACTATATGCCTTAAAAAGGCTTACGGTATTTACTGTCTGGCTTCTAACAGAAAAAACTTATTGACCCTTGAGTCATAGGAGGATTTCTGCAGAGTGAGGCAAAGGGAGTTACAGAGAGAGAGAAAATGGGCTCAAGGGAACATAAGGTGGATTAGCCTTGAAGAAGAAAAAATAATATTTCGTCCTATGAAACTAGGTGCAAGGGTGATAGGATTGTGCAAATATAGACAGGTCTGTAGGTGCTGGAGGAGAAAGAGGAGGGAGGCTCCCTTCCCTTCACCACATAGACCACGCTCTAAGCTAAATGTGTTGAGCGGTCATTGATCATGTTATTCTAGAGGATAAAAACTACCCGATTCATCCCTGTTTCCCCCACAGCTTTCAGCACAGTGCCTTTCTTTCAGCCACTCTCACTAAATATTTAATTGAATCTCAGGTGAAACCTTATTATAAGCACATTCCTAGAAACCTCTGCCCTTAGGGCCTTGCATTTAATTCTCTTACTATCTAGCACCACATAAGTTTGATGCTAATATTTAGAGGTGTGAAGAAAATGGAAGCTGGCTTTTTATTTAGTTAATTTTGGTTCATTGAGTGAAGTCAGTATAGACAGAGAAAATTACTATTATTAAAATTAATTAGTTTTTCTGTTTTTTTCAGTGTGACTATTTCTGTAAATCACTAAAGGGTTTTAGAAATAAACATTATACAGATATAAGGGATGAATGCAACTCTTCAAAAAGGCACTAACAAAGTAAAAAAGAAAATGAATACCACAAAGAGAGTTGACAATTTAAGAGAAACAAAATTATTATGGAGGCAGAGACAAGGAAAACCTGAGTCCTTTTATTCTATGAGCATTGTGGGTTTTAAGAGTCTTTTAATGCCCTCTGGTGTGCACTTCCAGAGTCACTGTTGTAAGGTATTAATGCCTGCTCATACAAACATATGGCCAGCCTAGAAGTTAAAAGGGTCTGGGTTTATAATGGCTGACAGAGTTATCTGAAAGCACGAGAATGCTTCACCTAACCTACTTGAAGGTAACCTTTTATCATAGCACACGCATGTTCAAAAAGGCTGCACAGAGCCACTAAGCAATTTCCTCTGCCTCTAGGGAGGATTATTTCTATACCATTTAAAGTTGATATTCACACTGCAAAAATATGTTTAGGAAAGAAGTTGATCATTCCATCACTTAATAAGGGGAAGACTTCTGGATAAAATAATAGAAGTTTATGAGATGCATACACACACCCCCACATTTACACACACACTTACATGAATATGCATATATTCATTCCATTACCCAAATAACCAGAGCTCTCATTTACTGAAAAAGTAAGCAGCATGTATGTGAAAACGACAATGATTTTAGCTATTACTCAATCTACTGTGAAAGTGAGAATTAATTTTGCAAGCACTCAGTTATCTAATGTTCTTTATTCCCCCAATAAATCTTCGCATCTCCAAGGGAGTTATATATGTGATGACCTATAATGACACTCATCTCCGTATGATCATCCTCATCGTTAATCTTCTAGGGGGTACGGATTGCTGAAAGGGATTCTCTAAGTGACTGATGGCGGTGGTACAGTTCCCAGTGACAGAGAATATATCTCTGTGTGCAACCTGTGACATAATAGCAGTGAGAGGCATTTTCATAGTCCTGTGCCTTAGCCTCGAATCTACAAACTCATCTGTATCATCCACAGTACCGCATAGACTTATGGCAAAGTGATATATTGGAGGATAGAGGGGGAGAGGAAGAAAGAAAAGAGAGGTAAGAAGAACCAAAAAAGTCAATTCACATGCGAACCGAAATGTGGGGATTGTAGTTGCCTTTTGTTTTCATTATATTTCAACACTCACAAAGTTTAAGTTCTTCAGTGCTTTGTCCCTCTCTTTAATATATCATTCTAGTACTAGAAAAGTAGAGAATTTGGTCTGTGATGGTGAAAGAAACAGCAATGAAAATACAGTCTGTCAACTGTTGCTCTTTACTGATAGAGCTATACCTTTAAGATTAGATTCTTGGGCTGGGAATTTAGCTCAGTGGTTCCACTGCCTGCCTTGCAAGTGCAAGGTCCTGAGTTTGATCCCCGGTACCAAAAGATTAGATTCTTCATAAAAGAAGGCTGGGAGAAATCGAATATGCTCATCAGTTGTACATGGTTTTTACTATCTATTTTATTACTTTCTAGCTGGTAAAAAAAAAAAATTAAAAAAAACTAAGTACATTAGACCAAGACAAATATTAAGAAATTGACATTATTTTTAAATGAACAAAATATAATTTACTAGCAGACTGTTCTTGGAAGGCATCCCAGGGACATCTACAAGTAAAGAAAAGGAACATGTGATAAAATCAATAGTTGTACCAATGTGGAAAATTGGGTTCTGTTATCACCATTTAGCTTTGACACATTAATTTGTTTGTGTGTTTTTGTGGCATTGCAAATTAAACCCAGGGTCTGGCATATTTTAGGTAAGCACCATGCCACTAAGCTACATTCCAGTCCATGCTTTTGTTTTTGGTACCAGGGATCAAACTCAGGACCTTGCACTTGCGAGGCAGGTGACGGCACCACCGAGCTAAATCCCAAATTGCTGTTTTTGTTTTTTTGGCCCCTGTTTTTGGTTTTTCAGACAAGATCTCCCTAGGTAGCTCAATCTGGCCTTAGACTCCTATTCCTCCTGCTCCCTCTTCTGAGTGCGGGGATGACAGGCACGTGTCACCGTGCCAGGCTTAAATGTATATTTTTGCTCATCTTCCTATTCTCCTGTTTATCACAGATTATATAATAATGCTACATGTAATATTTTTAAACTAACAGTCCATTTCTCATCCAAATCTGCAGACAAAAGTTACAATTACAGTCATACTTCATATCCGACTGCTTTGAAACTAGTTGAATTTGTACTGGATGTATTTTGAGATACAAATTTTATCTCGGTGCTCATTTTTTGTTTGCTACTCAACAAGTAAGCTAGAATGTGTCAGTATCAATTGTCTTGTGACACACTACCCTATTCAGCCAAAATCGTTTGCTTCGTACTAATCCTATTTGGTACTTGTCCCACATCTCCAAGAACCAATTGGCATGAGTACCACGATACCACTATAGGTCCTATTTCGTTCCCTAAGGAGCTCCCAAGCTATCATTGATCTGGAAATATTCCTCTTCCTAAATGGGGGAATGATGGGCTCTTTTCCTAAAAATATTTTTAAATGCGACTATAATTTGGTATATGTAATGTCCTCTTTCAATGGTATAGATACAGTCCTCCTTAGAGGTGGAAGAAATTGCTCAGTGGTTTCTGTAAAGCCATGCTGAATGTGAGTTATGACACTGGTCTGTTGTAGGAGAATTGGGTAGTCCCTACCCTTGCTAGCCTTCACCTTTATCACACCTTTTATAACCACCCTGAACTTAGCTTTCCATCTCCTTTCCGATGCCTCTTTCATGATGTCACTCGATAGCTAATCAGAGCTTTTCTCTTTTCCCTCTCTTCCTTTAAGCCATCTGGATCCCACTGATGCTTCTGTTTGTCCCCACAGCCTTGCCATCTCAATGGACCCCCAAACTGTACGATGCATGACTCCTGTTTTGCAACATTTGAATTGAACTTGTTATTCAAATCCTTCCGTCTTTGATGAGAAGGAAAGCAATACAGTGATCAGGTGGTAAAGTACTATCTAAAAGCAAAGCTCAGAATATCTACACGTAATTTTTAAAGTACTGGATCAAATAGGAAATACTGGTCTGGATGGTAAAACAGACTTTTTCAATTTACGTAGTTAGCTTGCAGATCTATTTCTTTGGTGATCTGTCTCTAATCTCTTTAAACCGTTTCACTAGTGTTCATGATGTGATTTGGCTCACTGAACCTTATATTTGAGAAGCACAAAATGCTATTACTTTTATATTTAGTTATAGCTGTCTAGTTTCACATTGTGCACTTACAGCCAGAACACATGCCTTTAAGTGTTACATTTGTCTTAGGTGTAAAAAAGAAATACTTTCATTCTTTATAAGGACTACCACTTGTCAAACTCTACATTTAAATTTTCCTTTAGTTAACTGTCAACCAGAATACTCCAATGAAAAGAGCGTTAGGCTATTTTCTAAATTTTTCTATATTGAATTCTTAATCTAAACTAAGAAAGTGGCTTATTGAAATCTCTGTGCCTTACTTCTCTAATTGGTAAAATTCAATAAAGTGACATGTGGTCATTCTACCTTGTAGAACTACTTCAGGATAAAAGTTAAATGGTTATATTTTCTCAGGAGAAAATTCAAGTCCATAAAAAGGTTGAATGCATTCAAGTTACAAACCACAAACTCTCTAAAAAGCCATATGTAATTGGGCATATAGAAGGGAAATAGTTACAAGAGTTTTTTCTCCTTACTAAGAATAATTTCTTGCTTTCTCAATTTAGTAACAGTTCTGTGTTCTTGATATTCTACAAAAAGTTGTGTCCATTTTTACAGTACATTCATTGTATCCAAAATGGAGTACCATTTGGAGTTCTTCAGTCTTTAAATATTACAAAATTACATGTGTCTTTTCTATGAATTTAGGGCCCATGTTTATAAAATTGTTGCCACATTACAATCTCTTTTGCCCTACGAGATTTTCTACAACAAAATTGTAATTTTATTATTTTTCACAGCATTCTACATCCTTTGACTTCAGAGAGAAGAAGATACAGTATGATGAAAAGCCAGAGGGGAACTCCTATTTTGTAACCCTCCCTACTTAAAAAAATGTATTATTCCTTTTTTTTAATTTTATTGAGTTTATTGGTACATTTTAGGGATACAGTACAGTTACATTCATTGTTGGGATCTTGTACCTCCACATGACAAGTCTTGATTCTCATTTTTTCCCCTTACCCCTGCCCTCCCTTCACCTCCTCCTCCCCTCCCCATCTACAAACACTTTATTTTCATCTTTTCATTCTCTCACATTTTTTTCTTTTCCCTTTTTGTTCTTCCCCTACGCATCACACCTTCCCTACACCTTTAGCTCCTTTCTTCAAATTTCTAAATGTCAGTAATCTTTTAGAATCTTATGCATTGTTGCAGAATATTCACACCAGGGAAACTATTTGGTATTTACACATGTGTGACTTATTTATTTCACTTAGGAGTATATCTTCAGTATGTATCCATTTTCCTATGAATGAATCTATTCTCTCGCTCTTTATGGCTGAGTAATATTCCATTTTATAGAAAAACCACAACTTCTTTATCCAGTTTCCAACGGATGGGCAAATAGGCTGTTTCCAAGATTTAGCTATTACAAACTGTGCCGCTATAAACATGGGTGCACATACTTCTCTGTGATATGATTCTTTCAGTTCTTTTGGAAAGATACCCAGCAGAGGGATGGCTGGGTCAAATGGAACCTCCAGTCCAAGCTCTTTGAGGTATCTCCATATTGATTTCCATAGTGGTTGCACTAGTCTGCACTCCCACCAACAATGGAGGAGGGTTCCTTTCTCCCCACAACCCCGCCAACATTTGTTATTGTGTGATTTCTTGATAGCAGCCATTCTTTGTGGGGTGAGGTGGAATCTCAGTGTTGTTTTCATCTGCATCTCTCGAATGACCAGTGATGTGGAACATTTTTTCATATATTTTCTTGCTGCTTTCACTTCTTTGTCTGAGAAATGTCTGTTCATTTCGGATGCCCATTTTTGAATCGGGTCTTTATATTTGGGGGGACTGATTGTTTTGAGTTCTTTATATATCCTTGATAATAGTCCTTTGTCTGAGGTACAGCTGGTAAAAATTTTTTCCCACATTGTAGATTGTCTCTTAGTTCTGCTAATGGTTTCTTTTGAAGTACAGAAGCTTTTTAGTAAGATGTCCCAAAGGTACAGAATTATTAAAACAATCTGTTTTAAAAGTTAAAAAAAATGTATTATTACATGTTTGCAGTACACAATGTTGACAGTGTAGAGCTGTTAAGTGTACATAACACATCTAAATTCATTTTTCATCCCTTTTCTCTCCCCGCACTCCTCCTTCCTCCATCTCTTGATCCCCTTACCATTTTAAAAAGCTCTACCTCTCTACTTCCTATCATATATCTTAACTTTACTTGCTATTTATAATTTGTTCCAGTAGGAGAAACCATGTGGTGTTTAAGCTTGTGTGTCTGATTTATTTCACTCAATAACATGGTCTCAAGGTGTATCCATTTTCCTACAAATGAGTCGTTTATCTTTGCTTATAGCAGAGTACTACTGTATTGTGTATAAATACCACAGTCTTTATCCATAGTCTTTCTTATGTTAAAGCCATTAAAGTCCAGGGAAATTAATTCTCAATTAATTTAAATAAATAGCCCTGACATACATATATACATATATATATATATATGTTTGTGTGTGTATGTGTATACATATTTATGTATACATATATATATGTGTATATATATGTATATATTGGTAATTAGCACATGGACATGTTAGTGTAACTTAAGTAATTTTATTTAACATGTACCATGGATTGACAGGAAGTCTTTGTTGACAGAAATAATACTCTTAAAGGGAGTTAAATTTTGGCAGATATGTACATCTAAAATGTGAAAATGTTTGCAAAGGCCTATTAGAAAAGCTTGAATACCCCTTGAAGTTTCCCTGGCCCTATTCAAAAAGAATTCTCCCTGTAACTAACTCCAAAGAGATTGTTAGATTGCCAAGTGTGTGCAAAATCTCAAGGACTAGTCTTGTAGACAAGCTGAAGCACATCTTTTCTGCATTTGAAAGAAAAGAAGTCAAGGGAGAAAAGTTGTTGACAGTGAGCATAATAATGATGATTGGTGCTTGAGAAGAAGACCCAAGAAGTTTTATCAGTAGGAGAAATTTTTAACAAGGCTAAAAATTGTGTTATCAGCTACGGAACAGCTGCAAGAAGGGAAAAAATTGCAAGACATTTTGTCTGATCCAATTCTTATAACCCTGTGGCTGGGGGAGGAGAAAGTGTAATATCTCCAGCTTTTCATCTGTTTTCTTTTAGACACGCTCAAGAAACACAAACTGAAAGCCTACATCAAACACTGACTCCATCCTCTGAGCAACCTGAATTTTACCAGCATTATCAAACATTCCAAAGATGTCTGTCTCAAAGTTTGTGTATATTTCTTTATGCCTATTTCTGAAAACATTTTTACAAAAACTCATTCGATACTATTGAGCATTTCTAATGAGAAACACTTGAAGTATCCTCTTGGTGTAAACATGAAGAAGGCAGGGCCCATGTTCCTGAGATCTCACCTTATTGGTTATTTGTCTTGAGATACAAACACCTTGGTTTAGAGTATAGTATACAGAGTCTTCACTTCACCTGAAGGAGGAGAGAAAATAGTGTGAGAATATACAGCAATCTTACAGTTATTATTGTGTTATGGACCAACAATAGCTTCTATCCAGATTCTCTTATTTATAGACCAAAATTTATTGAGCCACGCCCATTAAAAACTACTGCTCAAATTGTTGCCTGGGCAACATCCTACAACTGTATAATGATTGGTTCTTTTTTAGTATCAATTAGTAACTATAACAGGAGTCACTGATAGTGTGTTCAGGCTTAGAACTCTTTATCATCAGGCCTCGCTGGGATAACAAGAAAGCAATAGTTCAATTTCTGGACTTTTGCCTTTCATGTCACTTCCAAGCGTAAGAAGACTTTGTATGAAGACACTATTTTTTCCCCATTTAGATGCTTTTACCCCAGGTCTTCTCTGTTTTGTTTTGTTTTTTGTTTTTGTGGGGTTTTTTTTGGCTGTTACATTTTAACTGGAAATGTGTAATGCTCAGATTCAGATGTTTCTAAATTCTCGAGTTATTCTTCCAAAGTAAACAAGTACACATCCTCCTTCTCCTTCCCCTTGTGGTGTGTGTGTGTGTGTGTGTGTGTGTGTGTGTGTGTTTGTGAAAAGGTCAGCCCTCCTCTACACCTAGCAAGTAAACTGATTTATTGCAATGTAGGGCTTGGGAGCTGATTCAGTTTTGTCACTCACTGGCATCTTAATGTGCCACTTTGAGTCACCGGTTTTGGTCCATTGATACTTAGGGAAATAGTTAGAGTGTATATGTGAACCTCTTTGCAGTACTCAGAAAGCACATTCAGAAAAGCAACCTAGTATATAGTTAGTTGAAGAAATGCTAAAGAAGAATTCTCATCAATCAAAAGCAGGCTCAAGGGAGCCTGTTAGACAAGGAGGCATCAAACTTCAAATCCAGCCTAAAGGTGAAGTGCAGAGACACAGATCAATTTCCTGGATCTAAAAGCTTGAACTTACAGCAGCTGAAATTGTTTAAACAGAGTTCTTATTTTTAAATGCCTTTCTTATTTTTAAATTAATTTTAGTGCAACCAATTCCTATACAATTCTGTTATTAAATATCGCAATATATCAGTAACAAAAACCAGGAAACTTGGAAAATATAGAAAAAGCCAAGGTAAAAAAACCAAAATAATCTATTGCCCAATTCCAAGAGATAACTTTTTATTATTTTTTCAGTTATTTTATGCTATAATATATTTAAAATATAGTCATCCCTCAGTATTCATGGGCAGATGCTTAATTTGGACAATAAAATACATATTTAGTAGTTCCTTGGATAAAATGGTGCAGTGTTTATATATTACCTACACAAGTCTCCTACATATGTTAAATCATCTCTAGATTACTAATAATACCTAATAAAATAGGAATATTATATAACTATCATTTAGGTAATACTTATAAGGAAAAAGTATGTACTACTTCAATAAGAATGCAATTTTTTTCAAATGCTTTCTATCTGTGTTTGGGAAACTGAGAAATACAGAGTCAATTGTATAGAGCTCACATTGTGTATATTGTCTTACACATAACTTCTTAATTATTTTCTGTTTCTCTCTATTCTTCTTCTAAATATACCTATGCTAGTTGTAATCATATTCAATTGTATTTTAGGTAAATTTTTTCACTAATCATTTTTTCACTAAATTACTTATTGTTTTGCATAAAGATGATTCTGATTTTAATAGCTGTCTGATATTCTAGTAAAATCATTGATAAATATATTTTAAGTATATTTAGGTGATTTTAAATTTTAATATTATAAATATGATTTTTAACATATTGCTGAATTTAAGAACTGCATTCTTTTTATTTTATTTTATTTTATTTTATTTTTGGTTTTTTGAGACAGGGTCTCACTATGTAGTTGAGACTGACCTGGAACTCACCGTGTAGCCCATGCTGGTCTTGAACTCACCCTGATCCTCCTGCCTCAGCCTCCCGAGTGCTGGGATTGTAGGCATGCACCACCATGGCAGGGTAGAACTGCATTCTTAAAACCCTACAGAAAATTAGAATAGATGGACTTTATCTCAACCTGATAAAAGCCATCTATGAAAAATGAATATCTAACATTATGCTAAACAGTGAAAAACTGAAATCTTTCACACTAAAATCAGGAACAAGGATGTCTACTATCACCATTCCTGTTCAATATAGTTCTGGAAACATTAGCAACAGCCATTAGACAAGAAAAAGAAATAAACAAATAAAGATAAGAAATGAAGAATTTCAATTGTTATTATTTGCAGATGACATGATTCTCTATATAAAAGACCCCAAAAACTCTACCAAAAGATTTCTAGACTTAATAACCAGATTCAGCACAATAGCTACTGAACACTCAAAAATCAATAGTCTTCCTGTAAATGAACAACAGACTCACTGAGAGAGAAAATGAGGAAACAATTCCTTTCACAATAGCATCCAAAAAAAGAGAGAAATATCTAGGGGTCAATGTAACAAAAGAGGTAAAATACCTCTACTTTGAAGACTACAGCACTATGAAAAAAGAGATGGAGAAAGATATCAGAAAATGGAAAGGCATCTCTTGCTCCTGGGTAGAAAGAACCCATATAGTAAAAATGACCATATTTCCAAAACTGCTATCCAGATTCAATGCAATCCAATTGAAAACCCAATGGCACATTTCACAGAACTTGAGGAAACAGTCCAAAAAGTCATTTGGGACTAGAAGAGACACAGAATAGCAAAAGTAATTCTGGGCAAAAAAGACAAGTCAGGGAGTATCACAGTCCCCAACTTGAAATTATACTGCAAAGCCATTGTGATAAAAACAGCATGGTCTTGGCAAAGAAACAGACCCAAGGATCAGTGGAACAGATTAGAAGATGCAAAAACAACTCCAGACATATTCAGCCACCTCATCTTTGACAAAGGAGCCAAACACCCTCCCTGGAGGAAAGATAGCCTCTTTAATAAATGGTGCAGGAAAAACTTGGTTTCATCTTGCCAAAGACTAAAATTAAACCCATATCTCTTACCATGCACTAAACTAAAATCATATAGAGATCTATATATTACAACAGAAACACCAGACCTTCTGGAAGATAGTTTAGGTACAACTCTTGAAGACATTGGCACAGGAAAAGACTTTATGAACAAAACCTCAGTTGCATGTGAACTTGTACAAAGAATCAACAACTAAGATCCCATCTTACTAAAAAGCATTTTCACAAAAAGACAAAGCACCAATAGAGTGAAAGACAACTTACAATGTGGGAAAAAAATTTTACCAGCTGTTCCTCAGGCAAGGGACTACTATCTAGAATATATTAAGAACTTAAAAAAAATCAGATCTTCCAAATTTAAAGACCCAATCCAAAAATGGGCTTCTGAAATGCATAGACATTTCTGAGACAAAGAAGTAGAAACAGCAAATAAACATATGAAAAAATGTTCCACATCACTGGTCATTCAAGAGATGCAGATGAAAACAACACTGAGATTCCACCTCACTCCAGAAAGAATAGGACAGGGAAACAGGGAAAAAATGAGAACCAAGGTCAATTATGTAAAGGAACAAATTTCCAACAATGAATGTCATTATATTGTAAACATTAAATGTACCAATACATTTAACTAAAAAAAGAAATCAACCAACTACAAATGCTGGAGGGGCTGTGGTGAGAGAAGACTCCTTCTCCATTGTTGGTGGGAGTGTAAACTGGAGCAAATACTGCAGAAATCAGTGTGGAGATTCCTCAAAAATTAGAATTAAAGGTCCCATTTGACCCAGCTATTTCCCTGCTGGGTATCTTTCCAAAAGAATTAAAAGCAACATACCACAGTAATATATGCATGCACATGTTTATAGTGGCACAGTTTATAATAGCTAAGTCTTGGCAGCATCCCAAATGCCCATCAACTGGTGAATGAATAACGGTGATATGGGTTTGGTTTTTTTATATTAAGTGGAGTACTGTTCAGCCATGAAGAATGATAAATTTCAGACATTTATAGCTACATGGATGGACCTTGAGAACATACACTTAAGTGACATAAATTGGACACACGTGTAAATACCAAATTGTTTCTCTGGTGTGAGAAACTAAAAACATAAATGGAGGTCAGAATGTTTAATTTATATTGTAAAATAGGAAGAAAAGATTCAAAAGGAAAGAAGTTGTGGAAGGAAAGAAGGCAAGGAAATAATATGAGAAAAGAAGGAAAAATGGAAACAAAAGTTTTTGTAAATAAGGAGAGGTGGTGTGGTAGAGGGGAATGGGGAGAAAAACAAGAAGCAAGATATATCATTTACAGGTACAAATTCCCAATGATGAATATGATCATAATGTATACCTAAAATGTACTAATAAACTTTATGCAAAAAAAGAAATGCATTCTTTTAGTCCATTAAACCATAAATTCATTTTGCCATCTGATTCCACAGTGGCATCAGAATATAAAATCTGTAGTGATGAGGGACCGGAGATTCAGCTCAGTGGTTCCGCCGCCTGCCTCACAAGTTCAAGGTCCCAAGTTCTATCCTCGGTACAAAAAACAAAAACCAAACCAAAACTGTAGTGATGTATGTAACCATAGGCATCCTAAGTCAAACAAACAATGTAGTAATGTAGCAAATATATACAAACAGTTTTAAATCATCTTGCTGTGCGTGGCTGGGAAGAAGTACAGTGTAGTATAATGCCCAATTTTGTCTCAGACATCATGATTGCATATTCCCATAGCTAATCATCTATAATGAAAGAGGCAAAAATCTAAATCATGCTATGGCCCACAAGCAGCAGCAATGGCTGCCGTATCCATGGCTGTCAGCTAAAATTATCAGTGGTCATAATATTTCTATAAAATGTTTTTACACTTCTCTCTATGTTTAATCCCACATGATTGGCTAGTCACATCAGACAGTCTTAGAATATCTAGTATTTACTGAGACCCTGATAGAGATAACTTTTTACTAGTTTATTTATAAGGCTAATCATCTTTCCTCAATGGCAGGTTGATGTTTTAAACCACTGAAAAATATATCCTTTAGCCAGACCATTCAAATTAAATACCATCACTTTCTAATGTTAAAGAACAGATTTCTACCATGATAGCACAGAAACTTAACAATAATACCTCGGTATAATAGAGCTTTATAGTTTCCTTCCTCTATAAATAAAACCCAGTGCCAAATATGCTTACATCATGGTTTCATGTAACAGTGCTCCTTGACAGAAAACAGACATGAATAATAAATACTGAATAGAAACCTGTCTGTATGAACAAAAGGGAAAATGCATGCTTCGTATTAAGAGATCTGCCGCTAATATTAATAGCAAGCCTTGGAATTAAGATCATTAATACATTCACCTAAAGGAGAAGTCTAATTTATTTCTTATATTTATTCATATAGTATGATTAATATAAAGCATGGAGGCGGAATTCTTGATCAGGATCATGATTTTAATCTGCATGTAATACCTTGATGTAATTTCCTTACATAAACACCACAATTAAGTTCCATCAATGATATTTCAGATTTTAAAGTTTTATATCTGCTCTTCGTTCGCTCTTCATCTTTAATCAGGTCATTGAGAGAAACTCTGTACTCTTAAAATTTATCTGTGATGGAGATAAGTTTAATCTGGGTAATGGATTTTGCCTGTAAGTTTCTCTACCAGCCACTGTGCACCAAGAGGCCAAGATTGTGTCACTGAATCCTTAGACTTTGCATTTTTGCTTGCCAGATGGTAGGCATTTTAAGTTTAATATGGAATGGATCTATGTCTAAGGTGTTTCTTGTGTTTTTACCCTTGATTATTGGTGCCATCCATTCCATCTCCTAATTTAGAAGCACTGGTTTCACAGTTCTCACTCTGCCCTAGTCTGAGCATCTTTTGATTTGCTCTTTCCTCACTGCCTTTCTTCTCCATACAGGGCTGCTGCTGTCTTCATTTGGTTTTAGAATTTTTTTCTGAGGTATTTCACTGGCCCTTTCTCCAATTCCTTCTTTTCAGGTACTCTAGAGTTACTGAAAACACACATGTAATCAGGCCGCTTAAATACCCTGAATTTAAACACACTGACTCTAAGATAACTTCCAAACATCCCAGCATTGCAAATGCACAATCCTATCAAGATCAAATAAACTTCTATTTTCAGAGTGAATTTTTTAGTTTCCTTCGCACATACATTAGTCATACCTCAGAATCCGTATGTATTTTAGCCTTTGTGCCTAAAATACTCTTCTTTTTTCCCAGGAAAGAACTTCTACTCTTCCCTTAAGTTAGGAGTTCGCAAACTTTTTGGCACCAGGGACAAAATTCTTGGAAGACATTTTTTGCATGGACTGAAGTGGCAGGGTGGATGGTTTCGAGATGATTCAGATGAACATGCAACTTTGATCCATCACATGTGCCGTTCACAGTAGGGTTGGAGCTCCTACGAGCATGTTATATGCTTGCAGATCTAGTAGGAGGCGAAGCTCAAGTGGTAGGTAATGCAAGCCATGGGGAATGGCTGTAAACACAGATGAAGTATCTTTTGTTTTCCTGCTGCTCACCTTCTGCTGTGTAGCCTGGTCACTAACAGGCTGGGGGGATTGAGGACCTCTGCTGCATGTATAGTTTTTCATTTTTTAAGTTTTTATTAGTACATGTTTACAGTACATAATGACTACGTCTCTTGTGGAGAGTTGATATATGTACATAGCAAGCACATTTAATTCCTCTGTTCATCCCTTTTCCCTCGTCCATCTCTTGATCCCTTTTCCATCTGGGAAAGATCCCTACCTCTTATTATCTGTTTTTCATTTTGCTCTTTTTTTTTTTAATAGTTCCCCATGTTACCTCTTCTGCAAAGGCTATGATGACTTTGGGTAATATGCCCAATGGAGCTGCACTGGGTTATAGCCACACAGCTTGGGTTTGAATCTGGACCCTGATTTGGCGCATCACTCAAGCCAGCCTGTTTCCTTAGCTCATCTTTAAAAGGAGAAGGCAAAAGTAGCTACCTCCAAAGATTGTGATGCCTATATGAATCAATCATTTCATATAAAGCACTTGGGTCTTAGCAAGTGCTTGATTCTATTAGCTGTTTTTAAGATAGTATTGTCCAGTCCTGTCTTCATATACTGATATATTCTTCAATTACAAAATTTGTTTTATTATGCTTTGACTTTCTTTATATCAGTCCCTGCCTCTGGAGGGACGCCCGCTTAGCTTACAGAATACAGCATTCTTTCCTCTGACATATCTAAGGATTGAACACATTTCCAAGCATTGGTACTCAATGGATAGAAAATGAAGAAGTTACTGAAACAACCCAGATAAATAATATGCCAAAGCCATTTCTCTGTGTCTTTCTTGTGCAAGTCAAATTGTATTTATTCTATTGCTGAGTATGGATTGGTGTTGGTGAAAAAAAAATGTAAAAATCATTTAAAATTATGTCTTGTCCCTAAAAGTAGCTTTGTAGCCCCTTTGCTTATGGTGTAACATTTCCATTGACATGGAGAAGCCACCATTCCTATTTTTATTTGTTTTATCTATTCAGCTCTTGATTGATTTCAGAATATATTGTTTTACTCCGTATTTTATTTGTCTCAATTTATATGTGCAATTCAGCATTTAAAAAATTATAATTGTCTTTGATGGTGTTTAAGAATTAAATCTATCTTTTGTGTTCCCTGAGAGGAGACTTGCTTCACTTGCTCTTTTCTCTTGATAAATGATGTTTTCTAATGCCTTTGTAGTGATAGAGATTGAAGGGTGAGAGAAAAATCTGGATAGTTTCTTTTCTGGGTCACTTTGCATGAAGAATTATTTGCATCCATGTTCAAATGATTTATGTACATATTGTAGACACAGTAGCAACAATTATAGAGCCATTCCTAGCACTTGACTTGCATACTTCTCAGTGGCCTTTCCCTGGCTGCTAAATTTAACATCTGCTGTTTTGTTATTCTAATATTCAAATAGGTTGAAAAGCCAAAAAGGCAAAAGTCTAATAGATTTGTTTACTTTCATTGGTAATAGTGGTAGAGTGTGTATGTTTATGAGTAAGTATATTTTAAATTTTAGTTTGCACTATCTAAAACTGTCTGGTTTTTAATTGTTATATAATTAGGGCATATTTCTTTTCCTTTTCCTTTTTCTCCTAACTTAAGAACCAGACACAAGAAGAAAATGTAAATACTTGCCTTTTATTGTTTCCTAGTCATTTTGAGCCTGCCAGACACATTAATATTTGAAGTGAAATATTGTTCACAGTATTTGAAAGTTGACAAATTAAGACCAGTAAAATCAAAATACCTGTGAAATTATTGCACCTAACAAAATTAGTTTAATTAATGCTTAGTAATTCCAGATCTAATTATTAGTTAAATCACTGATCCACTGATTCTTAAGACAGTGAGATCAGAGTCCAACTTATCCAACCATTTCTAAATATCCCAACTTCCTTTATATTTCTCCTCTTATCCCCTTATTACTTTTAGTTTAGGCTCCCATCATTTCTATCCATCTTCTCTTTTATCAGATTCTGCTGCTGCCCCGGCACTCTAGGTCCACTGCCAAAATTATCACCTTCACTCAAGTCTTTGACCACACACCTCTTGTCCTCCATGGTTAATTTATTCCTCATATATAGCAAATACCTCCTCATCTCAAGTTTTTCACAGAGCTGAGAGAACACTAGACTTTTCTGCTTCATGTCCCCAACATATAACTAAATCTCCTGTCATCCCTCTCAGGATTCCTGTGATTAGTTTGTAAAGCTCTCGCCCTTGGTTCAGGACATTCCCTAAAGTACCATTTTGTTTATTTGTTTGCATTTGGTGCCGGGGATCGAACTCAGGACTTTATGCTTGTGAAGCAGGAAGTGGCACCAGTGAGCTAAATCCCTCGCTAAAGCACCATTTTATAGTTCGAAATTCTCCTTCTGGAATGCCTCTCTGTGGCTTCTGGAGCACACCAGCCTCACGGTAACCAATCCTCTTACACAATCCTCTTACACATCCTCCAGTGAATCTGGAGAGACTTGTCAAGAAGCTCAAGGGGAAGTCACAACTTTCTTAGGATTTAACCTTCAAATGTCCAGAACATCACTTGTAAAGTCTTTATTAGTCAAGCAAATTAATGAGGCCGGCTACAAATAAAGGGGAAAGAAATAAAGTCCTGCCTGTTGATGGAAGGATGACACAAATATATATGACATTTTATTCTGAGAGAAAAAATATCTCTTCTAGATTATAAGATCCAAAAGAGGATGATTTCCAATAGAACCTTTGATAAATGATTCTTAATCACAATAATAACTTTTCTGATTTTAAGAAAGCCTGATTTTTGAAAGTAATTATATTGATTTTACATAAAATGTATATTCAGGGGCTGGGGATTTAGCTCAGTGGTTCTGCCACCTGCCTTGCGAGCACAAGGACTCCCCAGTACCTCCCAAATATATATATATTCAGTTGATAAAATATTCACACTTGAGAAATATCTCCATGTAACTTTTCCATTTTATTTTATTTATTATATATATATATATATATTATT
>NW_022900938.1:28902496-28935146 GCF_012274545.1 Fukomys damarensis | reverse complement strand
ATATATTATTATTATTTTTTTTTATTATCTCCATGTAACATTTCATTTTATTTTATTTTTTAAGCTAAAGAGACTATGGCCTTCTTGGGAATGGTTTGGATTTCATCCTTATGTCTCTAGCAACTGTCTTAGAGCTTGGTACGTGGTGACTTTCATGCTTATTTCATTTAATTGAGTTAGTCCTGCACTGCCACATTACTCCTCTTAAGCTGACATAGCCAAATTATTGAATGCCCTGAATGTGCTGGGAAGGAACATGAAATGTGGCCGGACCAGGGGTCAATCCAACAGGAGGTGATGGTATATGTGCCAGGTAGGATGGCTTCAGGTGGTGGTGTCAATAAATCTTCCTTCATGCTGTGGAACATTTAAGGAATCATCCAGGTAGCCTAAATCTTTGCCAGTATTACTGAAGGAGCGGGCAGCAAATGTTTCAGATTCCCTTTGATGAGCTTTGTCTGTTTTATAGAAAAGGGGCACACACAAAATGATTCTGTGATGCCATTTTTCCTTAGAGATAACCCAAGCTGGTAAGCATCAATAGTAAGTTGAGAATATTTACCACTTTGCAATTTTTACTACAGTAAATGAAAACATCCTTTTAATCATGAATGGAATCTGCTCCTATAAGCTATGATCTTCTGTTTCTCTGTGAATTTCAAATTTAAAGAATTCCTGGCTCATGAAACTTCTGTATAAGCAGAAACCATTGTTCATTATATAATGTGAAAATGTCTACTGCAATTCTTTTGCCCTGTTGCTAACAGAGAATTCAAGAATTTTGATTGGAGGAATGGGCCTATTTTGCAATTTGTTTTAATCCTGTGGCAGTGTTATGAGATTCAAATCACTTCTTAAATGTATTTCTTTTTTGTATTAGAAAAAAAATGTTTATAAAAGTCCTCTTTACTATATCTATCTTTACTATTAGGATAATTCATTTAAGTCATTTTAAACAATCATAACAATTTTATATCGTATTTATTTAGTAGCATTAATTGATAAGTCGTAAAGTCAAATTAGTGTATTGAAATAAAGAATACTACCATGTATCTCACAATATGCTTTCTGTTCCTGGTTTACAAACTTGAAAACTAAGGAATTAGATATATTATTCATCAAGGTCATTTAAGACAATACTGCTCCTGTGGAAATCATTACTACTTCCTAGATATTTCTACCCCTTCTGTCTACCTTTAAATGTTTTCCATGTTAGTGAATGTAACAAGCTCATATATTTAATAAGCTAATTTATAGATATGGTCTTTCCGTTGAAGATTCATTGTTTAATTGGTAATTTGAATGACTTGCTATTTTTTATTAATTTTATGTATTTATAGTTATTTTTCTTATTAAATTATTTATTTGTGTGCACATACACAAAATTTGCACATATGTAGATTTTTTTCAGTTCACAACTTTTGCATCCTCACCCTCAGCACCTCATAAGAACTTGAAGGTAACTTGGTTTTCTGCTGATTCTTTCCTTCCATTTGGCAACCATTTTACTTCCCTGTTTTGAAGTGATGCAGTGAGAGAAAAATGGCTGCCTTTTGTTTATTTCCTTGTACATTAGCATGATGACATCATCAAGGGTATTAATTACAATATACATATCTTTAAGAACCCAGAGTCAGGTATAAGCTGGAACATTTTGTTTTCATTTTTCTTTTAATGTCCCAAGGTTTTGTAGCTTTACTGTAGCTCTTGTGTGCAGAGGGAAAAACGAACATGAGCATTTTGGAAGAAATGCATGAAAATGGTGACATTTAAAATATATTTAAGTATTTGTTTTAATGTTAAGAAAAACCCGCTATATAAGTCATGAAACATTCTAGGTCAATGCTAACTATTCCAGATAATATCATAATGAAAGATGTTATGACATTGTATTTAAAGGCTGGACTATTTAACTATACTTGCCCATTCTGGATTAAAAATTTTATTGACAATAAAAAGTTTATATTGTAATATTTTTCCAGAAAATAATTTCTAATTGATTGATGGCTTAAGTAGTATTGTGTGTGCATTTTAGAAGATATGCATATATATAATATATGTCCATTCTTTTTAAATTTATTGAGTTTTTCACAAGCATTGTTAAATGTACTGTATATCTAGCCATAGAGAAAAAATTATTTTATGATGATTATTTATTATGCTTCTCACTTTCCTTTCTGTGGTTTTTGCTGCACTTTGCATGTATTGTCCTAAGATTTTCACTGAGACAAGCAACAAGCTTTCAACTAACAATTCAGTTCAGACAGATTGTTAAAGCAAAAGGAAATAGATTTTTTCATTAAATTTCAATAATTAAATAATTTTTTAATTTGGAAATCCACAACCCATTTTCCATTTCAGGAAAACAATTTTAGATAATTTAAAAATATTTTAGGAAGATGACGGTCTGATTTCATATACATATATAATTACACACAGACATCTATGCAGTAGAAAATTCCTGTAAATATTGAGTAGTCTCTGCAACTACTTGTTAGCACTGCAATTAGATAAGGTAAGCCATATGCTTTATTGAGATAAGCTGTCTAAAATAAGTTACTGCAATTTTAAGAATTAATATGAACCATATGTCCTATAGATCTTTAGCTTGAAATCGTCATTGTTCTTTTAAGGCAGCTGTTCTAGGAATGTGTCATCTTTTGAGAAAAATAAATTAATCATCCACCTCATTTATATACATCAATACCAGAGAGTCACTCTCATCTACCTTATCAGAAAGAATTAGTATATCTCTTTTTATTCGTATATACAGCTTTTAGTGGTTGAGATTTTAATTGGGGAGATTTGAGGGAAACAGCACTCATTCTTTTAAGAAAAAAGAAAAAAAATACCAGCAATCAAAAGGTTAAAACATATTGTCAAATCATGTATTAGAGCAAGGCTCTTTAATAACATTTGAGAAAGCATAAGGTAGGAAATGGCTTTTTTGCAAATTCTCTTTCCTTAAATTGTTTTTTCCAGCTTCCTACTAAGATAAAATCAGATAACTTTTTTGAATGCTTGTTCAAAGATTTTCTATAATAATAAAAAAAAATCCTGTGCTGGGTTTCCATAAGTTGTGCTGCATTAATGACTTAGAGCAGCTCCCTAATCTGTTATTTCTTCCTCCTAGTAGACCTTAGCTGATAAAAATATCCATAAACTCAGTGAAGTCAGTGGCACGCCTGGCTTTCTCAGACAGAACTCCATGTGATCACACATAGGCAGCCTCAGTGAGGCTGATGCCGTGCAGCAAGCAGTAGGTAATGAGTCTTTGTGCAGAGTGAAGCTCTTGTCGCTGAACAATAAAGCATATGGTACCAGCAATAAAACACAGGGCTGGAAATTTAAGAAGATTCTGCTGAACCAGGAAGAATGGTGCCTTCCGTGACGCTGACACATATTATAAAATGATAATCAATTTATTTGGGATCCTAATGAATAAAGAGTACAAGAATTAAGACTACGGCTATTTGAACAGGTTGGTGATTTTATAAATTCCTCCAACACTTCCTTGTGTTTGATTGCATTTAAATTAGGATGGGGTGGTGTGTGTGTTGCCTTAAACAAAAACTTTGCAAGGTATCTGTTGTGTGTAACACAACAGATGCACTTGAACTGACCCAACATGATCAGATTTTTGATGTGGTCAGATACAGGAGAGAAATTTTGATATCATTATATTAAGCTGCAAAGTTATTCTATTTAAAAATGCATGGGCAAGAAAAATTTCATCTAGTGGTTTCTAATTTTGTATGTATGCAGAAACAATATAAAAATACTAATAATAGCTCAAATGAAAAGGTTCAAACGTATTTTTTCCAGCATTAAAAAATTATGTATTGAAATAGTTTACACCTTATAAATTAATCATTCAAAATTTATTGATGTTTTTTAGTATGCTACAAACAGGCTTAAAATACTGAGAAAAAATGCAAAACAGGAAAATATTAAATAATAACTATTTCAAATGTAATAGTAATATGTTAATATTTATCTGTGTTAATTTGTTTGTGCTTTTTTATTTTCCATGTTATATTTTTTTGACAAATGGATACGATTATTACATAAAACCATTTCTTTCATAGACATTATTAATTCACATAGGAATAGAACAAGTGAATTTAATTCAAAAAACAAGAATGGACTAATTATGTAATGCTGCACATTTCTATTGGTTCATCATTTAAAAGGGGGAATATATACCTTCACATCTATTTATAAAAATACGTACGCACATGATCTTTATCTAGAAAATAAGCACTTCGTAGGTTTATGAGCAATATAGAAGTTTCTGCGTCAAATAGACTGCTGTGTATAGGAAGCCAAGGGAAGAAATAACTAGTAAGCAATAGTCCAGCACTAAATATCTTTCCCAAAGACAGACAAACATTACTGCTACGTGCATCTTTAAATATATAGGTTAACTTTGTTCTACATTTTTACTGCTGTATTATTTTAAAAGCGTCCTGGGACCTAAATTCTTTACCATTCATTTTGAACACCATTTAGGATGATGGTCTCCAAGGCATTTGGGCACATTTAACATTTTCCAGAATTACTATAGTGACTTCACGTTTTTGTATAGTGCCTAATATAAATTTATGCCCGTAAGACGCTGTTTAAACCACTACAAAAGCAATAGCCATGTGACTGATTGTATGTATAATGCATATTTAATGTTTTTTAAAAGCTGTGTCTCTGAAACAAGAGAAGTTAATGAAAATTTTAAATTGGCCTTCCGCATGTATTTAAATGAAGTATTTGACTATTTGGGTTTCCTTGGTTACCACAGTCGCTGCAGACAGCTTCTTTTGGTGGGGATAGGGTAACTGGAGAACAGGGCTCGGAAACAAACGGTGAAATTATGTATCCATTAATAGAGCGGGGGAATGTCAGCCCGCAATGCCCGTGCCCACTCCCCACGGCGCATCCCCGCTCCCCGTGAGTCAGGTGCCCTGGCAGGACTGCGGCTGCACAGTCCTTACCCAGCATTCCGCCTCTGCTGCTGGAGCCCAGCCGGAGCCTTATGCAAATGAGACCAGCTCCCAGGCTTTGACTGCAGAAGCGGGAGGAGGGGGGCAGAAGGGAGTTCAAAGGTCACAGAGCTGGTGGAAAGCTGGCTCAGTTGCCTGGAAAAAAAAATGTACACAGGGCTTCTCTGCAGCAGTGTTTTGCAGCAGTTCGATGAAGTGTGCTTTATTTCGGAGAGCGAAGATTTTGCAGCTGGTGTGCCGTAGTCACTTAGAGTGCGTGCAGGTACGGTGACATTTCCTGATGCGCCTAGGTTTATTTCCATGGAAGCCACCGATGGCGATTGGCCATTTAAATTCATTGTGGCAATTGGCAGGGTATTCCTAGTTTTGGGGGTTTCCTTAACTGCTAATTCTTTTTTTTTCTTTCTTTCTTTAATGTTTTCACTGTTTGAAATTTGGATTTTTTTGTTCTGATGGAATAATCTCGTGAGAAAAATTTGGCTTTGGATTTAGAAATAATTTCATTTTCTGAGTAAGTTTTTGGTTGTAGACAGCTATCTGAATTGAAACCTTGAGGTAAACATCAACTTACATCTTCTAGTGGATTCTCAGATTTTTTTAGGGAATCTGTTTGAAGTCAGAACTGAGTTCCTAGCCTAAGAGTCTTATGAGGTATCTGGAATTAAATAATAGAGTTCTTTTGTTCATGTCCCATATAACACCATAAGGATAGTTTTAATAAGTTGTATTTTCATTACACTGTAAGAGAGCATTTTGGTCTTGAGAGTGTTTGTTCTATAGTTTATTGTTATATGTCTTACCAGAGAAATAATTTCTTATTTCTGGGTTAGAGCCCTTAAATCTGCCTTTGATTTTGCTAATTGTTCTTAATTTTCTTTGGGACTTTCAGACAATGCTTTTTGAATTCAGCATGTTCAATTTCCTATGACTTTTCCTTTCAGTTACATTTGGATAGTAAAGTGATCCTCGTAAATGTCACAGACAGGACAAAAGTCTTTTTTTCCCATCCACTAAATATCACACTTTTGTAAAATGTGAGATTACATCATAGTAAAGTCTGTCCTGCACCAAACAGATGTGTACTCGCTTTTATTGTTCATATTGTTTCTCAATTTTCAAAACATTTTAAAATTAATTTAAAGTAGCACAATACAATTATGTTTATCCATATCACTATAAAATTTAACTGTATAAACTCAGCAGTTGCAGTGGTGATTAGAAGAAAATATTATTTTTATTTGTATTAGCTGTCTATATTACAGGTTGTAAATGTATCAAATATGTTGAAAAATTTGAAGCTACATAGCATTTAGTTATGACATTACTGCTTTTTTGCTTTTATATGTGTATAAGATATTTAAAAACTAATTTTATAATGTTTGCATGCAAAGGACTGGTATATACTTAGATAAACTTATTTATCTTCTTTGCACTGGAAAAGAGATGTTAATTCTGTTATAATGATTAAGACACGCTAGTTTGGTGACAGTATCTTTTATTTTAGTGAAGGAAGGGGGGTTGAGGGTGAATCAAAACAGGAAGATGGCTATTTAAAACAGTGAAGGACAATTATTTCAAATATTTATAAAATTCACTTTGTAGTGATTATCATCACCAGATTCTCACTCTTTATCGCTCCTTGGGGACATTGTGACATTTATCCAGGATCCTGAGATTAATAAAGGGTAAAGGAATCTGTGTTTTGTATGTTTTTAAAAAAATGCAAAAATTGCCATTCTCCTAAACACTTTATCTTTTGAAATTTTCAGTGACTTCAACCAAAGTGAACATATTTTAAATTAATTGCTTCCTTTCTCAGTTGTTCAGAATATACTGACTTCTGGTCCAAACAATGCTTGGAGATTTCTGCTTTTATATGTATATATATATATATTTTTTTTAAATATATATATATATAATATTGCACGTATTTTATATGTTCAAAGTCGCAAAGTGACTCATACTGTTCAATTATATTTAATCTAATATTTTAAATTAGAAATCATCCTACCTTTAGCTCAGGTAGTACATGAGGTTTGTGTCTACTGACCTCTGTGTGTGCTTACGGCAGAGGGAGGAAAGAACCAAGGTTAATATTCATTCAGGCAGTCAGATACTTTTAACTTTTTCAATGCAATTGCTACCAGTAAGCATATTCTGAATATAGAAGTAAAAACACAGGACAGAGAAAAAAAAAGAGCTCATGAAGATTCTTGGAGAAAACGTGCTAATAGATAAATGTGAAATAAAGAGAATTGTTGTGTTTCTGTGAGCCACCAGAGAGCTATATATGTCCTGCAGCTAATTTATGGCTTTGAATATCCTAGATAATTTATGTCTATGCAAATTCACTAAAAACTTTGAAGTCTTTTTGCATTAGATTGAGCCATGCTACTTCCATATAAATCTCAGCAGCTTGTACATTGTAAGCTCATGGTCTGGGTATCTAAATATATATTTAAAAGAAGTATTTGTGTAAAAACAATTGAAATCAGATTTGAAAAGTAAGAGAGTAAACAGAGTAATCTAAAAAGAAATCCTCAGGGATATGCAGTTAGTGTACTTAAAGAAGTAGTGTTATATCGACTTCAAAGGAATCTTTAAGGATTTTTTAAAACTGAATTTCCTACTTTCTGATTACTAGTCTGTCTTTGTCATCATTTGAAACTAGAGACCATATTGTAAGCTTGGAAAAGATTTTAGGGCAAACATGTTGTTCTCAGTCTAGCAGCATGGTACATAGTCTGAAATCTACAAATAACTATTGTCATCTCAAAATCTCATGTGTAGGTTTTAAGTTTTATTATAGCTTTGCTTGTCCTTCTGAACTCCTGAAGTCTATGAAATAGAAAGAAGAACCAAATGATTTATAAGATATAAAAAAAGAATGCTCAAAGTAATTATTGAGTATTCAAAAACAATTATTATTTTAACATAGCATTTCATAAGAAACACTCAAAATAAACAATTACCTTTTGATTGCCTATGCTAGAATTTAAATAAAATTGTATCAGTTTGTGAAAAAATAAAAGCATAATGAAACTACAAAATGTTTTTAAACATCTTAGACCTATAGAAATCTTAGACCTATAGAAATACTATAATGATATTTTATCTAGTATAGTTGGAAAACTCTATACAACATAACCCAATTTTCCAAATAGCTAAAATTTATGACTACTAATCATTTTAAAAATACTAATAACTTTCACTGGTACCAAATATAGAACAAATCATTCTGTTTTGTTGAAAAAGTGGAATTCAACTTAGAACTTTTAATGACACCAGAATTATTATCTCCATTATTTTATTCACCTATTACAAAATACAGAACTGTTCCCCAACTGTTCTTCTACACCAAAAATCCTCTTACTACAATAAGCTTTCCTATGTAATTTTGTATGCTTCTTAGAAGTTAACTGGATCCTTTCTCATGTTACTATTTATTATTTTTACCTTAGTCCTTACTCCTCTTCTGAGAGTAATTTAAACACCATTTTTTTTTTTTTTTTTACCAGGGATTGAACTTGGGTCCTTGGACTTGTAAGGCAGGCCACCGAACCGCTGAGCTAAATCCCCAGCCCTAAACACCAATTTTGTGGTCTTTGTTTTACATTAAATTATAAATCACTTAGACTTTCTGGGCAAAGGGAGAGAAATAAACATGCCTCTATACTTTTCTTGTACACTAAACTTCTGGTACATACACCTATATAGTATAATGATCATAGGAACAGAAAAGAGGCAAATTTTATTTTTAGTTTTTCTTGTGCTCAGGAAAATGAATATTATTGAAATTCAAAATACATGAGAAATTATTCTTGTTGATAAATAGGAATCTACTTTTAAACAATTAAAAATAATTTGAAATTCCTTGATACTTTCTCGAGAAATGAGGAACCTAACAACTATAAACAACAAAAACAAATGAAACAAAGAAAGCAGCCTTTTGCTGACATTTGACTAATCAGTGGTGCCAGATATTGTCATCTTTTGCCAATTTTAGGAACTGTATGTAGCCTGTCTCACTCCCAAAGGCTTTCTCCACTGGGCAAGTTGGGAAGAGTTGTTGCTTGGGCAATTTTTATCTGCATGTCAACTTATGAATCCACATATGCACGAAGTAATGCATTTAGTTGTACATGTACATGTTTATGCTTTTATTTTACCCACTTACAAACAATGAACATAAGATAATGAGCCATTAACCCTCATTTCTTTGAAAATTCACAGCAAATAATGCCATGTATGTGTTATGATATATAAGACAGCTAATATCATTTCAGTAGGTACAGTATTCTCATGCATTCTGAAGAACTTTGGAAATCTGAAGGGGTGTTGATTCCTCGAGGTTAGTGTTAAAAGATACTGTATAAGAATAAGAACTAGTTCAAAATATTTGGGGAATAGCTTCACATGCTGGTCCTCTTTTGAACATCAGCATTTGAAATGGTCTGAGGACTCCCAAAGAAACCCGAGTCATGTGTGTAACACAATAGGACCTTGTAAATACAGGGCAACTCAAGAACAACTAAAAAGATAGCACATAAAATACTGTAGCTTTTTCTCTTGATAGTAAGTACTTTTATTATATAGTTAATTGTGTGTGTGATTTCAGGCTACATCCTGAAGTATAAAGAGGCTGAATTGTGGAAAGAGGAATGGTTGAGAGCTCAAGTTTAAGTCCCAACCTTATGTCATTTCTAAGATATGTTCTGCAGTTCACAAACCATGTGGTCTTAGGCAGAGTATCTTAAATCTGTAAACATTATCTCTTTATCAGAAAAGTAATAATAGTTGTTATATCAGAGCGCTTCATGAATGGTATGATGCATGGCTGGCACGTAAGAAGACCATTTATAAATGAATGCTAATATTAATAATTTTCAACTCATAGGAGTTGATTCCTTGGTGCTGATAAACAAGTTCAGCTTGAGTCTATGGTTAAGAGAACTCTGGTGGAACACCTTAAATTTCAATGGATGGAGAGATGAGTTTTCCAAACTTAGAATGGTACCAGAACTTTACTGGAGGTTACACCAGGTAGATTTGAGAACTAGTACTTAGAATTCAGATGAGGAAAAAAGAGAACAAGATAGTCCAGTGGCTTTATAGATACTTTTAATCTTTCTAAGTAGAAGCACAATCTTCAAAATAACTTCAGATATGATGTTGCAATATGTACATGTCTGATGTCTCGTTTCATATCCATTATTGCTTTTCAAATTTCCATCTTAGAACACTACCACTTTTCCTTGTTGACTTTGTACAATTCAAAGAGAAAATTTTCATCTCTATTTCATCCAGAGTTTCTGTCTTATACATAGACTATAAACTGTTTTATTTCAGAGGAAGCAAAGGGTATGTTAGGTTCTACCTAATAACATAAAAGTGCTAGTTTGTTTGATCATGAAATCATTTTTATGACATTGATTTATTGCTGTTTTAAACTTCTTGTGAATCATAATTAAATATTCAGCTATATTATATCAATTGATTTAGTCACACCTTTTTTCAAAAAAAATTTAGAAAATATATCTACATTTTCGCTTACAAATTATTTTAATAGTAGCATACT
Organism: Fukomys damarensis; assembly: GCF_012274545.1. NCBI lineage: Eukaryota > Metazoa > Chordata > Mammalia > Rodentia > Bathyergidae > Fukomys > Fukomys damarensis. The sequence continues at coordinate 28,924,571 of NW_022900938.1, read as the reverse complement.
TCAAAGTAATTTTTTTATTAAAAATATACTAATAAGTTTTGGATAAACTGGATGAAAATCTTGACTCACATTTTTGGAAGCTGTTTGAAGGGTGAAACTTCTCAAAACACTGATTTCCAGCTCTTAAAAGATAGTATGGCTTTGTTGTGACTCATTTCTATTGTGAACAAGATTCAGTTTGTGCTAGTAAGACATTCTCTGAGACTTGAAAAATCCAGGTATTTAGTCTTACACTGCATATTATTTTTACTAATTGCTGCCTATGTCAGTGTCAGATGCAGGTGGAATAACTATTGTTCTTTGCCTTAGATAGTGAAAATCTGTACCTTGCCTGCGGTGGTGATTCATGTTAAAGAATGTCTAAAGTAGTTTTTTTCAACTTGTTCTTTTTTTTAAGTCTCCTTTATTGTCTGTGTACTATCTTTGGCAAGATTCCAGTGCTTAGATGAGAATGTTTCTAAAGTTGGCCTTATTTTCTTCTGACTTCCACTTTGGAATACTTTACTAGGGAAATGTATTTGTAAAGTTCCTTTTTCTCCACACTCTTCTGATGTGTCCTCGGAAGGAAAAGGGTATCATATTTGCTTAAGTACCCTTTTATCTACACTAATTAGCCTATTTTATTATTCAATCAGAAACTTTCTAAAAGTATGAAGAGAAACTTTTTGAGTGCTAAGGAGGAAAAACAATGTAATATTGGACTGTGGCAATAATAATAAGAGCAAATTCTTTCTCATCTGTGTGACCTTTTTTTCATTAATGGGATAAGGCTTTCCAGTTGTTCAAGGAGTTAGGCTAAGCACTCTTCTTTAGTCTTACCATCAAGCATATAAAATAAATTTTTCATGGATCTGTTACTTTTGTTAAAGTAACCTTACAACAGGCATCTGATGAATTTTCAACAGTTTTAAAAGGTTACCATGTTCTTGATTGGTTTTTCTTTGCCCTGGCTAACTAAAAGTACATCCTAAAAATTAAATTTAAGGAAGGATTTTTTTTCTCCCAGACTAGTATGGATTTATTTATACCATTTTGCCAAATGATGATCAATGTTTGAGGCCAAGAAGCATCAAAGCCAAGTTCTGGCTCTCTTACCTGGGCACTAATCCCAGTGGTGCGCAGTGCATGGAACACGGAGGACGTCTTGGGAACCTGTTCCCCAGAGAGTCTCCGAGAATCTCTCACCATTAGTAAGTCAAGCAGCCATTTGTCCCTTTACCAACAGGCAGAAGTCCTCTTACTTTTCTTTTTCAGTAGTACAATAGCCATATGAACACAAAATTTTAATAGATCAATTAATATATACCAAATTAAAAAAATAATTAAAGAAATATATCCCTCAAGGGACACAAGGCCTTGATTATTTAGATTTCTGTTAAACCTTTAAGATACAGATAATTACCTAATATTCTTAAAAACCTCAGATTGTGTTTTCAATACATAATAAATACATTCATCACAGGCAATTGGTACATATGAGTATCTCACTTGATCTTTCTCACTTTCTCTTCCCATCCTCTCCCTGCCATCTCTTCTGGTCCTCAGGTCCTTTGATGTGATTTGCCATTGTAGTTTGCACCAAATGAAGGGAGAAGATATGAGTAATGAGATAATAGCTCATGCACAGAGGCCTGTGTCTTTGTCATTCTCATCCAGACAATGGGGACTACTTTGCATCAGTCTATTTTTCTAGTCAAAACCTCCCTTTTATTTTCATAGATGTGGAAACTGAGACTCAGACAAGTTATCCTCTTACTTAAAATTGTCATTTGTCAATAGCTGAGCCAAATATGGCCATGCATTTACTAAGCAAGCACTGAGAGACATATTCGATCTCCTAAGAGATGAACAGCCAAATGTGAGAAAACGTAGGGTAAGCCAGCAAGTATAATATTGGGTAATAAATACTTATGGATGCATGAACAGGTGTTGTGAATACAGACATCGCTATCCCAAGTTGGTGCTACCCAGGGAATAGTTAGAGAACAGAGTCTGACCTGAAACCTCGAGCAATTGATCTAGACTTCGAAAAACTCAGTTTCCTTTATTAAAACTGCCCAGGACCGGAGATTTAGCTCAGTGGCACCTGCCTGCCTTGCAAGTGCAAGGTCCTGAGTTTGATTCCCAGTATAAAAATAAAAGAAAGAAAGGGGGAAAAAAGTGCCTTATAGGATTTGAGAGGTTACACTGAATGGGTACAAAGTATCTGGCTCACAGCAGATGCTTCTAAATGCTGACTAAAATTACTGTAAATAGCATGAGGCAATGTAAACTTCTTTTGTTTTTCTGGGAAAGTGTACTTCAACCTAGAACCATTCGTGTCAGCAAACCACAAAGTCCAGATAAGACCAGTTTGGGCAGTTGTTTAAGTGTATGTGTCTCCAAGAAAGTATTGACATTCCCAGGAGATGCAGCAGGCCCTTTGGCGCACACCCAAAGAAAACGAGAAAGCTCCAGGGAGCCGTGTTCTAGACAGTGGGTTACCCTGCTGATAGAGGGAAAGGAGGCAACAGATTGGCCAACCTCTTTGACACTTTGAACTAAGATGTTTACAACTAATCATTTTTTTACATTCTGGATACCCACCAAAGCCAAGGAAACGATGGCTACCAGAGCAAATGTTCTTGACCTCTAGAAATCTGTGAAGAGGAGGCATGTGTTTGGGCTTACGTGCATTTTTTTCTGGGGAAAGTGTTCATGTCTTTCATCAATTTATGAAACTGCAAAAAACATTGAGATTTACTACATAAGCAATAACTCAAATCTTTAATTTAAAGTCACCGGTAACTCTGGCATAAGGATTTCATATATAATTAGGAAACCCCACAACCTTCTTTCGCCAACAGTGACATTTACTGGGTATCAGTGCTCCCTGGGTTCTTGGCTTAAGCAGACACCTGGACAAGAGAGGTGCATTTGGCCGACTTGTACTTCTCGTGTTGGCAGTTCACCAGCAGCATTTTTCACACTGCTAGTGTCTGGTGGAAACACCGTACAGGATATTACCTTGTAAAATCAGTGCCAAATCCCTCTCCTCTTGGCGGCAGACATGCTAGTTTCTTGCCAAATGGACGTAGGCAGAAATGGCCCTAGCATTGTGGAAAAAGATACCTTTCCTTAATTTTTTTTAGAAAATCACATAAGCATTCTGAGAATATATAGAGAAATAAATGTTGGAGCATTGTTTTGCTCACTCAGTAGTCTATTTGAGAAATGTAGAATGATGCTTTATGTTTTAATGAATTATTGCATTGCACATTGCTGTTAAAATTTTTCCCACATACATGTGTATTTTTAAATAAAAATACTTTGCATTATCATAAACAGTTTTAGTTTACTGGAAAAGATCCCAGCGGCAGAGGGTATAGTATACACATACTGAGTTCTAATCCAGGCTGGCAGAGAATTTTTGAATTATTTATCTTTGAAATTTGATTTCTTTAAGTATAAAATGAAGATAATATCTCCAATGTTCCAAGTTTAATAAGATATGCATTGTAAAGTAACTACTCATAGTAGATCTCTAGTAATTTAAATTCTCTTTATCTTTCCTATCCCTTTACATAATGGTCTCTTGTATTTTCTGGTTTACTAATTTTATACCAGTAAAAGAAACATGAAAATATAAGTGATATAAATAACATTACATTAAATGTTGGGAATAAATAATAGAATAAATAAAACAAACAACTGTATACAGCTTCTCTGCTGGTTTTGAATGAATAATAAGTCCCCACTTTCGAAGTACTCTTACAGGAAGTATCTGAAACCAAGCTGCCCATGGCTGAAACAAAGAACTGGTAATACTAGCAAAGAGAAAGTCTTCTAAAAGACACTTGGAATTTTATTTTAAATGTAAGTCATGTCAGAAAAATACGATGAGGAAGGAGCTGGAATTTAACTCAGTGTCACTGCACCTGCCTTATAAGTGCAAGGTCCTGAGTTCAATCCCAGCACGAGAAAAAGAAAAAGAAAAAGAAAAAGAAAGAAAGGAAAATACAATGCCACATAATACTCAGCATCGAAGAGGAATTCTTTATCTTATCTAATGCCAGCTCTGCAGAACACTATAAGAGTTCAAAAACTAAGAAAGAATAGAAGGAAATGAATTCATTGAAGGACTAAGCAAAGTTTATACATCCAGCCAAAGTCCTTGGAAAAATCCAAGAATTGTTCAGATATTACGAAACCTGTCAAAGAAATAATTTATTTCAAGAAGGGTATTAGAATAACGATTATTTTATTTGGTGGAGACTTTAAACTGTCATCAATATTTGATTAGTGTCACAGATTACTCAAAAGTACAGTTTAAAAATTTGGATATGAAAAGAATTTAATATAAACTAACTTCAGGCTAAGGTATTCCTGCCATCACAGTTGAGCCTTTCACCAGCATTTTTTAAAAGTGAAACTTAAAGAATAACTTTATTAGTACATGTTTGCAGGACATAACAATTACATTCATTTTGGGGAATCACTACATGTACCTAATACATCTCATTTCTTTCCCCCTTCTCCTCTAACCTCCTCTTTCTTTCTGCCAGTGTCAGATCTATTCATTTACCTTATAAATCTTTATAAAGTTATTGTCAGACAAACAGATGAACAGTGGGGCTAACAGGCTAAAAACATATGAAACACAAAAAACAATTACACGAAATCGAGACACATTCCATCAGCCTGCTGTAGTAGCTCTCTCCTCATCATTTGAAACTGGAAGAAACAACAAAATACCCCTAATGCTAAACAAGAAAAGCTTTTCCTATGTGACTCTACCCAGACACTGGTACTTCCTGTGCCCTGAGTCTGTTGCTGATTGAAATGAGCACCTTACATCATCAGGTTCACTGGAAGGAAACTCATTTGTAACTTCTTAGCACTTTGTACTTGCAGAAAGAATTTGTTGGAGAATACAAAATAGATTATCTTGTTCTTTGACAAATCATGAAAAGCATCGCTCCCCTGTGCTACATTGTAATGCAAGTTGTTTTACTTGGCCCCTGATCCTGCTGTATCACTAAAGTGGAAGGATCTTTGTTACTAATCTTTGTGGTAAAGGATGACTTTCATACTGCTTAACCGTAAAACTAGCAACACTGAGGAAAACCCAGTCTATCAGGTAAAAGTGAACAGAGGGGCTCTGGATGCCTCCCATTGCTCTTAAGGGAATACGCCCTAAGTATAGATGTTCTACACAGCTCCAGGAAATAAGAAACCATGAGATCAAATGCTCCTAGAACTCAACAGGAACTATACCCCTTGATTCATTCTGCAACAAAAAAAGCAACACCTCACTGAAGGATCACCCAAATATCATAAGGAAATATTTGCCTGGCCAGAATTACTTCCTTTGACATTCATTTCTTCCTGCTCAGAGATAGGCAGGCCTGTCTTTAACTCACAACCACTACTCACCCCCTCATTTTTTCCAAGTATTTGCTAAATTCATGATTCACCTTAATGACTTGAAATGTCTTACTGTGTTTCAGCTGATTGGTAAAGGACAGGAAGAGAGTTTTCATGTGCGTGATTCAATCCTGTAGGTGGCTTTTCTGATGTTGATTGCATATTCAATTTACTTTCTCACTGACAGCAATTAGGAAGAATGTCAGATCAAAGTATAAAGTTCAGCTAATTTTGAGTTTTATATAAACGAAAAATAGTTTAATTATCTTCCAAATATGATTTATTTCTTTTTACCTGAAATTCAAATTTAACTAGGTATCCTACACTTTGATTTGATATATCCAGCAATTATGGTACTTTTACGACCAAGGTAACCTGATGGCCAGGACTGAGGGATTTAGGATTCTTACGGCATGATTTTTGTTGTTCTTTCTTTACAATAGATAAAACATTAGGAAATAAGGACAGAATAACAGATTAAAAATTAGATAAATATAAATGAAATAATAAAAATTATGAAAGTTGTGGAATATTTAAGCCATCAAGAGAGAGTAAAAATCTGGCATGGTAGCACACACTCATAACCCAGCACCTGGGAGGCTGAGGCTGGAGTTCTGCAAGTTGGAGCCAGCTTGGGCTCCATAGTGAAGCCCTGTCTCAAAAAACAGACAAATGAAAACACAGAGAAGAGAGAGAATAAAATGAGCAGTAACAAACCTATACCCAAAGTTTAGCTTCAGCCATTCTTCCAAATGTACTTTTGTTCATTTCATAATTTGTGTTTTTAGCCAAACTCTCTCTATTATTGTCGCCTTACACCCTCTGGATTCTGATACTTTTCCCATTGATCCCACTATTCTCTTTACCTTTCCAATAAGCCAGAAATATATTAAATGAAATAAGGGTACTCATAACCATAAAAAAACTAGTAGTCTTTGTTGGTCAATGTTATTTTTCTAACCACATTTTCCATAAGTGAGTGCAGAAGCTTCTAAACAATGGTTATATCTAATACAAATAGGAAATAAATAGTATATGTTTGTCAAGAAGAACATGTTAATAAGTGTGTTTATTAATGCTTTTAAAATAGTTTCTAAGTTAAATTTGGAAATAGATAAGAGACTCTGGATGCAGAGGAAGGGGAATCCTAAGCTGAGAACCTGGCAAGCAGGTAAATTCACATATTACATATCAATAAATTAAAATAATAAGATAAATCAGTGTTGGATAGGGAGAGAATATTGGCTTTGAAATGCAACTGAACTTACTCATATCTCTGAGATAGACTCTGGAGTACAACCACTGAATTTGGCTCCCTTCTTAGAATGTTTCCCTCAGCCCACTGGCCAAGGAGCTCGATGATCAGTGGACAGACACTAAACCCAACACAGGCAAAACGTTTCTCTTCCTTAAAAACATTACACTTGAGCTGTGATACATACAAAATCGTTACCGGACATGGTAACAAAAAAGTCTGGAGGAATGATCAAGAAATTTCTACAGCTGTAAGCCCCAAAGTTGTTCTATTCCGTGCATTTTCTAAGCTATGGCTCTCTGCTCTACTTTGGATTGCATGAAGTAGTCCAGCATTTTCCCAAGTCCTGTGCTTATGTTAGTCTAGAAGTGCTCTTTGTGTTGTCAGCAAAATGATAAATAAATAAATAATTGTATGGTGTTGTAAGGTCAATTTTATTTCTCATTGTGATTCTTATTCAATCAAATATGCCATATATTTTGTTAGTAGGGGGAGACAGAGCAATAAATGGGAGAAATATGATCTCTGCTTTCTTGGAGCTCCCACTCAAAAAGAGAACAGATGTGATACAGTATCGAAATGAAAGGATTTCTTTCATGCACTTAACAAATACTTATTGAGCATCCATTGTGTATAAGACACTATTTTATACCCTTGGAATATCAATAAGGAAAACAAAGATTCCCTGCCCTTGTCTCTCTTACCAGGAAATGAAAACAAATAATAAACATAGAAATATATAATATGGATTTAGAAGATAGTAAATGCTATGGGCAAAAATTTAAAAGGAGATCAGAAGGAAAAGTATACCAGCTGGCCTAAACATCACAGAGAAGTGGCAATTTGGAGAAACAGAAAGTTTATAAAAAGCTGAAATATCAACAAGGCCAGTGGCTCAAAGAGAGGATGAGGAAGTGAGTCAAGCTAGACTAATCATCTTACGTCTTTCAGGATTCTGATTGGATCATTAAAGACTAGATAAGCCAATTTGAGGATTTGAACTTCATCTCAATCTGAAGTCTCTTAAGAGCTTAAACTATAGGCTAGTGTGATCAGATATGGATTTTAAGTTTATCATTCTGCCTGCAACCTGGGAAGCAAGTTGTTGAAAGTGAATGTCAGCAGATGGGAAAGAACAGTTACAAGGCTCTTGTCTTAGTCCAAGAGAAATGGTGGTTCCCTTGCCTAGCACATGTTTTCTGAACTAGACAGTGAAAACTGGGATAAAATGGCTGCTATCTAGGCTTAGAGTGTTAGCTTCTTGTATTTAGAATCAGTTAATGCCTGCCTGATCTTTCTTTGGGCTTTGATGGATATAAGGCAAATTTGAAATGTTTAATCCCTTTTTCATTGCTTTCATATCTACCAAGTTTATTTGTGCTTCATCTTTAAGAAGAAACGCATAAGGTGTTGCATTTAAAGAGCCTTGGTCGTAATAGCATAGGCGTTCATTCTCCTCACCTGGATCTTCTTTCTGAAGGTACAAATTGCCATTCTTAGATTCTTCACGAACCAACACAGGACACCAGCAAACTAGGCATGTACCACTTTAGAACAGGGTCTTCATCATAAATCCTTCCATCTTTTTCTCTCCTAGTAAGATGACATGGGAGAAAAACCACATCTGCCTTTGCCCTTCCACTACTAAGTATATTAAAGGATACATTCCGGTAAGCAGTGGACCATTTGCCATCATAATTTGTTAAGACATTTTGACATAATCATCTAATATCTTTTGAAGACGGTGAAACTAGAAAGATGTTTTGCTGTGCCAACAATTTAGCCCTTCAGTCTCATGCGTATCTATGTAAAGGTTATGACTCCCTAAAACTATGTCATCATTCCACCTCTCCCACTCCAGGCAACCAGTTCTTTATTTCCTTCGTCTTGGGTTTTGCTCAGGCTCTTTCAGTACTAGAGATCCAGACAGACGTTATATCCAGTTTACATCTCCACTGCTTCAGGGCTTGTCAGTCTCAAATGTAATAGCAAAAGAAAAGAAGCAACTTTGGAATTTCCATACCATCTTTCCAACATTTCCCCCTTTCATCCTTGAGGGTGTGAGAAAGGGAGAGAAGAGAATCGAGTCCTACCCTTTGTGATGTTGGGACATGGTTTCCTGTAGCCCACATGGTGTTCTTGATTTTTGAGAAATTTGCCTTTCCTGAGGAAGTGGAAGGGAGGGAGAGTAGAGCTTAAGAAAGACAAGGCATTTAACTGTTCCCATTGCAAGATCTTCTTATAAAATGTACTTATAAAAATATACTTTTTAAACATAGGTTTCTGTCCCGTATCACTTTATTTCTTGGAGTCTCTCCCCCATGAATTATTTTGCATCTTGTTTGAAGTGAACGATTTTAAAATTTATATATCTTGTCCTACTTTTATTTCAAGACTTTACTTAAAATATCTCTTTCTTTCCTCTTCACCCTTCTCAGATATGCATGAACATTTTATGAATTTCACACTCTTTAAGATGAAGAAAATAATATGGTAATCTGAATGGGGTAAAAATCACCATCAAATAGATTTTATTCTCAGAACGGTGGACAGTGAGATCTTCTTATTGCTATCAGCTGTCTTCACTGTTACTATAACAGTCAAGGAAAGACATGGATTAATGAAACAAGGGGGTTTTGTTGTATTTGATGGAGTCTAGTGGGGTGGATGCTTGCTGTGTACAGGCAGGTAACATACTCCAACTCCTTTTTGTGTCTCTTACCCCACTCAAGGAGCCAAGCATAAGTATGCCATTTACCCAACACAGGTTTAGATGAATGAGTAAATTGGAATTAAGAATAAATCCTTAAGATACATCTAATACTATTTTAATTTTATTAGAAATCACACTAGGGGTGATCAAGAGATTTTGACTAAGAACTGAGTGTGATGTTAAGGTGTGTCTAGGGCTGGTGTGTGACAAACCCACAAAGAAGGTAAAATTAGGGAGGGAGATGCTAGAGCACAGACAGAAATTAGCCAAGTGGTCATCAAATTTGAGTATGCTTCAAAATTGTCATAAAGTACAAAGTTCTGGGCCCTGCTACCTGGAAATTTCTGACACCAGGAAATCTGGGATGGGAACTGAGAATTTGCATTTCTAAGCCACCTCCTTCTTGGTGATACTGCTGCTACTGACCCAGGTAGCGCACTTTGAAAACTACTGAATCAGATAGTGGAAAGCTGGCCCAGCTCAGGGGATCTGAGCAGGCTGCTAGCTCTGTGACGTGCACAGAGGAGAGATGATTTTAGAGGTTTTTATAGAGCAGTACTGAAATCATATAACTGAGTGGACCTTGGAACAGTTTTAAGGGTCTTCCTTCCTCTTGATCTATAGGACTGATCGCTATATTCCTGCAGCAAAAAGAAAGCACGGCTAAAAACAACTCACATAGGTCTCAAAATCAGCTGATATAAATGAGGCGCAAGACAGAATGCATGGAATCGACTTATTAATACTTTCAGCTAAGTTAACCTAATTTAGCAATGTAAGATCATGTCCATATAACTAATTTATATGTAGCATATCCCTTAAAACCTCCTTAGACTGCAAAGACAGTTTATGTCCTTTAGCTGACTCTGCATATGTCATAGTAAAATGGAAAAGGTTGAGAAAGGGTAGGTGAGAGACAGGGCAAAGCCAATCCATCCAAGAGAAATTATTTAGAAGAAATAGTGTCTACAGGCTGTTCCCAGTGCTTTCTACTCAATTAGTGCTGTCTCCCAGGAAAACAGCCTTAGGAAGTTCTTCAAAAGAATGAGCAACTGCTTCAGCAACCAAGTAGTACGGGGTACATTTTCATCTCACTGTGATAGTGAAATAAAAATGACTTAAAATTGAGATTTCAAATGCTTTATTATACATACATTTCAAGTGCTAATTATGTTTCTTGAATTTTAAAACTTAAATGTAAGGTTTTTACATACTTGTTTTGATCATTTCTTCCAGGTGATTTTCTACATTGCAGTAATCATTTAGGTCTGGGGGACACTGATTTCCATTTTCTTTACAGAATTTCATGGGCTCAGGTGGATTTTCTCAATTTGTCGACAAATGGGAATGGTGTTATATGAAATTGAACCATGTCTAAAAAAATAAAAAGAAATGTTTTGGTAAACAGATGGTCAGATCTTTTTATTTAATTTCATTTGGTTTTTGTTAATTTGAAAATAAACAGAAAAAAAAAAAAGATCTGCTTAGCGATCCTTTCAAAAGAAAGCCGCAGCTCAGCTCATGTATAAAAAGCCATATAAAAATGACTCTGGAGACCTTGGCTACACATTCAGCGGTCAAATATTTCAATGCTCCGTTGCTCCCGTTCCTGTTACAGGTACATGTGACAGCGCTGCAGCTATGAGTGGAATTTTAAAGAGGAAGTTTGAAGAAGTTGACGGCTCCTCGCCCTGCTCCTCTGTGCGGGAATCAGATGATGAAGTTTCCAGCAGCGAAAGCGCTGACAGCGGGGACAGTGTCAATCCGTCCACTTCCAGCTGCTTCCCCCGTGAGTACTGGAACGTAGCGGGAGCCAACGCTCGGCTTCCGCCGCGGAAAGAATAGGGTTATCTCGGTCATTTCTGCTTTTTACTTATTCCTTCCTACATTTAAAAAAATCGTTCTAATCAAATACAACAATGAGCTAAAAATGAAATATTTTTTAATGGATTCTATTTATTCAGACAGCTGTGGTGTGAATTTCTTATTATGCTAGCCAACTGATTTCATGAAAATGGACATTTTATTATTTCTACTTTTTCAAGAAAGCATCCAGTGCCCAGGGAATAGTTTAGGAAAGATTGAATAATTCAATTTTTTTAAATTTCATAAGTGAAGTTATGTCCTGGGGGGAGGGGTTGTATTTAACAGTGGAAGATGTAGGTTATGAGAAATTGTTCAGGCAGCTGTGATTTAATGAGAGATGTGAAAGCAGCAAAACTCTCTCAGATGTGCAGCCCAAGGCCTCTTCCTTGCTCATCACGGTCTTCCCCAAGGAAGAGCCCACCTAGGAAAGAAGTATTTTCCCTTTGGTTCCTTTTCCTACCACACTATGAGGTTAGCTTTTCAATCATCCAAAGTACTATGAGGTGTAAAGGATTGACTTGGACTATCCTCAAGTTAATGCATTCTGTAAGCTAAGGGGAACTAATTCAAGGTAACTAAATCATTATTTTGAATTTATGTTTCCTAAACGGGAAAGTGTGTTACTTTTCTCTCTAGCTACAAAAATAGCACCCAAAGTTAAAGGGGAAGGGGTTTACTTAGCTAACAGTCCGTAGAGGTTTCAGGCCATAGTGGGCTGGTGCCAAGGCAGGGATGGCAAACAGGCATCGCAAAGGAGCAACAAACAGCAGGGAGCACGCAAAGCAGCAGAAGCCAAGGGGCCTTAAGGACATCTTTCTGTCCCTTTGTTTTATTCAGATTACTGGGATTAGGGCCGTGCCAAACCAATCACTCACTTGTAGTGGTTTATTCATTACATGCCCTTAACCCAGTATCAGAAATTCCTGATTCAGCCATCTCTACAGGAGAAAGGCCCACCTTATCTGTGAGAGACTATGGGGGACACTTAAACACAAGCCATAACAGGAAGATTTTAACAAGTCAGTCTGTAACATGTCAGCTGGTCTTTTTTTGTTAGTTGATATTATTAATACTATTGTTCTTAATTAATTCTAAATAATAAATATACATAAATTTATAAGTGAAAATTATTAATACTATGAATGTAATATAATATAGTTAGAACACCAACTGTATATTGGAAACTTTGACAACCAAAAAATAGAAAAAATTCCAAATGAGTTAAACCTTTTCTTAAGAGGCAGTAAAAAAGCAGACTGTGGTGGTATGTGCCTATAATCCCAACACCCTGGGAAGCTGAAGCAGGAGGGTTGTAAATATGAGCCCAGCATGGACAACTTAGCATCTTAGCAAGACCCTGTCACAAAATTAAAAATTAAAATTAAAAAAGGTGGAGGATGTAGCTCAGTGTGAAGGTCCTGATTTCAGTCCTCACTAGCATACACAAACAAAAAGGTAGCAAAGAGCTTAGTAACTGTTTAGTGTGCGATAAATGTAATAGAATCAGGGCCAAGGATTTGGCTCAGTGGTTCATCCACCTGCCACACAAGCACAAGTACCAAGTTTGATCCTCAGCACCAAAAAACAAAAACAAAAACAAAAAGGAATCAATAGTATTCCTTGAAGTAATCACAACTAATTAAAAATATGATGAATTGGCAATTATAACTATTATGGCTGAAAAATCATAGACTATTCTACATGTATCATGATATAAAATGGGATTTTTTTTTTAGAATTTTATTTATTTATTTTTTAGGGTGTTTTTTTTTGAGGTCTTGCTCTACAGAGTATAGAACAGGCTGGCAGTCAACTCACTGTGTAACTGAGGCAATCATCCTGCCTCACCCTCCTAAGTGTTGGGATTACAAGAGTGCACCACCCTACCCAGTCAAGTTTGTGTTTTTTATTCAAAGGAAGATACGTTTGCTCTTTGATTTTTTTTTATTTTTAAATTTTTTATTACCGTAAATGTTTTTATTTATTGGTATATATTTGTAGTACATAGTGGTTTCATTTAGCAGAGGGAGTTAGTACATGCACACAATACATCTTAATTCATTTCTTTCGTTACCCATCCCCCTCAAATATTCTCCTTTGCTTTGAGAATACTTGACCCATCACTCTTGCCACTTTCTTCTTGTTTTTTTTACATTAATTTTATTGGTACATTTTAAATATACAATATAATGACATTCATCGTTAGAAATTTATACCTTTACATAATCTGTATTGTTTCTTATTTTTCCCCAATTGTCCTCCCCTCCCTTCAATCTCTCCATCCTCTCACAGAGCTTTGAAAAGATCAAGCAGAGCAAATGCAATGATATAAATGAAAGAAATTTGTAAAATGTCTTGACACTGGGCACATGCTGTATTGAAAATTAGGATCGTAGCTAGCATTTTTGGGGTACAAACGTACAAACTCTGTTTCATTGATAACAGAGCCTTACAGAGGCTAAGATTCTTGCCTAGGATCACATGGAACTCGAGCCTAGATATATATGATGTGATCAAAATAAATAGTGAATGATTACATTTTGGAAGCTTCATTGTAGAACAAGATACATTCCCATCACAACATCCCTTTCACTTTAAACACTCTTATCCCACCATTGTGGCCGTTTTCTGAAGCAGTTCTGAAGTCCTCCTTCATGAGTGGCTTCATGACGTGTGATCCAAAACATAGTAAATGTTACTGTGGAAGTACCAGTCAGTGGCAAGGGAAGCTGGTGAAATCGTTCTGCTGCAACCTTGCCTGCTTTATTTACCAACCCTGGCACCGTGCAACTTCTCACTCTTCCGCACAGTCCACACGACCTTGAAAGGTAATCATTTTGAATCCATTCAGGATGTCGGGGCAGCCACAACAGCACAGGTGAAGTCTCTTAAAAGGACGCACAGCCCTGCTTCATGGTGGCAAAAGCAATGAGACAAGGGTGCTTGGAATGCAGTTTTCTGAAGGAGATTGATGACAATGTATCTTTTTCTGTAATAATCTTTTGAATTTATACATTCACTGTATTTTTCTATCATTTCTCATAAATGCATGATTTACTTCTTAGTGTTTACTTTTCCTACTATTTCATTTTGCTCATGAATTATGTAATGTTGGATATATCTTTACAATATTATCTTCTGATATAAGAAGAATTAATTAATGAAGTACATTATATTTCCATATATAAATTCATATAAAAGCTATTAATACTTTCCAGATTAATTTATATATATGTTCTCAATAAAATAATCCTCAACTAGATCTTCTTAAAAAGTGAAACAAAAAGAAAAATTTACTTGGAGTAATTAGCTGGTGAGAAAAAAGGGAGATTTTTTAAAGAATTCATAAATATTGAAAAGCCATTCCTGATATCAATTTATAGTAAAATATATATATAACTAAAGTTTATCCTAATGTGCTGTGTGTAGAAAAGCATAGAAAATCCCAACATGTTACATACAACAATTTAATACATATTTGAAAATCAGTATTACTAAACAATAAGAAAGAGGATTTTTAAAATAAATGATTGTATTATCAGCTAATTAGAAAAACAAGTAATTGAGATTCACATCTCATGACATGAAGAAAATGTATTTCAGGTGTATAAATGAATATTTTTTTAATTATGAGAGAAGTTGCATATTTGTGAGACATTTGTAGGATCATTATATGGGCTTCGAAGTGGTAGAGCAAATATCATATCAGAAAACACAACGTGTTTAATAATATAAAAATATTAAACTTATACACTGCACAAAACAAAGTCCAATGAGAAAGAAAAATAGTTTACATTGGGAAATTCATTTGATATGGGGTTGTTTTCTCAATGAAGTATTAAAAACACATGTTAATTTTTGAGTTTAAAAACTACACACTTCCTCAAAGAGAATCCACATAGTAGGAAATGTGATTAGCACATATTTTAAGGCATTTAACAATAATAATTATTAAAACTCATATTAAAACAATACTACTGAAATTTCATCTCTATGAAATTAGTACTCCTCCCTCCAATACAAAATACTCATACCTACCTATTGGTAAAGGTCACACAGTACACATCAAAGCTACACACACTGCTGCTAATGGCAGTGAAATTTAGAAAGTACTTTGTAATGTAAGAGCCATAAAAATATTTGTTTGTACTTCAGAGAATGTATCATTTAATATCAGTGGTAATGCCATGATTAATTTACTAAAAATGCTGATTTAATTTTGTGTTAAGAATGAATCATGTAGAGATTTTCTATGATTTTTAAAGATTAAAGAATGTTAGTATAAAAATGTCCCTTCTCGTTTAATAGTCTTTGTTCATTGTAGTCACATTTTGGACTGAAAGATAAAGTAAGAGTAATAACAAAGATTCTGCCTACAGTATTTGGTTTTATGAATGATTGGAACATTTTAATGAATGTAAAGGAGTAGTTAAGAGTTTCTCATTTTCAAAAATGCATTTCAAATTATTTGCTACCCTAGAAATCTAATTCTAAAAATCTAAGTCTAGAAGTACATAAATTTATAAAAGGATGTTTTATATAGTCTAAGATTATGGTATGTGTTACTGCAGTGTCATCAATGTGAACCTTTGGTCACATTAATACAATTTCATTTTTTGCTGTCAAAAATAAAAGTGATTATTGTCTCAGAATAAAGGATTTTGGAAGAATATTAACTTTATATATCATTAGGCAACAATTTAGTTTCATATTGGGATCTTGAATGATGTGGTTGCCCTTATTTAAATCCTATTCTCATCATATGCTAATCTTTCCTGTTTAAAATATTCTATGTGCCCAATACTTTACAAACGCTAATGTTACATAACATTTTGTTTTGTATTACTTGTATAGGAATTGATATGATTATTTTGTTCGTGCAGCAGTTATGGGAGTAGAAAATTCCGTACTACTATAATCTGTCTCTTTAAATATCCCATTTGGTAGCACATTACATTATGATACTAACAGCTTCCAACTGTAAATCAAGAAGGGCTTGGTGGCTTTTTTTCCTTGAACTTCTGAGTTTTGCTAGGCAGCTCGCATATTTACCAGTGATCCACCAAGGTCATATCTTATACCTCCCTTGAGAATAGCTGATTCTGTATGACTCGGGAATGCTTTGTTTTACCAAATCCCTGTGGCTTTTTAGCCAATCAGTCTGTATTTGAGCACTGTCAAAAGGAGAGCTACAGAGCAAGCAGAGAGGAATGATTTTTTTTCTGCCTTCTGAAGGTTCTTGGCACTTTACACAAGAAACAAGAAGCCGTGTGATGAAACGTAGTCCCAAAAGGAATACATTATTTTTCCTGCAACAGAGTATTTCCACAAATAAATCACACTGTATAAAAAGTGAAAACATCAAGACATAAAAGGACATTCTAAATTGCACATTAAAGCAATAGGGGATGTCTTACATAGGGATAACACATTCTGATTTATAGAATATTTTTATTCTTGAGTTATTTAAGTATCTGAAAATTTTGTGTGATTAGGTAAGAGTTGCTGTATTCATTTTATAAAAATAGAAATGAACAATCAGGATATATTTATAATTTACACTTAGAGCTGGATTTTAGAGGAATCTGTGTTTCCTCCTCCCTCCCTTCTTCCATCCATGACCTAACTTTTCTCTTTGAATATACAGGGACTGAGTCAGCCATCCTGAGCTGCTGGGTTAGAGTATGTCCCCAGTGTTCTTCCTTCCCGCTGGCTCCATACTTGATGATGATATTTGACAATAAAAAATAGAAAATAGATTTTTACATGAGACTCATTGGAAGGGTGACCAGAACGTGTCTGTCAAGTTCTCTTAACTAAGAAATTAAAATGAATCGAAGATTTACATTGAGTTTTGTTATGATTTGTATCTAAAATGTCTCCAGCTTCTCCCTTCCCTCTGCTTCCTGGCTGCCATATGTTACACACCTGTTCTTCTGACAATGCCCCTCTGCCATCTTGCTTTTTCTTTGGAGCCAGCAGACCATGGCCTAAAAACCATGAGCCAAAATAAATATACTCTTTTAAATTGTGGGTGGTGGATATTTGTGTCCAAGAGATGGGAAAGTGACTAAGAGAAGTTTTTAAAAATACAGTGTATCTTGTGTTACAGGCTGTGTGCCAGGACCTTTCAGTTAGGTCAAAGCAGTAACTTTGAAGAATAAATACCAATTAGAATTACAGTGACAGCTCACATCCACCCAGAATTGTGAGACCTTACCTTTGCAGTCATTGCAGTCCACCTCTGAGTCAGTGATTTGTAATTGATTCACAGAGGAGTGTCAACATATGAGTTTTAGAAGTCTTTGAACAGGAGTCAGGACCTCCTTACCCTCAAAAATTCCTTTCTACTCTGTGATGATAACTCTAAAAACAAGAATTCAGACTAGTTTCAAAAGTTAGACCAAAGATCAAGTAAGAAAAGATAAGTAACATAAAGATACCTCTTACCTATTATTAAATTAGAGATTTCTCCTTATTTTGGAAAAGAACAAATTAGCTTGGTCTTGGGGATTGTGGGTCCAGCTGCAGGTCATATCTAGAGAGAATGACAAGGGTAGGCCCGCATTTTAACACCACACATAGACCATTTAAGTCATCAGGTGTTTAAATAAGGTGCTGAAATAAGGGAGTTAAGCAGTTGGGATGATTATTAGTGGAAGAAGACAGACATTTGCTGGAATGTTCTGGAAGGTCTGTTGGCTTTTTCAGTAGAATTGGGTCACACTGTTTCATTGGGGAGATCATGGATTTCAATAATAATAAGTCAGAAATAGCTTCTCACTTCTACTTTCTCTAACCTTATTCTTCATGTTGAACTGACGTTTCCTCTGACTCTCAATCTGTGACTATTTAACTTCTAACCCAAGGCAAGGTTTATGCAACATGTCTCTTTCTGCATGACAACACCACCAGGTTTCATTCCATTTATTTTCTTCACCATCATCTCAGAATCTAATAACATTTCAACATCATTCAAAAACTTTGTACTGTTCTTTCTTCTTTCTATTTTAGTATTTTTTTCCAAACATGGTGATATCAGTATATCACCATGCAACATCGCCTCAAAATCTTTAGCTTAATATTTGTGCCTTGCATCTACTAAACACTTAACAAATACCTCCGTAACTGAAGGAATGCATGGATGTTAGGCATTTGGCACCTGCTGTTTCCCTGCCTCCTACTAGGAGCTAGAAGTATATAAGTAAGATATAATTTATTTTCTGTGGAAATTCATAGTGTATAGTCATTTTAGAACTTTTTCAACACTTACTGTGTTCTGTTTTACATCAGTTTGTGAAAATAACCTCTTTTCTGGAGATTTACAGAGCTAAACTTTAGTCTTTTTAGTACTTGGACTGGTGCTGGCTCAATTACTGTTAAATACATGATAAATGATATTTAGTTTTATGAAAAATTTTGAAAATACAGCTAAACTTTATAAAGCCAAAGCAAAGCAGATACATTTATTGTAGGAGTTTGTAATAGCATGGGCATTAGAAGAATAAATATCAATTTAAAAGTTAACTACAATTTATGTTTCCTGGTACCAGGGATCAAACTTTGGACCTTGCGCTTTCAAGGCAGGCAGCAGAATCACTGAGCTAAGTCCCTGGTCCTAATTCATGGCTTTGATGGGTGTTATTGTGGTATATCAGGATCCCGATTTATCAGTTGTCATATTCAAATATTTGTAGTCCTGAATTGTGTTTTAAATAGGGCCATGCTATGATTATGCATTCCTACCATGTACCTTTCTAGTTTCATTTGCTTATATATAGCTTTCTCAGGCAGAAACATCACTGTTTAATTGGATGCTGTGCAGCTATTTATGCAGATACTGTATAACACACTTGAGAAAATCCAAGTTGCTTTCACCTTCAACATCCTTTGAATCAGCTAGGGGGGAAAAGGCATTGCTAAGTCAGATCACTAACATTATATAAATACAGTTCATTTAGTTCTGATTTATTTTAAATTCAGGACAGGGACCTCACATTTCGCCTTAATAAATGGTAACAGATTTAGCTCTTTATTTCATTCTGCTGCGAGGTATTTAACAATTGTTCCTGTCTACTTGTATATTTGCTCTTTCTCCCACAGCCATATTCCATACAAACGTATTCCACATCTACCCCTTCATCTCTGTGCTTTACCACCGAGTTGGCATCACTGTCATCTCCCTTTGTTCTGCGGCACAAGCCTTTCTATGTTCCCTGCTTCCCCTCTTGTTGAAGCTTCAGCCTCTTCTCTCTGCTGCAATTCTCAACCACTCCCAAGCTTTCAACCACTTTCAGTTGGACCCATCACTGCGATTCCCAAAACCTTCAATAGCCCTGTATGTTTGAACCTACACTCTCCCGACTTCTCTCCGTGACTCCAAGCACACAGAACTTTCATCAGTTCTTGGAACATGAAAAACCCTCTTGCACTGTGATTCTGTCTGGAACAGTCTGCCCATGACCGAGGCCTTGTATTTCAGCTTAAATATCAGCACTTCATTGTGACCGTCCCTTGTCACACCATCTACGGCATGCAGATCCAAAGTTCTCACCCCTTAGAGATAGATATGAAAGTGATAAATGCCTTAGAGTTTCTTTTAATATTCAGCCAAAAAAGGTAAAGTAAGATTAAAAAATTAAAGCTGAAGATTTGCTACACTATTCCCCACATTTTCCTATAATTAAACTCTCCACAATATATAACATATATATGTAGTCCACATTCTAAAGTCCCTATGAGAGAATCAAGGACTAAAAATATAGACAAATGAAATTTTGAACAAGAATAATGAAAGTGGGGATTATGCTTACCATAACAGATCTCAGTCCTCAAAATGCTGAAGTAGTTACTTGTAAAACTCATGAAATTAGCTTGAGTCCGCACATAGAACAAATAAATAGCCTAAACAGACCCGTATTTAAATGACAACTTGTTGAAACAGAGGAGACATTGCAAATAAGATAGGAAAGGATACAGTGTTGTAATAAATGGCTTTTAAATTTAAAAAAGATAAAATTAGATTCCTCCTTCCTACCATATATGAAAATAAATTTCCAGAAAAGTACAGATCTAAATGCAAAATATTAAAACTTACAGAAAA
This sequence comes from Fukomys damarensis, assembly GCF_012274545.1. Classification (NCBI taxonomy): domain Eukaryota; kingdom Metazoa; phylum Chordata; class Mammalia; order Rodentia; family Bathyergidae; genus Fukomys; species Fukomys damarensis. Next base: position 28,904,228 of record NW_022900938.1, on the reverse strand, counting down.
AAATCAATAATATATATATTATATTCAATTATATATATAATATAATATGATATAATATATATTATATTCAATAATATATATATATATATATATATAAGGGAGCATGAAATGTTATATATTTAGGCACATTAAAATAAAAGCACACATATATATCAAATATTACATGAAGAAAGTTGAACGGTGGACTACAGAATAGGAGAGTAGGAGATATTTGCAAATCATAGACAAAGAATTAATGTTTAAATATAAAAAGAACCATCAAAATAAGGAAAAGATAATAAAATAAAACAAGTATTGAATATTAACATATAAGGAATGAAAACATACTAGTTCTTGTATGAACAATTCTGTTAGGAATCAGAGAAATGAAAATTGAAAGAAGACACCACCTAACATATATTTTATCATCAGATCATCGCATTTTAAATTTTGTCAATACAAATTACTGAGAAATTGGCTGAAGAAGGGTGTTTCATGATGACCACATGAGTACCAGATAACAGTCCTGAAAGATGTAATGTCAAGAAAAGTTAAGAAACAATTGTTCATCACTGTAGGATGGTTTAACTGTAATGCGTTTCATATAATTATAATTGGATACAAATGGATGAATAACTAGACTTCCATGTATAACCTGTTAAGGGAAAATTAGAAGTTGCAAGATTCTACGGTCTTTTAGCACTTGTGTAATTAAAACACACATGGAACAACACTTTTATGGAAGAAAAAATATACATAGGAAGGGATACTACAAAAATATGAAAGAAGAGGAATAGAAGAATGGGGAGAGATGCCTTATTCGTGCTTTCTTACTTTCATTTATATTTACAAAAGCAATCAGAAGTAAATGGAGTAAACTATTAATTTTCATTAAATATGAGCATTCTGAAAGTTAGAGTACTTTTATAATTTAAAAAATAAAATCTACAGTCTTCTCATGTAAGTTCTAAAGACTTACTAATAAGTTTTACTTATCTTTCTCTAGGAATAAAAGCCAAAATACTACCCCATCTCCATCATTTTCTCTTTCAGTAACTCATCCTTTTTATTCTTCATCGTGCATATCACAGTTTGCAACATTGTTTACTTTTACGTTTTTGTCTGTCTTACAGTGTATTTCTACTAGGAAAGAGCAGAAGATACGTAAAGCAAACAGAAACTTCCAGGCTTTAGGTCATATATTTTAAGAGCCTTTCCATGTCTTAAAGTATCTTTTACCATCTGTATTTCCCACATTAGTGTGATCCCTCTGGGATGACCCTGTATTAAAATTAATAAAATACACATAGTAACGTATCTCATAGTAGTATATGGAGTCAAATTATCTAAATTCTCACTAAAGATTATCTATTTAGAGGCAAGTATCTCTGATCTAGGTTTCCTCACCTAATGCTCTGTGAATTTTTTTGTTTTGGTACTGCGGATCAAACTCAGGTCCTTGCACTTGCAAGACAGGCAACGGAACCGCTGAGCCAAATCCCCGGCCCTTCTAATGCTAATAGAATAGTGACTATATTTCAAGTTAAAATGAGTGAATAGAGCAAAATTGCTTTAATTACACTTAATATTTAGTAAGTGCCCCAAAAATGTTAGCTATAGTGGTGGTGTGCTGCTGATGCTGATGATTCCCACAAGAGACAAATTTTATTAATAGCTGTTTTGAAAATTTAAGCAAGTAGATCATCAGACCAAAAAAAAAAAAAAAAAAAAAAAAAAAAAAAAAACTTTTTTT